>NW_022103915.1:65980587-65983822 GCF_000313985.2 Echinops telfairi
GGGCTGATTCATAAAAGCAGGAAAATGACAGTTATGAAGTAGCAACAAAAATAATTTTATGGTTGGAGGGTCATCACAACAGGAGGCACTGTATTAAAGGGTCACAGCATCAGGAAGGTTGAGAACCACTGCTTTAGAGTCAGTTGCAATCAGCGGCCCTATATACAACCAAACCACACACCACGTGATTCTGTGTCATCCACACCACTGTCCTTTGTTTGGGCTCATAGTTTCAGCTGCTGTGTCAGTCCATCTTGTCGAGGGTCTGCCTCTGTACTTGAATGTGACATCAATGATACTGTTCTAGAGTTTGAGCCTTCTTTTGGGTCACCTCCCTTGGGATGGATACGGATATGAATTTCTTGCAGTCAGTAAGCCAAGTAGCTGTCTTCTGAATTTCTTCCTCTAGATAAGGGCGTGCTTCCAGTGCTTCATCCACTTGTTGAAGCATTTCAATTTGTAGTCTATCAATTTCTGGAGGTGTGGTTTTGGCTAATGCTTTCAGTTCAGCTTGAACTTCTTCCTTCAGAATTTCTTTCTTCAAGAACTAATGGTAATTGCTTATACGCTACTTCCCGAAATGGCTGAATGTCAACCAGTTATTTTTGGTACAGTGATTCTGTATATTCTTCTCATCTTCTTTGGATACTACTGCTTTCATCATTCAAAAATTTTCCCATAAAATCTTTCTTTTTTCTCCAAACTGCTTTATTAGGAGCTAATCCAGACACCATACCATTCCATAGTTCAATCACACCAAGCAGGATGGTACAATTTTTACCACAAGCAGTTTCGAACATTTTCTTTCTTCTTGAACTCCTTGATATCAACTCCCCTTGACACCCCACCAGCCATTCCCCAACAGGAACCCTTATCTTAATTGTTATCTCTATAGGCTCATCCATCCTGGGTTTCACATACTGAAAGCCACACAAACACAACAAAGATTCAAGAAGGATACCCACAATGACAAACTACACCAGCGATAAACCCCAGTATGGGAAATATTGAAAACATGATCAAGCCCAATGTGTAACAGATGGGAGATCAGGTGACAAGGTTTTAGCCATTCAAGTCCAGTTTATAATTTTAATCTATTATAGTCACATCTCCAATACTCTCTGTTTGGTACTTTTCTCTCCTTTGGCTTTGGGGTATATAATTTATAATCCTTGGGTCACGGATGTTGGTGTGCCTGTTCCCTGTGGACTTATTTGACATTTTACCTCGGATGGCTGCTTGTTTGGAAACAAGCCTTTAAGACTCCACATGCTATTTAATCTAACAGCTGGGTAACATCATATTTCTTCACCACACTTTGCTATAGCACCTATATTGTCTGTGTGTCCTTCATGAAGGTGAGCATCAGAAGGGTCATGTCTTAGAAACTAATTGTTCTTAGATCTGAACTAGGATTAATGTGAGCCCCAAATCCATTCTCGACATGGTCTTACTCAATACTTGCCCTCATGGCGACATCACTGAAGACATGTGCATTACAGCCAAATGTGCTGAAGAAATCAGATGGTGCCCAATGATCAAAAATAATAGCTTCTGTCTATGTGCTTCAATGATTACAAATAATAAAATCCAAAGACGAAGGAGGGAACAGTATCAGAGCTTAAATTCTGATGACAGTTTGCAGTGAAAGTAGAAGCCCCAAATCGATTTGTAGGGTCCCCACATGAATTCAGCCTCTGGTAAATCCCCTCTGTCCATAGTCTAGGCAAGTAAACAGCTTTGCTATCAGAGAGAGAACACTGTAAAGTCACTACGGTAGATGTAGTTAGGTCAAAATGTATCACCTTATTACTTAACCTTCCTTTTGAGCCATTTTAAGGTTGTTTCAATCTTTAATATTCTCCACTTTCTTTTCAAGTGATTTTTCTCAGTTTTTTGTTCTCATTGTTATTGGGTTCTTTGGCTTGTTATTTGATTTTGTTTTCATCTTCTGAACATGAAATCCAGGATAGGTCAATCTATAGAGAAAGCAACTGATTAATAATTACCTAAAAATATGACATGGGAGACTGGGGAAAATGGGGAGCTAGCAATCATGAGTATAAGAAAGAAGAAACTGTTCTGAAATTGATTGTCGTGATGACTGTACAGCTCTTCTTAATATAATTGAACTTTTAATTAAATGATATGCGAATTATATGCCAATAACAAAGTCTTGTTTACAAAGTCTTATTGGTCCTGAATTATCTTTTTTTCTATGTGCTTGTGTGGGTGTTTATTACATATGCATATGTAATGTTATATTCTTAATGTGTTATATTATTGTAAGCACTATCAAACTTATAAGTACTGTATTATTATACAAATTGTATAAGCCTTTTCTGATTGTTCACCAACAGATGCCCACCCTAAGTATTTTTGTTAGTGGTACTGTGATAATTCCTTTTGAATCACATGTTAAGAAATTACAGTAGCACTTAGGAAAATACCTGTGATGGAATGGAGTGTATTTGAAACAAAATTTATAAGACATATAAGTTAGGTTGCATTATTTGCCTAAAATACTGTTGAAATAGATGTCTGCATGCTAATGTATTCATTAACTATGCCCATTAACATTGGACAACATTCCTAAACTTCTCTAAATGTCAGTTTGTTGATTTTCAAAATTGCGATACAAAAACAACTGTTCTGATATTTTTTTCCCAAGAAGATGGTTGTGAATTCAAGATAATGGTTTGAGGAGCAGGCAAATCTTATTATTACTTACTGAATATAAATATTTGTTTCTCGATGCCTGTAGATGTTTTTACATCCTTCTGGGACTGCTTTCTATGGATACAATAGTAGACCGTTATTTCATTGTATTTGCGAAAATATGTACAATAAAAAGTCAAAGCCTTTTACTGACTCATATTTAACTTAAAAATATTTTTCTTTATGTCTTCTTTGTCAGGGCAATTAAATAATTCAAATTTAGTGAAATCAAGTGAAAATATGCCTTTTAAAATAACCAACTGAATATTTCACATATCAATGTGCATTAAAAATAATATCTTACTCCTTGCCAACAAGCTGCAATCATCTGGCACTGGTAAATCAGATCAGTAGGTGCCCACCTTCCTGATACTATCACTGAAGACAAACATGTGCATAAGCAAAGGTGGTGAAGAAAACTAATGGTGCCAGGCTATCAAAAGATATAGCGTCTGGGGTCTTAAAGGCTTGAAGATAAACAAGCGGCCAATTAGCTCAGAAGCAACAAAGCCCATAT
>NW_022103915.1:65984805-65992105 GCF_000313985.2 Echinops telfairi
TTATTTCAACTCGAAATACATTTCTATTGACAAAGTAACAATAGCGCTATAAATGGATGAAAGCCATTTTGAATGTTTCACAACTCTTCTGAGACTTGGACCTTCATTTTCCAATGAAAGGAAATAATTTGGTTGGCATTACGCATAATTTTTAAAACGTGTTTCAAAGCTTTCTTTAGAGATTGAACAATTAAATGTCATTGAATGCAAAGGTTATTTTTTCTTGAATTTAAGAAGATTGCTTATTCTCTTAATAGGAATAAAAACATATACTGAATACTGGTGACATTTAATATCTCAAAGTGATAACATTTAACCACATTATTTTTCTGAAGAAGTGCAATTGTAAAGTCCTCATTTCTCATTCTTATCTATCACTTGAATTAGAGTATATGCAAGTTTTCAGTCATTTAAAAACAAATAGTAGGATTTATTATATAAAATTAATATCATTTTAGCCATTCGTGGTCCTGTAATGTTTGGGTAACACTATATAAATAAAATACTTATGACTACCCTTTGCCTCCTACTTCTTTCCTCTATTTCTTTGTATTTTCCTCTTGTCCCACTATCATGTTCTGCCTTCATTTGGGTTTTAGGCATTCCTCTCGGTTACATTTACACTAGGAAATGAAGTGGAGAAAGCAGATATACAGAGATTATCTATGTTCAAAAATCCATGTAGCAGGGTTCAAAAACCACTAAATAAAAATAGCATTTTGAGAATGTTTGAAACCTGAAAGAAGAGATGTTTAAGAAGATGTGGATTTCCATGTCTCTTTCTTTACTAAATAAAAATGTGTAATTATTGGTGGTGATTTAATCTAAATTGAAAAATCTATTCCGTTAACAGGGAATGCACGATTTGTTTATGAAAATTCTTCCTCACTAGCAAGTTAACACTTAAATATAGTAGGGCTGTCACTTTGCGAGTACATGTGAAAATTGGACATTGAGTAAGGAAGACAGAAGTACTGACACATTGAGTTATGGTGTTGGTGAAAAATATTGAAAGTACATGGACTACCAAAATAACAAACAAATATGTCTTGGAAGAAGTAGAACCAGAATGTTCCTTTTAAGCAAGAATGGCAAGATTTCATCGCCTGTACTTTGGACATGTGATTAAGACGGATGAATCCTGGAAAAGAAGAGCATGCTTGTTAACGTAGAGGGGCAGCAAAAAGGAGGCAGCTCCTGACCCAATAGCTGTCACAATGACCTCCAAACTAAGAACACTTGTGAAGGTGGGGCAGGGCTGGGCAATGCTTGTCCGTGGGGTCCCTCTGACCCGGGATGGACTCCAGGGCACCTAACAACAACCCTTTCCAAGAACTGAGTAGCATTTGAAAAGTCCTGCCCTGTATGATAGTGTATGTTTACAGGAAATAATCAGAGAAGCTGGATGATATGAGGAAGAATGTGGCATCTGGAGTAGAGAAAGGCTTATTAACAACCGGAGATATGTAGATGGCACAAATTTGCTTGCTGAAAGTGAGGAGGAGTTGATGCACTTGCTGATGAAGAGCAGCGATTGCGGCCCTCAGCACGGATTACAACTCAATGGAAAGACAACCCAAAACCTCACACCTGGACCAGTGGGTAGCATCCTGATCAACAGAAAAGATTGAAGTTGTCAAGGATTCCGTCTTGCCTGGGTCCACAACGCTCCTGGAAGCCATCCATCAAGAGGTCAAATGACACATGATATCGGATAGATCTGCTGCTTAAGACCTCGTTAATGTGTTGAAAAGCCAAGATAGTACTTAGAGAACTATATTACGCCTCTCCCAAGCCATGGTATTTTCAATCGCCTCACAGGCACGTGAAAGACGGACATAGAATAAGGAAGACTAAGGAGGAATAGATGCATTTTAGTTGTGATGCTGGCAAAGACTATTCTAACTACCACGGGATGCCGAAAGAACAAACAAAGTTGTTTTGGAAGCACAAACAGAATGCTTCTTAGAGGCAAGGCTGTTCAGACTTTTTATTTTTCACATATTTCGGACATGTCAGGAGAGACCAGTCCCTAGAGAAGGACATCATGCTTGGAATGGGGAATACCTTTGACATGATGGATTGGCACAAGAACTCCGTCTGTGGGCTCAAACATAAAGACAACCGGGAGATGCCACACGACCTGGCAGCGTTCCATGCTGTTGTACATATTGCTGCTATAAATTGGAAGCGACGACAGCCCCTAACAACAATGTCACATATTTCTTAAACCTGGCCAGTAATATAGCAAAAGAACTATGAAAGGCACTGGGTCACATGGGAGAAGTGGATGGGTGGAATTCTTGTCATGTACACAATTTTATTTCACTTAGGTGTATTTCATCTTATTTGTGTGCATTTCTAAGAAAGTACACTTTGGTAGAGATGTTAGTTGTAAGTGAATTACATACTGTCAAATCAAAATTACCTAAAAGGCATTGTATATTTATCTATAAGATACTGAGGAGAGCTGTGAGACACATTCTTTACCAAAATGGCCATTGTATAAATGCATTTTTTCCTAAAAACTCCTATTTGCTCCACTGTTCAGACTCACTAGCTGTACCCACTCACTTGTAACCCCTCCATCTCCAAAGAGTTATGAAACACAATTTAGAAGCTTTGAGATGATATTTTCTTCCGTTTCAGGCGCCGACAGCAATGTGGGTGACTGATTTTTGTTGTCAAGCTTCGTGTATTATAATTATAATACAAGCAGCCATAAGATGCTGAAGAAAAAGAATAGTGGGATTGATTTCTTCAATAAAATCAAGGTTATTTTAAAATGTACCAAGTAATGTTAGTAAATATATCCAAATTTAATGTTATTGATTAAAAACTAGTAAGATAAGCAGTCCAATGTAAAAGAGTAATATTTGAAACAGGGAATAAAATTAGAAACTTTTATTTAATGTAGTCATGTTACTGAGCAAAATGGGAAATGCTGTGTATCGCATATAACAAATTTAGTAAAAATGTTATTAAATATAGTTTAAAATATAGTTTTGTTCCATCATGTCTGCCCGAAGCAACATTTCCATACTGAATATTTCTGCATTAACACATTCTTTTAACCTTAGGGAGCTCATTTATAGTGATTTGTACTGTACTTGTTTAATTTTTTTTCTTACTAAACGTATTATACAATTTATTGTACTTTTAGAAGAATCTAGTACGAAAAACATTTACATATAAAATGTGTTTAAGACACATATTCATGTTCAAAATATTTGTAATGGTTATAGCAAATTAAAAATTGAAATAATTTCTTGTATTTAGTATTTTAGCCTATATCTCTAGGCTGAGTCCAAAGGAGAAAAGTACAACCAGAATGCTGCTCAGAGGCAAGGATGGGGAGACATCTTCTCACAGCTATGGACATATCAAGAGAGATCAGTGTATGGAAAACGCCATCCTGCTTGGTAAAGGACGATGTAGAGCGGAAGAGTCTCAATAAGACGGATTGACAAGGCAGCTGCAGCAATGGGCTCCTGTAATGACAGGAGCCATGGGAAGTTACTGTAAGGGGAACAACTGTGAGGATGGCAGTGTGTTGTTCTTCTGCGCATAAGGTCGCTGTGGGTAAGCACTGACTCAATGGCACTAACGAGGATCCTGGATGAGCCCTGTTGGAGTACAGGGTTATGAATTGGGCTGCTAATCCCAAGGTCATAGTTCAAAGCTACCAACTGCTCCTCAGGGGTAAGATAAGCCTTTCCATTAGCAAATTCACAGGGACAGTTCTACTCCACCTTAAAGGATCTGGATGAGTCAAAGTTGTCTGTAGGGCAGTGGTGAAGAGAACGAGTGGTGCCGGAGAAGTGTTGGACAGTTCACCACAAGATTGGCATTCAAACCACCAGCTCCTCCACAGGTTGAAGATGAGTTATCGTCTCCTGTAAAGATTTACAGCCTAGGAAACTCCACCTGTGAATCAGAATCAACTAAAGTGGGCTGGGTTAGTACAACTTTAAGATACATAATGATGTATCGGTTTTCTAGAATTCAAACAAAAATATCAGTGTGTGACCATATGGAGCTATGGGATGACTGTATTTTCAGGGCCCATGAGATGTTCATGTTGAATTTAACTTCATTATTTGTGCATTTAAGAGTCTGCTTAATATCTATCACTTAATTTCACCAGCATGTCATCATATTCTAATAAACTTTTTAAAATATGGTTTTGTTTTTCTGCATCTTTGCTTCCTTTGAAAAATTTGCTTTTCCTTTAACCATTGAACCCAAATACAACTCCTTACTTCCCGATTGGACATTTTGTTTTGATTTCATTTAAAAGTATTTTTCCACAACAAAGCACAATGTTGCCTAAGGTATTTTTCCTTTTATTAGATGACATGAGTTCACCCACTGTCCTAATATGTTTGTACTTTCCAAGGCCACGATAAAAGGTTAGCGAAAGGTTCACTTTTGTGTTTTAGATAGTGTTTTAGATCCAGGTTAATAAATGTGTTGCATATTTTGAATTGGGTTCATCAAACAGATGAGCTTTTGTCTCAAAATCTCTGACTGCACCTGTGAGATGTAAAAAGATGACCAGTGGCCATCTTGTCAAGGGCAAGTACTGATGTATCCGTGAGCAGTAGATGACCTAGCACACCCCCAGGCGTACAGGTATAACAGTGAGCTGCACAGCTCGCTACGGAAGATAAATGTGCGCACTTCAGATCAGCAGGCATATTTTGAAAAGGGGTTTTGGAACCTGGCATTGAATATATTTAAAGATGCTACTAGATTGAAAATTAAAATGTAAATAATTATCTCATGAGAATTGTTTACATTGTTTCAAATCTATTTTTATACTAAAACTGTTTAAAGAAGTATGTTCTGGGATTATTTTAAATATTCCTTCTCAGGAAGAAATGCCATCTTCAGGTAGAGTACAATTTAATGTAAACAAAACCAAAATCCTCACCACTAAGCCAGAAAAGATTGTTGTTGTCCAGGATGTTGTCTTGCTGGGAACCACAGTCAATGCTCGTGGGGCAGCAATGGAGATAGCAGATGATGCATGGCATTAGGAAGTCCGCTGAACCCGACCTCATTAAAATGTGGAAAAGCAAGGATGTTACTTTGAGGCCTAAGTTGTGCTCAATCCAAGCCATGGTATTTTCAATTGCTTCATATACTTTCGAAAGTTTGACACTGAATAAGGAACACCAAAGAAGAATGGATGCATTTGAATTATGGTTTTGGCAAAGAATATCAAAAGTACTAGGACCCATCAAAAGAATGAACATCCATCTTGTACAAGTACAAGAAGCACAACCAGAGTGCTCCTTAGAGGCAAGCACTAGCCGTCATCTCACATACTTTGGACATGTTATCAGGAGTTACCAGTCCAGGAGATGGACATCACATCTGGTGGCCCAAAAGAGGGAGGTTTTGTGGTAGTTATATAATTTCATGTCAACTTGAAGATATATAAAAGTGTAGAGGTGGAGGTTAGCCTGTCAATCAGGTCACAGCCTGATGGTGACTCCTTGTGGGCAGGACCTTCTCATAAGGAGGAACTTGGGAACCTCCCATTCTATCTCTGCTTTCATCTCCTACTGGCAGGCCACTCTGAGACCTGATGCTTCCATCACCATTGAATCTACACAATTTAGCCCTTACCAACCTGTGATATTCCTGCATTCTGCATCACTGCATATGCCTGCATGAGTCTGAAGACAGTCTTATGGACTAATATCAGACTTATGAACTTGAGTTGGACTGGGCTGGGATGTTTTCTCCATATATAATTAGTGTGTCTGGATTTGTTTCTCTAGTCAACATGGCCTAAGACACCCTTCAACAAAATGGATTGACACACTAGGTGAAGCAATGGGCTCAAACATAAGAACAATTATGAGAGGGTGGAGGACCAGGGACCAGGCAACGTTTCCGTGTGTGTGTGTGTGTGTGTGTGTGTGTGTGTGTGTAACTTAATTTGATTATATTGAATTGGCCTAATTATATACTATTTATGACAGTTATGTTGCAAATTAAGTATCACAAACTGATACATGCTGTGTTATATGTTTTGCTTGCTATAGATTGAATTGAACAGAGCACTACAAAGTCAGTGGTTAGAATTACCTGCTGTTCCTTTCAAATAAAGATGAGGTTATCTCCTCCTGTAAAGATTTACTGTCTCAAAAACAGAAAAGGGGCTTATCTACTCTGTTCCACAGCATTGCTTTGAGTCAGAGTCAACTTAATAACAGCAGATTTTAGGAAATTCAAGTGGTCTGATGGATTATGAATTGGGCTACTAATGACAAGCTCAGGACTATCTGAACCCAGACGATGTTCAGTTCATCATCAGTTCAACTCCAGAATTGTGTGTATTGAAGTTTCTGTTTAATACCCATTATTTAATTTTACTAGCATGTCATTATATTCTATTATATTTGTGTTTTTAAAATGGGTTTCATTTTTATTTGTCTTTATTACCTTTGGAAATTTTGTTCAAAACTCCCAGCTGACCCTTAAGAGAAAGATGAGGCTTTTTAATACCAAAGGTTTGAAACCTCATAAACCCAAATGGATATATCTACTCTCCCCTAAAAGTTTGCTATGAGTTGGGAGTTTTATTTTTATTTTTATATTTTAAGATTTTATTTATTGAATCCCACCCCCCCAAATTATGTGTGAGTAACCCTAAAATAATCATAAACCCAGTCATTTTAGACTGGGCTTCCTTAGTGTGGTTAATGTAGGGTATGTCTTTATTCAATATCTTCTGAGAATAGAAAGAAATTAAGTAAGCACGCAAGAAGGCAGAGAAGGGGGAAGTAGATATCATTCCACATGAAGATTACCGAGGAATCAAGAGATATAATCTGAATCTTCCCTCAAAGCACAGAGGGCAGAGCCTCTTTTAAGGTGCACAACTGAATTTGGGTTCTTTCAGCCTCCTTATTATGATACAATAAACTTGTTTGTTAAACCCATCAACCTGTGACATTTCTGTTGTTGTAGCACTCGATAAAGGACCCATGGTGGAATGGTGGTTAAAGACTTAGCTGTGAACCAAAAATATGGCCATTTGAACCAATCATCGCTTCTGTTTGAGCAGTATATGACAATCAGCATTGAGGTAGTTAGTTTATTGTGCCAACCTGGCTGATAAACACATGTGGGGTTAATTGAAGGGCAGAGGGATAAATGGCTCGGTGAGCCTCACCTGTCTAATTCTTGGGTCTCTTGCTTTCTGATGGTTGGACCAGGGTGCAGCTGCCTTAGCCAGTTCCCTGCTTCAAGCTGGCAAGGCTCACTTTCTGCAAGACATCCT
>NW_022103915.1:65992512-65996455 GCF_000313985.2 Echinops telfairi
TGGGTTAATGGGTTAATGTTGGACTTGTGGGCTTGGGCAGCACTGGGTTGGGATGTTTTCTTGATGTGCACTTAACCTTTATATAAAACTCTCTCTTATAATGAGTCTCCGTGGATTTGTTTCTCTAAAGTACCCAGACTAACACAAGCATCTACAATGAAACCTTATGGGACAATTCAGCTCTGTCCAGTAGGGTTGCTTCAAGTTAAATTTGCCTCAACAGCCATGGGTTAGCACTAAGATAGATATCTTACTAAAAATAAGTCAAACAATATCCTTGTACCATAGCTGCAATTTTGATAAACCTCTTGTCACTCTCAGGCTAGATCTGACAATTTATTGTTTCCAAGCTATTGGTACTATCTTTCTTTTGAAATGTTCTTATCTCTACCTAATTAGATTTTGTCTTCCCTTAACCCTTTAAGACAAAGTTCAAATTTTATCTCCATCAAATAAACTCTCAAGTTATCACTAAAGTAAATTATTAAGCTTATTTATCTTGTTTCTGCAACATTTTCTTCACACACCTGTTACTGGACCTCTATGGTGCTATTACTGTGTCTGAGTCTATTCTACAACTAAACCTACAGTTTGTCATATTGTGGTGGCGTGTGTATTCCTAGATCCTGGAAGCTATGCCACCAAGATCTTAAATACCGGTAAGGTCACCCCTGCTTTAGCAAGACTTCCAGATGAAGAAGAAGGTCTAGGAAGGCTAGGAAGAAAGTCCTGGTGATCTACTTCTAAAAAATGTCAAGGTGAAACATTATGATTGAAAAAAAGAACATTGTCTGGAATAGTGTCAAAAGATGAGCTCTTAATGTAAGGCACTGAAAATGTGATTGGGGACAGCTGCTTCCTCAGAGCAGAGTTGACCTTCTTGATGAGGACGGAGTCAAGCCTTCAGGACCTTTATTTGCTGGTGTGGCAAGGCTCAAAATGAGTGGGAGAAACAGCTGAAAAAATCTATTAATAACCAAAAGGTGAACTGTATGAGTTATGACCCTCAGGAAATTTAAAGTTGTTCAAAATTGAAGTGAGATGCCCAAAACTGACATTATAGGCATTAATGAACTAAAATGGACTGGCACTGGATATTCTGAATTAGACAATCATCTGCTCTACTATGCTGTGAATGAAAACTTGAAGAAGAATGTCAGCACATTCAACATTAAAAAATATTCCAAGACCTATCTGGAGGTGCAATAATGTCAGTGTCGGATAACATCCATACTTATACAATGAAAATTATTTTGTATGACTGTTATCCAAATTTATATATATGTTAAAGATGAAGTGATTTAACGTTTTAACCAATTCCTGAAATCTGCAATTGAGAAAATGTGTAGCCAACCTGCATTGATAGTAAAGAGTGATTAGAATGTAAAAGTTTGAACCAAAGAAGAAGGATTTTGAAAAGTATTGTAAACATTCCTCTAGTTCTTTACTGCTTCTTCCACCCCCAATCCCCCAAAGAACACACACAGTATCATGGCCCCCGTCTACCTTATACATCCATCTAGACCAGAGCATGTACACTGGTACAGATAAGAGCTCTTGACACATGGAATCCAGGACAGATAAACCTCTCAGGAACAGTGTGTTAGTCTGGGTAGAATAGCGAAACAAATTCATGGAGACACTCATACGTGTATAAGAAAGAGATTTATATAAAAGAGCAATTGAACATTGAGAAAGCCCCATCCAGATCAAATCCATAAGTCTGATATTATCCCATATGTACGATACCAATCTATAAAGTCCACTTCAGCCTCACAAAACACATGTAATGATGCCAAATGTAGATCACAGGCCAGTGGGTAGAAAGTCCTTGGATCCGGTGGCATTGGAAACAGACCCACTGACACGGATCTCTGCATCAGGGTGGGTCCATGTGTCTTGTCACCTGCTATGTCTCCCAGGGTGTGAGAGAGAGATTCTCTCCTGCCTCCAAGGAGGAAGTACTGGATTTCTCAGAATTCTCAGGGGAAGTCCATGCCCACAGAGAGGCATCATTGGCCAAGATCTGATTGACAGGCTAGACTCCACCACTACATTCTTAATCCTCAAATTGACAAATGATTATATAACTACCAAAAACAGCAATGGGAGTAGCAATACCATGAGGGTAGGGAGAAGGTAGGGGGAGTAAGGGGAGAAACGGGGAACCTATTAAAATGACTGATATATAATTTCCACCCCCCCTCGCTAGGGAGATGAATAACAGCAATATGGGTGAAGGGAACAGTGAGTAGTGTAAGATATGAAAATAATAATTTATAATTTATTAGGAGTCCATGAATGTCGAAAGGTGTGATTGGGAAGGGAAAAAGAGGAGCTGATACCAAGGGTTCAAACAGAAAGAAAATATTTTGAAAGTGATGATGGCAACAGAGGAACAAATGTGCTTGATACAATTGATGTGTTGATTGTTATAAGAGCTGTAAGAGCCCCCAATAAAATGATTGACTAAAATATGTATATATAGTCTTTGTGATAGAAACAATGCCCACCCAAGGTCTTATGATAGAATTTTGTGAGATCTACAACTTAATAATTGTAAGTATCATTTTTAAACACCATAAATGGCAACTATACATGAGGGCCTCACCAGATGGCATAAATAGGAATCAAATTGATTATAGTTGTGGAAATAAATAATGGGGAGACCAAATATTATCTGTGAGATCAAGGCCAGGGAAGACAGTAGAACAGTTCACTAATTGTTCATATTCAAGTTCAAGTTCAAGTTGAAAAAAATTAAAGCTTGTCCACTAGAGCCAAAATACAACCTTGAGTATATCTCACCTGAATTTAGAGGTTATCTTAAGAATAGATTTTTTACTTTGAACATTAGTAACAGAAGACCAAATGAGTTATAAAATACCAAGAACGTGTTACATGAAAAATTTGACTATACAACATTTAATAAAATGGCAATGAATAAAAAGATGGTAAAACTACACAGAGTCATTGTACCAAAAGGAATTAGTTGACTTCAAGCATTGTTGGAGGTTCTATTTAAAAACAACAAAGTGTGCTAACCACAGCACATGCAAAAAAATGGTTGGCTATGTAAATTTCATAATTTTGCTTTCAATAAAGCATCAACTACTTCTACTCAAAAAATATCTGAAAACTTGATTTACTATTTTTCTTAAGACATTAATAACATTGTTGGTTAAAACTTTTCTGAATTTTGTACTTTGTCTTCCCCTTCTAAGTTTAAGTTGTTAGTATTTATGTAATTAATTAAATAGCTATGAAATCTAAGACACGTTTTTAAATTTTAAATACTTTTGTCATCTGATTACTGGTATTTAAAAAATATTTCTTGACTCAGTGTCCTGTTCAACTAGAATGTTTTAGAAATTGTTAATTTTCAGTCAGTGACTTTTTAGGGAAAAAAGTTATTTTGCAAGAAATTAGTTTATTTTCATGCTCAAGCCAAGTTGCAAAGTAGGGCAATTTATTTTTAACTTGATCTTTCCTCTCTTTCTGTGTTCTTCTTAATTACCACTCTGTCCATAGTCTAGTGTCCATACGTTTCCATTTCATCAACTATATCTGCTCAATTTTGATGATCATGATTTAAATTTACTCTTTCACACCACACATTAAACCCTAACAACTCTGACCCCCTGGATGTTTTCACCAGCTGTTCAAATTTACACTTGAACCACATTCAATTTATTTAACAATTCTGTGTATCACCTATTTAAGACTAAAAAAAAGTAACATTCATACCAAAATAAAATCAAGTCTCTCCTCATGGCGAACTATCTTGGATCACATATATTTACTGATCATAGTTAAATTAGGTGAAATGCAAGAAATACTGGCACAAGCATGACTGTGAGATAATAATAGCCCTTATAGTCTATATAATCAGCAAATGTATTTACATAAAATTTACATAATATTTGCCCAATGAATACATAAA
>NW_022103915.1:65998284-66002988 GCF_000313985.2 Echinops telfairi
GCCTCAAGTGGCAATAGTGAAAGATTCTATGAGCAAAACATTGAATAATGCAGGAAGCCTCCAAGGAAGATGGAAAGAGCACACAGAATCACTGTACTCAAAAGAAGAAACTTACAGTAGCAAATGAACATGAACCATGGTAATGAAGAAGAAGTTCAAGCTGCACTGAAATCATTATCCAAAGCAAGGCTCCAGGAATTGTTTCAGTACAAATTGAAATGTTTCTATAAGCTGATGAAGTAATGGAAACACTCATCTATGCCAGGAAAGACATGGTCAACTGACTGGAAGAGAGTCATATCTGTACCTAATAAAGGTGACCCAACAGAATGTGAAAATTGTATAATACCATTAATATCCTATTCCAGTAAAATTTTGCTGAAGATCAACCAAAAATGGTTGAAGCCATGCATTGACAGGACCTTCCAGAGATTCCGGCAGGATTCAGACAAGGAGTTGGAACAAGGGGTATCATTGCTGATGTTCTTGGCTGAAAGCAGAGAATACCGGAAAGATGTTTACTTGTTTTTATTGATTATGCAAAGAAATTCAACTGTGTGGGACCATAACAAGTAGTCTTGAGAAGAATGGAAATCCCAGAAGACTGTGTGGTGCTCATGCAAAACTAGTATATGGATGAAGATGCAGGTGTTCAAACAGAACCAGGGAACACTGCATGGTTGAAAATCAGAAAGGTGCACATCAGTGTTGTATCTTCTCACTGTTCTTACTGTGTGCTGAGCAAATAAGCAGAGAGGCTGGAAGAAGAATGTGGCATCTGGACTGGAGGACATCTTAACAGTCTGCAATATGCAGATAACACAACCATGCTTGCTGAAAGTAACAAGGGCTTGAAGCACTTCAGTATGGATTATAACTCCGTGTAAAAAAGACCAGCATCTTCACAAGTGGATCAATAGGTTACATCATGATAAATGAAAGCAAGGGTGATATTGTCAAGGATTTTGTTCTACTTTGATCAACTATCAATGCACATTGAAGGAGCCGTGAAGGAGCCATGGCACTGAATAAATCAGCTGCGCAAGACCGCTCTTTAAAGTGCTGAAAATCAAGGAAGTTACTTTGAGGACTGAGGTGTGCCTGAACCAGGCCATCGTATTTTCAATTGCCTCACATTCATGTGAAATTGAACACTGAGTAAGGAAGACAGAAGAAGAATGGATGCATTAGCAGTCTGGTGCTAGAAACAAATCAGTCTTGAAATATGTACAAGCAGAATGCTCTTTAGAGGTAAGGATGGAGAGACTTCGTCTCATGTTCTCGGGGCATGTTATCAGGAGAGACAAGACCCTGGAGGGGAAAAAAATCATGCTCGTTAAAGAGATTCTGGCAGGATTCAGACAGGATGTGGAACAAGGGATATCAATGCATGGAGAGGCTCAACAAGTTGGGTTCGCACAGCGGCAACACGGCTGGTCTCAAACATCAGAAGAATGAAGAGGACGGCACCGGACCAGGCAGTGTTTCGTTCTGTTTCACATAGGCCACTCTAAATTGGAACCCACTAGATGACGCCTGAAAACAACAACGTGAGTTGGAATTGACTAGAATACAATAGAACTGGTTTACTTTGGATTTTAAGTTCAAGTTGAAGGTGAAGAAAATAGAAACAAGTCCATGAGATCCAAAATATGACCTTAAGGATATCCTGCCCGAATATAAATCATCTAAAGCGTTGTTTGGTGCAATTAACATGAATGACACTTGCTGAATGGTTCCTCCGAATAGAACTTGCAAGCATCCCCATGTTGAATAGCAAGGCATCCTTGTCTTGGTTTTGATATTAGGGGGAATGTTTACATGCTCTCACCAGTGAGTATGATGATTACTATGTTGACTTTAGGAGTCCCATGAGTGTTGTCAGATAAGCTTTGGCTGCTAACTATAAGGTTGGTGGTTCTAACCAACCAGACACTAGAAGGGAGAATGATGAAACAATATGCTCCCATAAAGTTGTGCAGCCTTGCAAACTGTACACAGTAGCTCTGTGAGCTGGAGTTGATTCCATTGCAATGGGCTTGTGTATTTGTTGAGTTTAGAAATCCTAGTGGTTGCAGTGAAGTGCACAACCCCGTGCTTTAAAGTCAGTGATCCTAACCTACCAGCTGCTCCACAGAAGGTTACGACTTCTGGTTCCATCGAAATTATAACCATAAAAATGGACTCTGTCTTTTAGGGTTGCGATGAGTCAGAATTCATATTGGGGTACCAGGTTTATGTTGACTTTATTTTCTGTCTGATTGCTGATTTACTCCTGCACATTTTTCTATCCCACTTTTCCTTAACTGGGAAAGCCTCTAGGTTTTCTAGTGAACACACATTGGCTGTTGTGCAATCCAGTCAGCTCTGACTCATGCACAACAGAAGGAAATCCTGCACAGACCCCATACTCACAACTGTTGTTGTGCTTGAGTTCATTGTGTCAGCCCATTGAGCACGGCCCTCCTTCTGAACTACCCCTGTACTTTGGCAAGCATTACCTCTTTCTCTAGGGACTGGTCTCTCCTGACAACATGCCCAAAATACTTGAGACAAAGTTCCGCCATCCTTCCCTCGAAGGCGCACTCTAAATGTACTTCTTTGAAGATCGGTGTGTTTGTCCTTTCAGTAGTACTTTCAATATTCCTCACCAGCACCACAATTCAAATGCATCGATTCTTCTTCCATCTTCCTTCTTCAACGTGTATAAGGTAAGGGAAAATACCCTGGATTGGATCCTAAAAGTCAAATCCTGGATTTTCAGTACTCTAAAGAGGTCTTGTGAGCTTTTGTGAGCATTGATTGTGGATCCAAGCAAGAAAAACTCCTTCACAATTTTACTTTTTTCTCCATCTATCATGATTGAACCAGTTATGAGGATTTGGTCTTCTTTACATTAAGTTGTAATCCATATGGAAGGCTGCAATCACTGATCTTTATCAATAAGGGCTTCAAGTCCTCCTCATTTTCAGCAAGCATGGGTGTATCATCTGCATGTTGCAAGTTGTTGTAACCTGATTTTAACCTATGCAATACGGATTTCTTCTACTTGCACACTGACTCTTAATCAAGTTCTGCAGAAACACTATGAAAAGTTCTGTAAATCTCATTTTTCCTCAGGCTATCCAGAGTTTGTTATGATCTACACAGTTGAATGCCTTTGCACAATCAATGAAATACAAGTAAATATCTGTTTTGTATTTCCTGTTTTCAGCCAAGATCCATCTGACATCAGCAAAGATTTTTCTTGTTTCATGTTCTCTTCTGATTCTTGCCTGAAACTTCTGACAGCACTTGTCATGTACTGCTGCAGCCATTGTCGGTAGATCCTAAGCAAAAATTTACTTTCATGTGACATCAATGATACTGTTCTATATTTTTCACATTCCATTGGGTCACCTTATGAATCTCTTGTAGTCAGATGGCCAAGTAGCTTTTTTCCAGATGTCATCCAAGAAGTTGAAGAGCAAGAGAGAGCTCAGTTCTCAGTATCTCTCTGAATGAAAGGTCACACCCTTAACTGAGGAGGTACTTTGACCCAAATGATAACACAGACTTCTTGCTTATGTCTACAGAGGTCAGCGGTACTATCTAGTCCACATAAAATATCACCGTGTGTGTGTGTGTGTGTGTGTGTGTGTGTGTGTATGTAATGGTGGTTAGGAGAGTGATGATGAAAGTTATCAATTAAAATTCTAAAATTTGTCTTCTACTCAGAATTAAGTTAATTAATTTTAAAAATTAGCATTATGCATGACATTGCAAATATTCAATATGTTATGTTATTGTTGTTTGTTTCCTGATTTAACTGTTTCTTCCTTTTGCTTAAAATAATCACTAGCTTATTAGAATAATACAAAATAAGATGAGTTAGTAAACTTACTTATAAAGAAAACTCAAGAATAAAAGCTAAACTCATTGCCATTGAGTCAATGCCAACTCACTGTGGCCCTAGAGAACAAGGTAGAATTGCCCCTGGGACTTATGGGACTGTAAATCCTTATGGGAGTAGAACGTCTCCTCTTCCCCACTTGGAGCCGGCTGGTAGTTCAGAACTATTGACCTTGTGTTAGCAGCCCAAAATATAATGTCTAGGCCACCAGATACCTTTATATAAAGTAAGATGACTTACATTTATATTAAGGTGACTTATTACACAAAGTAAAATAACAAATTTCATTTAATTAAACATAAAGCATATATATCACTTTCAATTTGGATAAATCAGTAAAACGTTTTTGTTTCCTATAATTACCACAATTCATGCTTACAGATCATTATTTTTGTTTATTTTTTTAAAAAGAAAAAATCCTTGAATCTTCATGAACAACTTACTTGCAAGATAACCTTAAATGTACCTGCAATTTATTTATTAAGGAACTATTTCTTTTAAAATTTACCTTCAATTTATTTATTAAGGAAGTATTTCTGTATCTGCATCTTTATCTCTGAAATGTTATTATGAATATTTATTTTGTCCCATAAACCTTTCTTCTTATAACTTTTGGGGGCCTACAGATAAATATTTGAAGTTAAAATTATGTTCTCAAAGGATACAAACATAAAAATAATAATAGTTTTAATGTAGTTCAAGGTTCCTTTTCAAAGGAAATATGCTAAATTTGTTTCACCCACAAGGTAAAAGAACAATTTAAAACATGTAGTATTTCTGTTGTGTATGTATGATTTTTCTTCATGGATGAA
>NW_022103915.1:66005886-66008107 GCF_000313985.2 Echinops telfairi
AAATTACTTTAGGATACTATAATTATTTTAAAACTATAAGAGCTTGCAGAACCAGACTGAAACACCTAAAATAATCTCAAAATGCTCCCCCTGCTCTGACCCTATCAGGTCCTCTAGCTCAGTGGTTCTCCACCTTCCTAATGCCGCCACCCTTTCATACAGCTCCTCGTGTTGTGTTGGCCCCCAACCATAAAACGATTTTTGTTGCTACTTCATCTCTGTAATTCTGCTACTGTTATGAATCGTCATGTAAATATCTGATAGGCAGGATGCATTTTCATGGTTATAAATTGTACATAATTAAAGCATAGTGGTTAATCACAAAAAATATGTAATTATATAGTGTGAAATCTTTATTTCTAATGACAAATAAATGACATTTTGTCTTAAAAAAAGAAAAGAAAAATCCTAATACAAGTATGAAAAAATAGAACTATATAAACACACTAAATAGGAGATAATATAAAAAGCATTGTTATTTTTAAGTCACAAAATACTTTAGGTATAATCCTGTCACTAAAGCCAAAATATGAGGGAAAAAATGTTAACACAGAAAGGTATAACATACCATATTCCGACAAAATAAAATAATTTTGTCTTGGTTAGGTGAGGATGTCTCTCTGGAGCAAATGTTTGAATCACTGTCTTAAAATCTGCCGACTAGCATTCTGTCAAGATTTTTTCTCTCTTGAATTATATAAACTCTATGAGCTCAATGGTTGGTTTATTCTGTTGTTTCCTATTATTGATATTTCTTTCTTGAAATCAATAACATGCTAATGATTTTCCCATAAAATATAAATACTTATATTTGAGTTCTCTCAAACATTTTAACAAGGAGAATTTTAAAGAGGTTTTCTCTTAGCAAGCAAATTTTAACTATTGTGTTTTTGTTACCTCTCTATCGAACAAAGTAGAGCTATTTGTTCTCTTCTAGCTAGTGGTCCTAGTGTCCAAAGTAAAGGAGTAAAAGTCTCAATCCCAAGGCTTCCAAAACAATAGGGTTGTATTTCTTCTAGGACTGATTTTTTTTTTTCATCCTTGGGGAAGGGAAGAGTCAGTAAGGGGACACAAAGCTTCTTTTCATCCAGAGAAACCATTTGAATAGGACATGACACAGCCATCAACAACATCCAAAGCAGTGCCTATAGATGTGCCAATTCACAATTAATTTCAAAACACAGTGTCCGTATCGCTCACCATCAGGTATAAGCCATCTGTTGAGAGTTTCCTGAGAGGTGTCTAGAAAGGAAGAGGAACAGCTGTGAGCTAGTTAGGGGATTTTGAAAATCCCATATAGCACAAGAAAGTTTCTGAAATAAAAAGTAAAGCCATAATCACTCAAAGGCAAAAATAGTCCAATATAAGAACACACCTACTTCAGATTGTACATTTAGTCATTGAATAGGTATAATCAAAATCATTGTCCTGTATTTCTACTCTTGCTAGAGTAACAGTGGTGAAGGTTTTTTTCTTTTTGGCCTCTTACACATTGTCTTTTGATTTGATTTGATAAGGGGAGACTTAGATACATGCCCGTGATTCATTCTTCAAAAATCTGGGGTTTTTTTTTTCCTTTGAATATTTTGTTGTTGATAGATGAAATATTTTGTTGTTGATAGATGAAATATTTTGTTGTTGATAGATGAAATATTTTGTTGTTGATAGATGAAATATTTTGTTGTTGATAGATGAAACTGGTTTCCATTCAACAATCTAAATATGTTGTTTCATGACTTTAGTTGCAATCCTTCCGATGTAACGGCACTTCCTCTTCCCATTTCCCCCTGGATTCCCCATTTCATTGGTCCTTCTTTCCCGCCCCTTCTTGCTGGGGAGCTTCCCTGGGACATCTGCTTCCCTTTTCATCTCATATGGTTGACTGTTCTGAGGAGCACGAGCCTGCTGGGCGTTACTGTTCACTCTATCATCATGTGTATTGTTAGGATGAAAGGCGAGCCCCAGGGATGTATGTGATCAGTTCTAGATTTGAAGACTTTTCCATTCTGCCCATGAGGATTTCAGCAGCTAATTCCTCAGAGGTGGACAACGTATTCCTTCTTTATAGCCTGTTATCTTTCTGAAAGCTCTGCTAAAGCCTGTTTTTTCTGGGTGACCCTGATGACATTTGCAACACTGAGATAGACGTGAGGAACATCATTCTTGGCAAAGGAGTAGAAACAATTGAAAAGAGGAAGACTTTCGACAGGATAGCTTGACA
>NW_022103915.1:66009031-66030958 GCF_000313985.2 Echinops telfairi
GCACTTACCCTTTATATAAAACTCTCTCTTATACATGAGTTTCTGTGGATTTGTTTCTCTAAAGTACCCAGACTAACACAGTTGTGGTAACTATAAAACAAAAGTAAATCCATTTCCAAACTTCTACCAAGACACATCTATTTGTTCTTTTAGCAGTCCATGGGACCTTCAATATTCTTTTCCAGCACCTCAGTTCAAATGCCTAATTCTTCTTCGGTCTTCTTTATGCAATGTCCAACATTCAAATGCATGTGGGGCAAGGGAAAATACAATGGTTTGGGTCAAGCACACTTAGTACCCTAGAGAAACTCAGATTGTGGTCCTTTGAAATGTCCTTTCTGTTTCGGGAACAAAAAGAAGTCTGAAGGGGCAGGCTCAGAGCTGTAGAGTGAATTGGGTAAGGTTCCACAGCAAAATTCTAGTAGGCCAACCTTTGCTCCCTTCACAAAACAAGCAAGTGCCATCTCTTTATGGGTGAAAGAAAATGCCTCGACACAACTTTCTGTGAATTTTATTTAAGATTCTTCATAATAAATTCCTGTGCTCATATTGCGTTCTTCAAGAAAATCTATCAAAATTAACCCCAGTCACTTGAACTGTGTGGGCTACCTTCAATAGGCCTGGATCAGCAGACCCTCTAAGAAGCCAATGTTTCACTTGCACCTTCTTGGTCAAGGCCCCCTAAGAACAAAGACAAGCGGAGTAATGAGAGGACTTGTCTGTAGCAATCCACATATTGCGGAGACCTATTTAAACACATTTTGTTTGGAATAAGTCCATTCGTTTATGATCCAGAATTCTTTGGATTTATCTGGCCTAATACTTCAGTTATTAGAAGAAAGGAAAAGTAAATAATCGATCAAGCATCCTTCCCCCTCATTATCCAGTAATGTGTGTATGATATGTCAGGTGTCCATTTTGTAGTAATACTCTGTATAGGATTATGTCTACTGCTCGCAGAGGAACACTTTAGCAGTTCTATTAAGACTGATTTATATTTATATGAAGACTGCTTTTGCAGAGAAGCAAATCTTAAGTCAGTCATTTCAAGCTTATCGAATTATTTTATATACACTCCTTACAATTTTCTGTCATTAAAACAATGAATGAGTCTTTCAGAAACAGTGCACTTAAAGTACCTAATACAGTGTTACTAGGTGCTCAAGAATAGTAGTTTTAATTACTATTTCTTATTCTCTATTTTTAAAATAAGGTATTGTTTTAATTGTCTTATTACAGTGTAGCTGTAATTGAAATAATTTGAAAAATAAATAACAACTAAGGGACAAATTTGGGAAAATTTTAACAGCTTATTAGACAGCCAAAAAGCCACAGTTCAAGTTTTAGCACTTTGATTTAATGAAATAATAACATTGCCTACACATTCCAAGAGGCATACTCACCCCAAGCCAAAGACCAAACTCACTGCCACAGAGTCCATTCCAACTCATCAGGGCCCTATAGGATAGGGCAGAACTGCCCCTGGGCATGTCTGAGCCAGAAACTCTTTACACGAAAAGAAAGCCTCGTCTTTCTCCTGATGAGTCACCCAAGGGAGCTATATACATAGTCATGTTTACACGCATCTCTGTGCAGCACTAACAAGAGATAAGTCTCCACCTACTAGAATGTCTTTTGGGAGATGCTTCAAAGATGAAAGATTCTGTAGTAGAACAGGATGCTGGGTAAGACTTTTGATTGGAGCATTTATTTTAAGCCTTGGGGATTTGCAGGCTTTTCATTTGACTTGGATCTATAATCCATGGACCACGGACACAGCAGTCAAGGGAACAAATAACACATTGCATCGCACCACTCATAGGGAAAACATAGTATACTTCAGATAACGATAAGCGTTATCAAGTAAAATAGAGCAAGGGGAGCATTGGAAAGGCACAGGGGAGACCTAAGATAATCAGAGTGCTCTCATTGTGAATTGAAAATGGAGTCAAGGAGTGAAAGAGATTGAGTCTGTATACACATTAATAGTAATAATAAGCTATTTCATTATATTTGAGCACCTGATGGGATGGTTTCCCCCTGCCATGCACTGTAGAATGCAAGTCACATGCCGTTGTTTCTGGAAACTCTAGTTTTACAAGTTATAAAATGAAGGATTAAAAGAGTTAAGTAACTTATCCAAAGCCACAGAGCTCCACTGAGGAGGTGAAATGTCAATATCAGGCTATTGGACCTATGTACTTTTGTCATAAACCCAATGCACTTTTATTAGTGAATGAGATTTAATACCATGAAATGTCCTTAGCCTTTCCGTACATGGATATCTCTGAGGAGAGGACTGGGCAAAACAGACAGACTTCAGATACTCATCATAGAGGGAGCATTCTCTGTTTGGAAGTCTGCATAGTTTCAACTTTGTTTTCTATGGCATTATCCTCTTTATGGGGATCGCATGACCTCACAGAAGCAAACAAAAGCAAACTGTGAATTTTCAGTCTGAAATTCCCACTATTCTATTCTTTACTTGGTTATCAATAACTGTTAAGAATTTAAAAAAGCAATGTGTTAAAGGAGACTATTTTGTCTGTGTTAGTTTGGGTAGACTAGAGAAACAAATCCATGGACACACATGTGTGTATAAGAAAGAGATTTATATACAAGAGCAATTGAACATTGAGAAAACATCCCAGCCCAGTCCAGATCAAGTCCACATGTCCGACATTAGCCCATATTTCGGATATCAATCTATAAAGTCCTCATCAGACTCATGAAACACATGCAATGACACCGAATGTAGAAGATCATAAGCCGGTGGGTAGAAATAATTTGGATCCAATGTCATTGGAAACATCTCAACACTGGCTGGGGTCTCTACATCAGGGTGGGTCCATATGTCTTGTCAGCTGCTATGTCACCCAGGATGTGAGCAGAGAGTCTCTCACCTCCAAGGAGGAAGTACTGGATTTCCCAGAATTCTCAGGAGATGGTTATGCCCACACAGAGGTCTCATTGGCTATCTCCAGATTGACAGGATAGACTCCACCCCTACACTCTTAATCCTCAAAATGACAAATGATTATTATATATCTACCACATTGTCTTTCTTAAGAGTCAATCCACAAGCTTTGAAAATTATAAAACTTTATTTTTATTTTTTTGGCCCTTGGATGACCTATATTTATATTTATTTCTTATTTTTAATTATAATTAAAATATAAGACCTATTCTTATATTTAATTATAAATATAAGAACTTTAATTTAAATAGAACATTTAAAAATACTGATATTACCCTTAGGCTTATTTCAAATGTAATCATTTTAAAGTGAACATTTCATACTAACTTCCTAGGAACAAGTCTAACTATCTGGTAATAAATGGCCAAAAAACATTGTGATTCAGTCTGAGGCAGGCTACAAAATTATATTATGATTTAATGTGGGTGGTGAATTGCATCTAATAATAATGACAACTGAAAACCCAGATATAATTACACTTGAAAATTAGATGACCCTTAACAAATAAATTATTTTTAAGCTTTCATATTAAAGACATGAAATATTTGTTTGTGATATTATCCCTACAAATGTTTCCCTATAAATCTTATAGTGACAGTATCATTGGTTAATAAATTATCTTGAAGTTTGTTATTAATAAGTTTGGTTTGCAAAATAATACTCTTTTCAAGTAAGAAAAGCAATTCTTAGTGAGGTTTAAACATGCTAGTTCGTAGTTCAGAATTGTTCAAAAGTTTAGCTCCGTTTCATTTTATGCCATATATGAAGGGTAGCAAATCTCTGGGAGGGGAAATCTTAAAATATTTATTAATAAAAGACTACATTGCTTTCCTTTTTTATTTCTGACTTTTTAAAAACTTCCTCACTGAAATGGTTGTAACAATATTTTAAGTTTGATAAAATAAAAGTGATATGTGGGTGAAATATCAGTCTTTTCAACCAAGGAAAGTTTTCACTTGCTTTCCATGTGCGATAGGTTTGAAGATGGACCTCAAAATAAAATATCCATGACAAATTCCTTTAACTGTGAATGTAAGCTAATTTGGGGAAAATCACATTTACTGATGTTAATAAAGATTTTGAACTGGGAAATCATTCCGGATTTATCACAGAGGTGCCCATCTTGGCACTGATTACATTGTACTAGATCACATCATGGGAGAATCCTATTTAGTCCTGCCAAGTAGAAATAAAGCCTAATTTTCACAAGGCTTCAAAAAGTTTGTCATAACTAAATATTAATTTGTGTTTATGAATTAATTATTTTATTACTTTGCTAGGTGTGTATACTATCTACTTAAAGTTATTCACGGAAACATATTTTTAAAAATTAACACGAAACGCAACTATTTAAGGGAATTTTCTTAAGAAAATTGAAAGCAAGAACACATCCTTTTTGTTCTGCTCAAATCAAGAATACTGCTGGAAATGACTTGTCATAGTAAGTAAGATTTCATATAGGCATCATTAAACACATAGAATGAGCCATTACTTTGTAGGAATCAAACAGAATGTCTTACTTTTTTGTGTTGTTATTTCTCATTTAGAGAAAATATCTCTTTACAAAGACACAGAAGTATAATAACATTATTAAGCTGAAAAGAAGATCCAAGGTGGATCATTTTAGTTCATTTCCTCCCTTACAAAATATTCTCTCATCATATATAATGTACTTGACATTTAAAAAAAAACAAGACTGTGATTGCTTCATTGAGCAAATTTGACTAAAAGTATTAAAGTATCTATAAATCAAGGCTAATTCTGTTATTCTTAAAATAAAATTCAAGACATATTTTGATATCAAAGTGGTTTTGTGCTTCAATGATTCTACTTTCCAGACTTACATTGGTATGCCCTTTAGAATTGAAAAAAACACTTCCGCATAAAATAAATATCTAAAATATTTTATCCTTACCCATTCTAAAGAGCCCATTATTTCATATACGTATGTAAGGTCATATAAAGTTCTATTAGAGCTACAAACTTGGTAGCTGTTAGTTACTGAAGAGTGGAGTTTTACTAACGGTATCTTATGCACATGAGAAGGAAAATCCCTGCTCTGTGCTGCCTTCAACTTTGTGATATCTGAGAGAACCATTGTGGCCAATGTGTGGATCCATCTCATGGCAGGGTTCCCTCGTTTCCAGGAACCTTCACTTTATAGGGTATAATGCCCTTTTCTAGGAATTGTTTTTCTCTCTAAAGATATAACCAAGATGAATTTTCAGTTTCTATTCTCAATAGCATTTCAATTTGCCTTTTATTATTTTGAAGAATGTTATTAAATATTGAGTGCATGTTATTTAGATTCAGATTAAATTCTTAATTACCACCCACTAATAAAGGTGTTCCATGGCTTGGCGAAGCCTGCAGTTTGCCCAAGTTTGAGCCCATTTTAAGCAAAAGAATGTGAAAATGTATAGGTTTAGTGCATGTTTAATTTTGAAATTTGCCTAATATTGTTTGACAAAATATTTCGGGAGACTGTTTGGGAAATGCAATTTATGTGAGCTAAGGAATAGTCCGGTAATTACTAAAGTGTAGGTGGGGAAAATTAAGATGTTTTCCCCCCTCATCCACTTCTCTTTAGTATGATCTGCATGGTACAATACAATTTGTGTGAATATTGCTATTGCTATGCTATTTGCTTAACGGTTGTTTGTTCTGTTTTGCTATACATTGGATTACTATAAATCAGAACTAACTCAGCAGCACCTATCACTGATATATCACATATTACTTGCATAAGCTGGGGGAAAGTATGAGGGGTTATCCCCTGCTCCACACCCCCACCCCCACCCTGCACACCCCTTGCCCTTCAAACAATGGGAAAAAAGCTAAGTTTCTCTCTGGTCACAGTGAATTTTTTCATAAAAGTAGTTCACTCAAACTTCATTTTTATGTGCTAGCTGATTTAAGAGAATGGTATGACTGTGAAATTTTGTTTCCTGCTTGGGAAAAATGCCACAGAAATTGTTGTGATGTCGAACACAGATTACAAGGATATCGCTATGGGAAAAAACTCAAGTGTATAAGTACTTTTCTCATTTCAAAAAGGTGAAATGTCGTGATGACAAACCTTGTTCTGGACCTCCATCAACTTCCCAAATGGATGCAAATGTCAACTCACAATGCATTTGGAGTTCATTTCACTAGGTCAGACTGTTAGTCAAACTTTCTGTTTAGAGGTTCTGAGAAGATTGCATAACAGTGTGCCACTAAAAAAAGGCCTGATTTGTGGCAGACGGGGGATTGGTTTTACCACCATGACAATGCACCTGCTCATGAAGTCATCGCTTGCCTCACACACCTTACTCATCTGACCTTGCTCTGTGCAACTTCTTTTTGTTTCCACAAATGAGGAGGTACATGAAAGGACAGCGATTTGACAACTTAGAAGAGATGCAGGGAAAAAACGAGGGAGGTGCTCTCAGCCATCCAAACAGATGAGTTTGAAAAATGTTTCCAAAATGGAATCACAGATTTGATAAATGTATTAAGTGTAATGCAGAGTACTTTGAAGGTGATAAGGTTGTTTTGTAAATAAATAAATAAATACATAGCTTTGAAAAAAAATCTGTTTTTTTTGGGGGGGGTACCCCTTCTTCATAAGTGTAATAGCTAATTCACTGGATAAGGATAATTCATACATTGAATGCTGAATATGATAATCCAACTATATGGATGTTTCTTTTTATATAGTTTTTATTTTCTTTTTATAGATATTGGAAGCACATGAAACTTGAAATCTGAGCTTTAGAAAAATAACTGTTTTGTCAATGTAAATACTAACTTGGAGTTTAGAGGCTCAGTATGAAGAAAGCTACAAAAATTCTCTCATAATGAGGAAGAGCTGTGTCATCCCTGTCTTAGTAATCTGCTACTGCAGTAACAAAAATATCACAAGTGGGCAGCATTAACACATAGAAATTTATTTTTTCTTGTTAGATGAGAACCCATGAACAATAGAATGAAATATTTCTTGGTTTGTATCATCTTCAAAGTTATTTCTATGTTTCAGCCAATTGTAGGAGCCAATGTGTCAATTTATCTCATTTGGGTCTTCCTCTTTTTTACTGATCCTCTACTTTACAAGCATATTGTCCTTTCACAGGACTGGTTCTTCTAATGACATGTCTAAAGTATGTGGGACAATTTATCTCATTCTTCTCTAATAAGAAGCATTGTGGCTATACTCCCTCCAATATAGATTATTATTGTTGTTGTTGTTGTTGTTATAGTCCTTGATATATACAACTTTCTTTACTCATATCACATTTCAAAAATATTAATTCTTCATCCCCCTTTTTTATTCACTGTCCAACAAAGTCCTCAAAGTGGTGTTCTTGTTCTTCAACATTTTTAAGAGTTTCTTTATCTTTTTTTTTTTGCAGCAGCAGAATTGTACAATGCAATACAGCATTTGTTTTCTTGACTATGCGATCAAGGATATGAATTGTGGGTCCAACTAACAGGACATCCTTGACTTCAGACTCTTTTCCTGTATCATGAGGTTGTTAGGACTTTGGTTTCTTTGAGCTGAGGTACAACTCACACTGAAAGCTGCAGTCCATGGTCTGCATCAGTAAGTGCTTCAAACCCTTTCCACTCTCAGCAACCCAACTTGTGGCATCTGCAGATTGGGAGTTCGTGATGAACCTTCCTGCAATCCTGATACCAGATTCTTCTTTGTACCACTGAGTTTCTCCACTAAATTCTGAGCTCAGCATGTGGATTGAATGAATATGTTGGACAGATACACCCTTAATGCACATCTTCCTGTTTATAAACCATTCGCTATCTGCTTGATTTGTATCCCTGGTGCACAAGATCACTTTAGCGTATTGAAAAGCAGCATATTATTTTGAGGTCTAAGTTGTGCCTTACCCACATCATGGTATTTTCCATTGCCTCATATGAATATAAGAATTGGAAATTTAATAAGAAATTGATACATTTGAATTGTGGAGCTGATGAAAAATATTAAACATACTTTCTGCTAAAACAAGGAGGACCAGACTGCTCCTTAGAAGCAAGGGTGGTAAGTTTTTTTTTCTAGTACATTGACTGGGGTAGTTGTCTTCTAAATTTATTAGCATGGAAGAGCCTCCACTGCTTGATCAGCTTGTGTAAACATTTCAATTCATAGTCAAATGCTGGAGCCTTGTTTGTGCTAATGTTTTCAGTGCTTCTTGGATTTCTTTCAACATCCTTGGTTCTTGATCACATGCTTTCTCTTGAAATAGTTAAACATCACTCAGTTTAATTTGTTTGTTTGGTAGAGTGGCTTTATTGATTCTCTCCAATTTCTATTGATGCTGCTTACATTGTCCAGTATTTTGCCCATTGAATATTTCAATACTGCACCTTGAGGCAGCATTGAATTTTTTTTCTTTGTGGTCATGAATTATTTCATCACATTGTTTTCACCCTGCTTAACTCAAGAATACTTACAGAAATACAGAGTTAGTAATCTTTGCTACAGGCATTTTGCTGCATGGCCTCATGATGGGCCAAGTGTACTTTATGTACTATTTCAGGTTTATCTACGTGATTTGTTTTGTCTAGCATGGTAAGAGGATTGGAAAATACTATTTGTTTTATGAGCTTCTGCCAGTGCCACAAGAACAAACATACCTCAAACAATTGCTGAGAAAAAAAACCACCTCAGACATTCTGTTGCGGACCACAGAATGAAGCCCAGGAAGCACAGAAACTGGAGTCGACCCGAGCCAAACTGCAAACTGCAGCTGTCACAACAGCTGACCCCTAGAACCTCAGTAAAGAAGTCAGCCTTCTGAGCTGGCTTGCAGGGTTGTAATTGGAAAAATAAAGATTATATGTGTACTCATGAATTTGAGGATAATTTGTTCTGCAGAATTATTATGTATATAACTGACTGATACAGAAGTCGTAAGCCAAAGATGGCTGGTAGGTATAGAAAATGTCTGGCATTTTCTTTGGCACCCAGGAAGAATCTTTTAAATTGCTTTACTTTTGGAAATATGGTACCACCTATTATATAATGATGAACACTTTAGGTCAAATGTCATTAAGAGAAGGATCAAAAAAGAAATCTGCTTAATAAACATTTGTACCGAAGCACAAGGTAACGCACAAGGTAGAATGCTGAATCAGAGGAAGTGTCTGTAAGTAATACTGGATAAGCTAGTGTCTACCATACCTCCTCCAGCTCAACAGTCCCCCTCCAGAAGAGAGCTAGAGGCTTATGAGAAAACTAAGATCACTTGCAAGGTATAAAGAAGCAGGATATTTGTATGTTTTTCTCATCCAGATGTTGTATGTACCTAAACCACAGCATTTGGCATAATAGTAAAAACTGATTTTTAGCATTAGATTATGTAAATCTGAATTTTTATTCTAAAACTTTATAGCTAGATAGTCATTGGCAAATAACAGCTTCAGAGCTTGCTATAAAAAGAGATACTATTAAGTATGTCATAGAGGTTTAAGTTAAAATAAAACATTAAGAACTTAAATGCATAGTAGGAAAACTACAGTTTATAGAAAATTTTAAATAGAAATAAAGACAGACACACTTTCTGGTAGGGATGATGAATTATATAAAGCTTTTTAAAATTCTCCCTGCATTCCATACAGAGTTCAGTGACATTTATTCGCTAAGAGTCAGGCAACAAGAACCAAAAGGAGTTCTGTTTTTCAGTTTCATTCATGTCTGTTTTGTTTAATTTCCCCCCTTTTCAATAGAGTTCTAGTAGGCCCGACAGAAAGCCTGGTGGTACTGCGGGCTACTCCGATTCGGGCTGCGAACAACAGGTGAGAGCTGGAGACCAGCAGCAGCTCTGACGAGCGAGAGTCCCAGAGAGAGGCCCTGTCTCAGAAACCCCGCGGAGCAGGCCCAGCTTGTGCTATAGGGTTGCTGTGAATTAGTATATTGTCCTATAGGGTTGCTGTGAATTAGTATGGACTCAATGGCAATGAGTTTGGGTTATTTTCATTTTGGTCAAACAACTATCTCTCACCTGAACTGCAATCACCCTCTTCCTCATTTTGCACCCTCCCTATCCTATTGAAATGAACAAAGAAAAGCAAGGCAGTCGTGATCGTGAGGATGGTGCACAGCCATGCAGTTCTACATTCTGTGGAATGCAGGGCTGCTATGCGTCAGAGCGAATTTGATGGTGTCTAACAATATCAGTGACAATCAAATGAACTTTCAAAATGCAGATTTTTTAAAATGCTCAGGCTTAAAACCCTCATACACACATGTTTCTACTACTCAGGATTTAAAAATAAAAGTTTCTCCTGCCAAATTACTTTCCTGGTGGGTCTGGGTAAGAGAAAGTGGGGGAATATGTTAATAGGAATTCAGCTCTTAGCATGAGTGTTAAAAAATAAATTAAGATTATAAAACTAATAAATAAAATAAAAGTTTCCACTTGAAAAATAAAATCTAACTACTGTGGTTCATGTTTACTTCACAACCTTCATGCAACGCCGCTGCCGTCCCTGGGCTGGGGTCCCTGCTTTCCCCCTGTGCATGCCTTGTCTGAGGGCTTTGTAGAAACACTTCTCTCCATTCCTGGAGCTCTACCAGCTCCCCCTTTCCTCCTAGTCAGCACCGATGAAGCGTATGTTCTTCCAAACTCACTTCAGAAATTAAGACATAAACACGAAACTCCAAGATTGGGAAAGTTCCTCCTAAGAGCTTTTATAAGGTGAGCACCTTTCTAAATAGCAATGATCTCCGTTTCAATTTTACATTCATTTGCATGGTATTCTCTTGTTGTTTATCTCATCCATTATTATAACTAATGTCCATGAAGGTTGTCACATGCCAGATTTTTGCCAGAATTGCGTCAAAGGCAATTTGGTGTAGATGTCACCTAGGACTAGAGGTGACTATGAGTGATCTTTGATTTGCCTGACTGTTCATGGTTAAAAGCTGGGGCTTGCTCTCCAGTTAGTCAACAAAGAGATCGTGAGACTGACCTAAGACCTGAAGACCCTTATTCTTTTGTTTGCTTGCTCGTGGTCAACAGTTGTGCCTTTGGTGACCTGGAAATCTGAGTTAACATGAAATATTTACATGTGACTCCCCAAAGTGTAAATTCCAAAGCAAAGGTACATATTCTCCATGGATCCTGATCTCAAACAATATAGCACAAAGACAGTCTATATTACTGTTGGTCTCCTTACTTGTGTTCATCTTCTAATAAAAAGTTACATTTCCAATTGTGCAATTCTGCTTGATGTGATTGAAATATGGAATGCTATATGTATTAACTCGCAATTAATAATAATTTTTAAAGTTATATTTCTTTCTCTAACTTGGAGAGAGTAAATTGGCTATGCTGATCCAGGTTAAACTCTGCATTTCAGGCGACAAAGCGACCATGAGTTCTTTGGACTGCATTAGGTCTCATGCTGATTATCTGCCTCAGTCAAATGATTTGTCTTTGTTGAATCTTTGTCCTGTTTGAGGCTGAATAATGGGTCTCTATAAAATATATCTTAATTTGGAGTCTTTTGCCCCTAGAATATTGCTCCATTGATTTAAGTGTAGTACATGCTTCAGATGCCACTACTTGGCCAACACTTATTCCCCACCCTTTCCCCAATTACAAGAAAAAGAAAACAAGGCCTCAATATGACATTCCCCCCTCAGTGTCAATGTCCAAGGCAGTGAACATTACAACCAATAGCAGATTGTTTACTATTGTTTGTTTGGCTTTTAAATGAATAGAAAAGGTAAGTTTAACTCAGTCTTAAATTAAGGCGATCAGATTTAAAGCGGGACACCATTGACAGGGGCGGGGGCACAAAGGGGGTGTTCTTGATTAAAAATTTGGTCTATATGGATCAAATAGACTGTTCCTAGTTTGTTGTGCATTCTTTCCAAAAATCGGGACTTTTTAAAAACGCCAAAAATCGGGACTGTCCCACCAAAAGCCTGGCGTCTGTTTACCTTATCTGAAATTATCACTTAAGTTTAGCATCACACAGCAGCTTCAGCTTCTAAGTGGGACTCAGACCTCCTCCTAGGGCCTCACTTCAAAGCAGAACAAAGGCAGAGATCCCTCCCCCAAGAAGCTATTATATTGTAAATGAGGACATTTTTCCAGTGACAGGTTTTTTCTTTGTAATTTATTTGCTAATAGCTCCATTTTTTGAAATCAAGTTGAAAACTTGATTTATTTAATATTAGTAAAAGAAACACTATTTCTTTTTGATAAGGTTAGGCTGACAAATGCATAGTTATCACTGATTTATTTGAAAGCAAAACATGTATAATACTATAACATTAAATGAGTCTGTATGCCTCTTCTCTTTAAAGAGATACAAAAATATAATAATGTTCAGAGTGAGGAAAACATCTAACACCCAAAGTGAAAAAACTCATGTCATCGCTTCATCCCCTTCAAGGGCAATAAAAGCATTTCCCCATAAGTCTGTAATAAACCAAAGTAACAGCTTTGGTGATCTCAGGTGAGGATGAAAAATTCTGCTCTTGCCTGAAGTATCTGCACAGACGCCTTCATGCTGAGTCATGCAGAGTCATGCTGAGTCATGCCATCATGCTGAGTCATGCAGAGTCATGCAGAGTCATGCTGAGTCATGCCATCATGCTGAGTCATGCAGAGTCATGCTGAGTCATGTTGAGTCATGTAGAGTCATGCTGAGTCATGCAGAGTCATGCTGAGTCGTGCAGAGTCATGCGGAGTCATGCTGAGTCTGCTGAGTCATGCTGAGTCATGCAGAGTCATGCAGAGTCATGCTGAGTCAGCAAACCTTGCTCTCATGGGACTTGCTTCAGAAGCCCATCGAGTCAATGATCAGTCTACTTTCACTTTGAGTCAATCAAATCAATTACTTATACTTTTCCATTTAACCTAAATTCTTCCAAAAATTCTAGAGAAGCACTGCTTTTTGTTTTTCTATCGTGGGAGTAGTTTTCTTCTTCTTTTGTAATGTGCACAGATTAGCTTGGAATGAAAGGGAAGATCTTATAGAAAAAAAAGAATATATAATGAAAACAACTTATATGCCACTAGCTCAATATCAGTAAACCCTAGGAGTTGACCAACTGCCATACAGTACACGGACTCTATTGTACCAATATTCTCTGCATTAAAGATACAAAGTAGGTTCTAAGTCTCTAATCCAAACAGCAATTGCACTAAGATGTCTCCTGACATCTCTAGCGTAGGCGCTTTTCACATTGACTTGGAAAAATCAACCCTTCTGGTACTTATCTATCTCATTTACTGTGCCTGTTACATAGCCCCTCTGGTGGTATTGCCTGACAACTTCTGTTGTCACGGCAATCATAAAATACTCACCAATTTTGATACCTACGTACAAATAGGCAATTAATATTCCGCATTTATCTTTGTTCACTGTTCAGGAGATCAGTATTTTCAGAAAATAAAATTTGGATCATGTCTCAGGCACCAGAGGGTCTGGAATATGACTTCAGATCTACTATTACTCGTGGATTCTTCATTAATGCTATTACAAATTAATTCATTCTTTGTCCTATTGAATTCGGTTGCATGGATTACCCAAAGCACAAGCAAGTCTGTCTTGTAAGAAGTAAAGCCTGAGTGCTCCTTAGAGGCAAGGATAGCAAGGCTTCTTCTTGCACATTCTGGTTATATTGTCAGGAGAGACCCGTCCCTGGAGAAGGACATCCTGCTTGGTAAAGCAGAGGAAGGCCCTCGAGGAGATGATTGACACAGTGGCTGCAGCAATGGGCTCAGCTTAGGAACAATTGTGAGGATGGGGCAGGACCACACGCTACTTTGGTTTTTTGGAACATATGCGTTAGAACTGACACGATCCCTGAGAACAAGATTCTTGAGAGGGTCCATCAAATAATCTAGGAGCAAGAGCTAATATTGGAGTACATCTGTAAACTATGACTAGAATATTGTTTATTCCAGAAACCCAAATCAAACTCTCTAGACATTGAGTGAATTCTGACTCATGGTGACTATATAGGACCGGGTAGAACTAACTGCCTCTGTGAGTTTCCTAAACTGTTAAGTCTTTATGGGAATAGAAAACCTCATCTTGCCCCCATGGAATGGCTGATGGTTTCCAACACCATGAACCACTATGCCACCCCAGCTACTTTTCAGTCCATGGCAAACTTTAAATAAGCCTTTTGCCATTGGCAATATGCATATTCTTCCGCAATGACGTTAGCCTCAGCTAGTGTACTATATTATTAAACAAATATTAATTAAAGGTTGCTTACTTTGATGATTATTTTGGATAGTTTGCTCAGTTTTGAATTGTGACTGAAGGTAAAACAGTTTAAAGGTAAAAGGAAATAAATGTGACATGATAAAACATGAGGAAGTAGAAGGCCAATTGAGGAAAACAAGTGTGATGAATGAAAAAAATATGTACATTGAGAAATTGTGTTGAAATAGAATTAAAATCCACTACCACAAGCATGCTCATTGCATCAACAGCCCTTCCTTTCCGTTACTCTCATCTCATTCTGGCCTGGCTGGCAGTGGGAACGTGAATGATATCAAACTACCTTGGTCTACTTCAGTTTTCAATGAATTTGCTCTATTGACTTCAATTTATACCTAAATTAATTTCAAAGTATAAAAGTAGATTACTTCTGGGTACGTCCTACTAATTAAAATAGAGAGAGCAGTAGCAAAGACAGTTTAAGCAGCTACCTAAATCTAGCTATTTACTTATTTCTGTACATTTTCAGACAAATTAGTCAGTTTGTGAGCTCTACAGTGAGCTCTACATTTCTGTTTTCTTATGAGTTTGAAATGACAGAAGCATCACATTTTGTCCAATGATCATTTATATTAATACATACCCTTTCATAAAGTTGGGATGATTAATTAAATAGTGGCGAAAGTAAAAGTTATGTTTTTCATTTGATATAATATTTGCATACATTAGTCTTCTCATTAGCTATACCATCCTGGGAGAGAAACCACAATTAGGAGTCTTTTAAATAAAGATGTATATCAAGAGGAGAGTAACTCATGTGGCTTACTTTAATAACTTGACTTTGAGGATCAAATAGCAGCCAACACCCATGTGGCCATGAATAGACTATAATGATAAACATTAGAAGATTGGCAAATCTAATATTTATTATGACAACTTAATTTAGAAATGTATGAAGCTCCTAAAAAGTCAACATTATATAGACACTAGTAATGCTGAGACTATCATGGGTTTTCTATTTTAGTTTGTTTGCTTTTAAACAGACACATTATATTAATATTGCTTTTAAGCAGATACATTATATGATATTTACTGTATTTCTCATAACATATTTTATTTAATTGACATCACACTCTTTCAAATATTTTTCCCTTTCAATGGCGGTAGAAATTCCTCTGAAACATCATTACAGGTTTTCCTCAGATATTTAATGTTATTCCATTCTAACAACTCCATTCTTAACTACGAGACATATCCTTCTTTTTGTAACGTAGTTTTCATTATAGTTGACTTTTATTATCAGTGCCTTTATCAATCTGACCTTTATCTTAGGTTTGGAAACACTACATATAAACTGAAGCATATATTTAAATACATGGATGCCTACAAACACACAAATCAGAAAGAAAACAAAATGGATGGTTGTGTGACTTGTTGGAATTTAAATAACATATGAAACAGAGACTATACTGCATTAATGACTACATGCTGGTGTCATTGTTCTTGTCAGTTTTCATCAATGGCTTCCCACTCAGCTACTGAGTCAATCCAGCTCATGAGGGGCCTTCCTCTTTTTCAATGCCATGCTACTTTACCGAGAAGGATGCCCTTATTTGAGGACGGGTCTCTCTTGACAACATGTCCAAAGTGCATGAAATGAGTATCTGGCCATGTCTCTTCCCAGACCGATTTGTCTGTTCTTTTGTCAGTCCACAGTACTTTCCGCAATCAATGTCCAACTTCCACATGTGGGGGGGGTGGGGTGCAATTTAGACATCAGGACTTGGATCAGGAACACATTAGGCATCAAAGCAACTTTCTTAATTTTCAACACCTTAGACAGGTCTTGCACAGCAGATTTACCCAATGCAGTGCTTCCTTTGATCTCTTACGTGCTTATTCCATGACCATTGATTGTGGATCCACTTAAGACACAGTCCTTCACAACGTCAATTTTTTTCTCTCCATTTATCATGATACTACTTATTGGACCGCTTGTCAGGATTTGGGTCTTCTTTATATTGATTTGTAACCCACAGTGAAGGCTGCAACCCTTACTCTTTATCAACAAATGCTTCAAGTCCTCTCTATTTTTATCACGCAAGGATGTATCATCCACATATCGCAGGTTGTTAGTAAGCTTTACTACCATGCTGGAAGTAAAGTGAAATTCTTAAATATGACGTTTCTATCCTTGTGTTTGTAACCCCCACCAAGATGTTGTGTTGGATCATGAAAATAGGGTATGTGAAATAGTAACAGAAGGGAGTGGTCAGTTTTGCCATTCCTCTGGCTGTAAGAGAATTATCTCAGGAGGAGGCTCTGGCATCCCATGACCATCAAGAAAGAAGCACCACAAGTCGAGCACACGCAAGAACCCTGACTGAAAGGGAAGAGGGACCAGAGCCAGGAAAGAAAGCGTTGGGAGCAGCTCACTAATGCCAGGAGGCAAAGGAGCAGGTGGACTTCCTGATCCAAAGTAGAAGCCAAGACCCCTCATGACTGAAAATCTGAAGGTCAGAACGATATGCCTGATAGCATTGCTGAGGAAAATTACTGTGAATAAAAGGATTACTTCCTTACTCTTTGTTTCACCTGTTACCTTCTCTAATCAATTCTATAGTATTGTCTGTGAGATCTGTGTAGCCATTGCATAAATCAAAATTCGAGGGCCAAGCAGAGAAGTAGATTGCCATGGGAAGGAGGGTGGGTGGAAGAAGAGGTCGGGTAAAGAAGGCTATCGGATCAGGGCATGTATGACTTCTGCCTTGTGGAAATCAACTATGGCCTGGGTGGGGGGTATTCTCCCTTTCCCTTTTGTATCACAGTAGGTCAGCCATAGCCTCTGTGTCATTTCCTTCTTCTTATTCATTCTCACCATATGGATAGACCATGATTTAGTAAACATGCTGAATATTTAAAAAATAAACTTAAAACATAATGAGATGCCATCGAGATGGTTTTGACCATAGTGACCTCTGCCCCACAAAAGGGAACACTGCCTAGTCCTGTGCTAGCCTCACAAGCGTCCCTCAGCTGAGTCCATTGTTGCAGCCACTGCTCTACTCGCATTCGGAGTGCTTCCTCTTTTCCACTGCTTCCACTGCCACCCCTCCACTCTACCCAGCATGGCGTCGTCTCCAGGCCTGGTCTTGCCTGATAACATGCCCAAAGTACATGAGATGCATTTTCGACATGTTGGCCTCTATGGTGCAGTCTAACCGGGCTTTCGTCAAAGATTTGTTTGTTCTTTTGGGAGTTTGGTACTTTCAGTATCTATTGTCTTAAAAAACATATAGTTTTCGCAAATACGCATAAGCTTTGTAAAAATAATATAGCAGTTTCTTATTTGCCATAAACTTTCCTAGCATTTTGCTGTGATCACTAGATTGAAGTTGACAATATTGTTAAGGAATGAAAATTTTCAGGTTTTATGTAAATGAAGTAAGAAAAATGAGTCAGTTAAGGTAAAATGGAACGGCATTTTTAACTCAATTTGAGTGTTATTCTTTGAAAAGCTAAAATTGGTTTTTCTTTTTAAAATCATGTTTCATGTAGTCAATAGATAAACCTCGTCAGAAGAACTGTACTGTGACCCTGCAGAAAGGTTATTTTGAAATGCTAGCGAAGGACACCTCTGCATCATCCCTGCAGATGGGAACCAGAATGACTTATTAACTAACAAAGAGGCCAAGGGAAGGAGCTGAATCTGTTTTGAAAGGGTGACATGTGAGAAATCACAATATTCTTAAGTCAAGGGACTCAAGGGATATTTGGAAAGTTAAGTTTCCAAATTTTTAATTGTCAGTTTCTGTTTTTCAATTCTATAAAGTGATTTAAAATGTCTTTAAAAACATTGTGGATTGACAGCAGGTTTATAGAGCATATTATTTTCCTTTCAACAATTCATAAACATGTTGTGTCATCTCATTGATTGCAATTCTCCAAAATTTAACATTCCCCATTTCCTTCCTGTGTTGCCTATTTCCAACTCCTTTCCTAACTCTGCTGAATATTGTACTTGGGCAAACATGACCCTATGATTTCAAATTATTTATTATTTTAAGTTGTTCCTACCTCCATAGTGTAAGTTCCCCTAACAAAGATATCTGTTATTTGACTGAAAATTGAGCCACAGGGGCAAGTTCAGTTGATTGTATTATACATGTAGATCACTTTGAATATTGTCATTTTCTCAGAGTTAAGTCTTCCTATCTATGAGCTTGGTATATCCCCTCTGTTGGTCTCTCTCGCTCAACATCTCACCATTCCAGCATATAAACAAGAACCAAAGGTAATGAAGGAAGCAGTCCAATCTGAATTGAAAGCCTTAACCAAAAACAAGGCTACAGGAATTGATGGAAATGTTTTAACCTAGCTAGAGGATACATCATGAAACAATAGCTCCACATTTTATATATCTGTTTAATAAATATTTCTATGTTGCAGAAATACTTTTCAACCTATATTTATTTCATAAAACAATTATAGAACTATTTTAAATAAAATGCACGCTCTTCCTTTAGTCATATAGGTGGGACTGAATGTACAACTCTTATTCAAACATTTAGAATGAATGAATAATAATGTAGGATTAATCAAACTTATTTCCTGAAAAAAATGTAGTTAACTTATATAATAATGAAATAAATAAATACTTGTGATTTTGTTTCTTCAGAAGTTTTTGTAAAAAATCAGTGTGATGTAGTTGATTAGTTAATATAGCCTTTCTAGGCAGATTCCTCCTTTTTATGATGTGCTGTAAACTCAAACTTTCTATCTGTGGTTTGTGTCTTTTATATAATAGAGCCATTTTGAAGTGGGCTATCTAATTTTGCTAATGAGTAAGGATTAACATGACTTATATTTTGAATCCCCTCCTTATTAGATGATGTGATTAAACACAGCACTCTGTTTACTTGAGGGTATGATCTCCAGATTATCAGTCATCTTTGATATCTGTGTTAAAATAAGATCTAACTTCCTACTTTAAAATTTTTTTCTTAATAGGCAAACCATCAACTGCTGGTGATGTATTTGGGTATGCATGGGGCTGCGAACCACAGGGTCAGCAGGTAGATGCCACTAGCTGTTCTATGGAAGAAAGAAGAGGTTTTTTGTTCCCACAAAGATGCACTGGTCTGGAAACTCAAAGGAATGGCTTCACCCTGCCTTCTAAGGGCACTATGAGTCAGAATTAACAATGGCAGTGGATTTTTCGGGGGCCCAGAGGTTCATTGAACTGGCCGAGAATTGAGTAAGATGGCTAAGATATGCAGAAGTAATCAGCTTTTTCTCTACTTAATCTTTTGACATTAGAAGGCAGAATCACAGCTCATCAAACTTTTAAATGTGGGCAAGATACATATTTGTGTTCCCTACTTCCTATCTGAACATACACAGAAGAGAAGTGCTGAGTTAGCTGGTGATGAAAACCAATCAGATGCCAGCTAAGGAAATAGATGGTCCATTACTTGAGTCATCATTTTGACCTGTGCTGAGCAACTTAGAAAAATGTTGCTCTCTTGCTCTGGGTTCTGCATCTGGCTTGCTTCTCCCTTACATTTGTGTGTTACAAGTTAAACTGAGAGCCTATTGTTTGACCTTTCTTAGTCTTATAAGTCAATAGTTCAATTTATTGTGTAGAAGCAGCTTCCAGATGGATATCTGAAATTATATTGATAAGAATGTTAATTTTACAAAATTTAAGGCTCATTGGTTATTATTATATTTTTACTTTACTTTCTAATTAGACTAACTAACATAACCATAATAATTCACAGTGAAGTAACAGAAATAATGAAATGCTAAATTATCTAATGTTTTATTTAAAATGATAAAATTTATAATAAATATGTGACTTTGTATGTCAAATATTAATAATTTTCTAGGTCAATTTTGGTTAATTAAATTGTCAATGTTTGTGGGTAGAATGGTCCTGATATTTAACAGGATATGAAAGAAAGTCACTTGGATATTGCAGATGTTAAGCTGTAGCTTTGAAATTATGTTTTAAAGCAATTGAGATGAATTCAATTTGTCATACATATCTTGTCTTTTAAATGTTAAGTAAGACAGGTGTTTCTATGGCATCCACTACAGAAAGGGTTGTGATGCCTGAGGGTTAGTTTTAATGAGATAGCATTTTTTGACACTGCACAAAACACATTTTTTTTGGCTCTACTTTAAAACTGTGACAATAATCATTACAGACTTTAAGGCTTTAGAGGAGCCAATTTTAAATATTTTTTTAATCAAAAGAAACATATAATACATTTCTTTCTTAACTAAGACAAATAAAACTGTTTCTTAAATATAATTTAAACCCAAATTAAGGTACATAAATACAACTGTACATTTCATAAACTATTGAGCTAGAAAATTAAAGTTAGGGGTCATTCTTATATAAGCATATTCCTTTGAAACCTAGAGAAAACCAAACTAATTACAATTTAATTTTTAATCAAAAGTTAGTTCACTAACAGTAATAGCAGTCAATAATAATTAATAAATATAAATTGAATTTAGTTTGCTAGCCCATTATAAATTGCATTGTTTTTACAAAGGAAAATTTAAGTGTTTTAAGTGGCAATATAATGTGATACATTAATCAAATGACAAATTTATAACTTATAAAAAGCACATATGTACCAAATTTCATTTGTATAACTATGTGCATATGAATATATGCATGTATTCAACAAGTACTTAATCTACTTAATACAGGAGAAGTCAAAAAACAATTTAATTTTCAGTAATTACAGGTATACAATAAGTTTGTCTTAAATTTCATGTTTAATTATTTGTGTCAAATAGAATAAATTATGATTATTATGATTAGGTCAGAGATAGTATGTGTTACATTAGCATTTCATATCATGTCATAGCTCATATCTTTTCTTTCTTGATGAAAGTGAGATCCTTTGGGCCTTAGATTCCTTCGCTGAAATCCCTCAATCTGAGACAGAAAGATGTAACAACAGGCCAGCAAGAGACAGAAGAAGCAACTGCGGATAAGCAACAGCAACCATTGACGCCAAACCAGGAGATGCACAGGAAATGGGGCCTTTCATTTCCATATCCATGGAGCAAGAAAGCTGAGATTAATGTGATACTTCTGAGCAATTGGAGAAGGTAAGACACATTAAAAGACACATTTAGCTAGTATTGAATGCTTTGGGGCCAAAGCTACAGTGTATGGTATTTCTGAGTGCTTTATCAGCTGAGCTAAACTTTTATCAATTATGCTGAATTAGTTGGTGGAAAGTGAACATGACGGAGTAACAACAAAAACAACAAAAAAATGAAAATATTTTTCAAAGCTATGGATTTAATTTTTTTCTACAAAACAACCTTATCACTTATAGAGTACTTTCTATTACAATTATTACATTTGTCAAATCTGCAATTCCATTCTTGGAGTCTATCTTTTCATCCATTTGGGAAGTTGAGGGACGTCCAGAACGAGGTGGGTTATCAATTGACATTTCACCTCTTTTGAAATGAGAAAACACTTGTACACTTGAGTTTTTCCCATAGTACTGTCCTTGTAAGCTGTGTTCAACATCACAACAGTTTTGAGGCATTTTTCCCAAAACAGGAAACAAAATCTCACAGCCACAAGCTGTTCTCTTAAATCAGCGATCACAAAAAATGAGGTTCATGTGAAACTGCATTTATGAAAAAAATTCAGTGACCAGAGAGAACCTTCCCAGGTAATGCCACTTGGTGCACTAACTCAGAAGGAGTTGTGAGTG
>NW_022103915.1:66032914-66047211 GCF_000313985.2 Echinops telfairi
CACACACACACACACACACACACACACACAGAGGAATTCTTGTCATTATGGTTCCTTTTATCATGAGTACATTCTGTCACCATTCCACAGATGCATTGAGACCTTAAAAATGTAAGTTTTTATCTCACGTTGCTAGCATTGTAGTAACTTCTAAACACTTTTCTTCCATCACAGGGAGCTTGTTTTTAGTGTGGTTTTATTTGCTGTTTGTTTGTTAAATAATTATGGACCATGATAATAATCCTGTGATTCCATCTCCCATTCAAATTCCAAAAAAAATAACTTATTAGAGTTTCTGAATAAGACTCTTCAAAAATCTTGTACACAGCTTTAGGGATGGGAGGAAATTAGAATATTTCAAAGACTCACTCACTGCCTTTCAAAGACTCACTCACTGCCACTGAGTCAATTCTGCCTCACAGTGACTATGGCAGTTACATAATCTCCTATCAACTTAAGTGAGGGGGTGGAGTCTAACCTGCCAGTCATGACATAGCCAATGAGGCCTCTGTGTGGGCCTGGCCTTTTCCTGAGGATTCTGGGAACTCTTGCCTTCCTTCCTGGAGGTGGGACACACACTCTTTCTCTGCTTTGTCTTCCTGCTGACAAGCCATGTGGAGCTATGCTGATGGCAGCCAGGGCTCTGGAGCCAGAGGAGCCACGTGAAGATCCACGCCAATGTTGAGATGTGTCTACTACCACTGGATCCATAAGACTTTCCACCTGCTGGCCTGTGATCTTCCTGCATTCAGCATCACTTCATGTGCTGCATGAGTCTGAAGAAGCATTTTTAGACTGGTCCTGGACATATGGGCTAATATCAGACTTATGGACTTGATCTGGACTGGACTGGGATGTTTTCTTAATATACAACTACTCTTTGAAATAAAGCTTTCTCTTTCACACATACAAGTGTCTCCGCATTTGTTTCTCTAGTTTACCCAGACTAACACAGTGACCCTATTGGACAGAATAGAATTGTCACTGTGGGTTTTGAAGGTTATAAATCTTTACAGGAGCAGAAAGCCTCACCTTTCTCTCTACAAGCTAATGGTGCTTTCAAAGTGCTAATTTTGTAGTTAGAACTTCATAAGCTATGACACCATCAGGCTTTATATGCAAATAAAGCTTTGTCACCCAATTCCTTAGCATTCCTTTATGTTTCCATAAGGTTCACAACGGGCTTAAGGATACCTAACTTTTGGGATAATTCATGTATAGTTTTACAAAGATATTTACATAAATTGCATAAATTCCCTGATTTTCATGGCTCAGCAGAAATAAGCAGCAAATTTTAAAATTTTATGGAACAAATCATTACCTCAAATTTTGCATGAAGTGCTGGAGAGATTGCGATCCTTATAACGTTTGTCCATGCGTTTACAGGTAAGTGTTCTGTATGATCCAAGGAGTCGTTTTATTCTTCTACAAAGTAGGAAAAACTGCATTGATGAAATCTTCGTTTTCTAACATTATGGTAACTGCACTCATGAAAAAAATCATTGTGTCATGATTCACTGAAGACCTTGGAAATAGACTAAATAATTCAAGACCATTTTAAAAGCTAACAGAGATCTTGTTCAAAGAGATCTATTTCTCCAGCCCATATTAAAATGAATATTTCAACATTTTCATAGCTATTTAAAATGTATTGTTAAAGCAAATACCAACTATTTTTCCAGATGATTAACATTAAAAATTATTTCACAAATTAAACAAGAAAAGTTTATAAATATGATTATTTATAGAGCTGCTCAGATGCTCATCAAACGCTTGGTCTCCCATTCAAATGTGATAGTAAAGCAGCAGTACACTTCAAGCACCTTGTTTTGACAGTACCACTGTACATTACAATTCTACTCCATTTGCTCAATGTCTTAATTATTCAAATATGTGGGCTTATCTGTAAAGTATTTAAGACCATATAAAATGGGATGTATGTTTGTTGTACATACACATATACACACATTCATAGTTATTTCTTGCATTATTTTATATCATTGTGTTTGATATTAAATTCAAAGCAACTAGGCTTGCAGAAGGATATAGTTCAAAAGGGAAACTCTAAATCCATTCTGAGTTTCCAAATAGATTGTTTCTTTTTTTCTTTTGAACATTAAGCTGCAATTAAAAAACAATACCCTTAGGCCAAGTATAATTGTCTGCATTACCCTGTGCAATTCAGGGAGGAACAATCTAGTCCTCAAGAACTTGCCTAGACAGTTCTTGATAAAAACTGGTAATGGGTCACGTGGTTATAGATCATACCCAACAAAAGTGATCCCAAGTCACTGGATCTATCTTGTGAAAACTCTAATCTGTCATATTGTGCGTATCTTAATCATGATCTTTTCCCCACTTTTGTAGGCCTGCCAGGAACTATGATGAACTAATCTGCTGCCAACCATAATTGTGGGACAGTTTCCTATGTGTTTCATGTCGTATTTAAGAAGTCAAATGATTGTGAATCCTTGGACCCCATCCTTGGGCTGATGAACTGCCTCACTCGATGATTTGTCTTAGCCTTTGTCTTGTCTTTAACCTGCTGTAGACTTCATAAACTCCATGAAACATAATGGAATTTAGGGTAGTTTCCCCCTTAATGCATCATTATACTTAAAGTTAAGCACACAAATCATTAGGCTGTGAAATCAGAAGTGTTACCATATCATACTCTACTAAACAATAATAACAAAAGCAAACACTCCTGTAGAGACTCTTCCACCATATGGTCACCCATGAGTTACAGAATAGAACCATTCCATTGTGGTTTCTTGGTTGTAATCTTTACTATGGTTCACAGGGCTTTTCTTTCATAATGTTACTGGTTCGCTGATGGAAGATCAATTCTAAATCATGAGGCAAAGATTAAAGATGCCCCACATTTCTGACTTTTGCAAGATGATATATCATTCCTGTTATCCCTAATATTCCCTACCACACCTCCCTTTTGTCTAGTCCCTTACATCTCAAGCTTCTGAAATCCACTGCAATATCTTGCAGAATCCAGGTCATGTGGTGTGGAGCTGGGAGGTCCCAAATCTGAAGTTCAGATATCCATCTGGAGGATCCTTGTTATGCACAAGGCTGAAGAAACTAGTGAAATCATATTAAGTGAGAGGCTGCAAGTCAAGTATCAAAACCTGACAAGCCAGATATAAACCCAGAGCAAGAAAGTGACACATGCAAGCATGAGAGCAAGTCTCTCCCGGGTCATACAGCATGCTGACCTCACATCAAGGTGCTGCTCCAGGCCAGGGTCATCAGCTTTTGTGGGTGGTAACTGGCTGTTGATTGGGAGTTGTTATCAGTGACTCAGTGCTAATCTTCTGTGCATGCTCATTTGGGAAAGCAAGATCACTAACATGGCTGTGATTGAAGTGTGTTTTTTGCCTTCCACACACCAGAAAAAACAACAAAACTAAGCAGAAACCAAACTCACTGCCATAGAGGCCGTGCTCATTGACAGCGACCCCCCCTGTGGGTTTCTAAGACTAACTGTTGACCATATGGATCAAAGTCCAGCTCATTACCACTGTACCACCTGTGCGCCATACTCCTTAGAAAATGAAGTGTGGTGATTTGAGTCACACTCTCTAGTCAGGTGGGGGTACAAATATGTCCCACTTTGATTCAGTCTCATTAGCATAACAGGTAACTCCATCCAAAAGTTGATTATAACCACATCATGTTTAGAGGCTAGAATTCACAATGTATCACAAAAGGGAGAACTATGGCTAGAAGGGTCACATTAAGTAATTAATTGTATCTTCTGTGAGAACTGCCAGACTTCAGTTTAGTGGTAGAGTTCAAACTGCACCACATAAGGACTGACACCATTGAAAAGTAGTTCAAATACAAATGGAAATATAAATATAGAACCATATAAGAAAATTATACCAAACTAAGAAAAGAAAGCTAATACATATCTATCACAAATATTACTCAGTGTGATCAATAAAGTTAATATATTATTTAAAAATGTTTTGGCAAATAAAAGGAGTGATCAAGTGAGGGTTATATCTTTTATCTGGAATCATTGCCTTAAAGAAGAATCACAGGTGATAATATATTGCAGTGTGAAAAATGTTGCTCCTGAAATGGAATATTATGGAAATGGCATATCTGGCACTGAAAATTATCAAATATTTTGCATCAAACATTTTTTCTATACATTTTATCACCCTAACAATAAAATGGGAATAAAGAATTATAACTCATATATTTTTGCAGCCTCTAACTGTCTGCCTACCTGTCTGCTTACTTACTTACCTACCTATTATCTATCAGGGGCTTCAAAAAGTTCATGTAATATTTTCAATATCTTTTAATTCCATTTTTCCATGCAGTTTTCTGAAGCACCTGCATATATCTATTTATATCTATATCATATATACATATGTGTGTATGTATATACAGGAAATAAATGAAACACTGCTTTCACAAAGATTGACAGTCTCAGAAACCTACCCAGGCATTCCCACTCTGTCCCATAGAGGCACTATGAGGTGGAATGCATGACAGGGAGCTTGGTTTTTGGGTTATCAGTATGTGTGTATGTGTGTGCAAATCCCCAACTCCTTTTTCTTTTAACAGCTTAACCATAAATTGTAAATAACAAACTTAGTAGATATATGGTGTGGTGGTTAGATTTTTATGCCAACTTGATGGGATCTGTGTGGAGGTAGGTATGGAATGCAACTCGTCCATCAGGTGGTATCCTGGTGATAGCTCCTTTTATAAAAAGGGCATGCGGGCTTTTTATAGAAAAACATGGTGAGAAAATTCTTCCTTTCTTGCCCTTCACGATCCTTGCTTTCTTCAATTTTGTGTCTGCCTCCAGAGTCAGCCCCATATGGGCCACTGACCCTGGAAACCAGCTTGGAAGATGTCATTGCCCTGCTAAGTCCCCAGCAACCTTGGATCCACTAGAGTCTGCACTCACCGATGCATGATCTCATTGCTTCCTGCTTACCTTTCTGTGTCAGTATCCTGCGATTATGTGAATCTGAAGAGGGCTCAGGCTAGCATCAGATACATGGACTCGAGTTGGATTGGACTGGGATGCCCTTTTGATACAAAATCACTTCTTGATATAAAAATCGTTCTTATATTTATGTGTTAGTCCAGGTAGACTAGAAAAACAAATTCACAAACATGCATATGCATATAAAGAAGAGTTTTATAAACAAGAGTATCTGAATATTGAGAAAGCATCTCAGCCCAGTCCAGATCAAGTCTATAAGTCTGGTATTAGCCCATGTCCGATACCAATCTATTAAGTCCTCCTCAGACTCATGAAACACATGCAACGACAGGAAGATCACAGGCAAGTGGGTGGGAAGTCTTGTGAATCCAGAGGCTTTGTAAGCATCTCTGCAGTGGCAGGGGTCTCCATGTGGCTTCTCTAGCACCCAGGGCTGTATCAGGGTAGATCCATGTGGCTTCTCCAGCTCTCAGGGCATGAAGTCTATGAGCATAGTGCCGTGTGTATTGTCAGTAGAGCGTCGCCAATGGAGAGATTAGAGGGAGAGATCATGTCTCCTGCCTCCAAGAAGGAATAACAAATTTCTCAGAATTCTCAGGAGGTTACAGAGAGGCCTCATTGGTTATATCTTGATTTTCAGGCCAGACTCCACCCCTTCACTTGTAATACTCTCAAATTGACTACACATTATGTATCTACCACAATTTATTTGAGTGCTATTTGTTTTGTTTCTATGGACAAAATAGGCTAACACAAATGGTTTGATTTAAAAAGTGCTTATCCATATTCCGTAAGGATTGAAGCCTTCAGTATGGTTTGCAACTACTCAATGTTAAGAAAATCAAAATCCTTACTATGGGAATAATAGGTAGCATCATGATAATCAGGAAAAATATTTAAATGGTCAAGGATTTCATCTTGCTTGGATCCATAATCAGGCAATCCTCGTGATCCACAATGATCCTGGAAGCAACAGTTAGGAGATAAATTGATGTATTGTATTGAGCAGATATGCTGCACAGAACTCTTTAAATACTGAAGTGCAAGGATGTCTCTATGGTCTCATCTGCATGTTAAAGTTGTATTGAATAAGGAGAATCAAAAAAGAATAGATGTATTTGAATGGAGGTACTGCAAGAATATTGAAAGTACCGTGGACTGCCAGAGCAAACAAATCCATCTTGAAAGATGTGTTTCCAGAATGGCTCTGACAAACACATTGGATCACTAACCACAAGAATGGCAGTTCAAAACCACCAGCTGCTTGAAGGGAGAAAGATGAGGCTTTCAAATCCTGTAAGGAGTTCCATGAGGCAGAATTGACTGAATGGCAGAAGGCTTGATCTTCTTGGTTTGGTCTTCATTAGGAATCCTCGCCATCCCCAAAGTTAACCTGCTAACCAAAATGTTGATGGTTTTAGACTTACCCAGTGGCCCTCTGCTTTTGTCGATAGTATTGCCTACAAACCCCCCTGAGGCAGTTCTACTCTGTTACTGGGGTTGCTATGATTCTAAATCAACTTGATGCTATGCATCCAAAACAATATTTGGTTAAATAAAAGTGAGACAGGCACAAAGAATCAATTCTGTGTGCTTTATGCTTTATTCATATGATGGTCAAAAGTAACAGTTGTGAAGGGAGTCAGGGAGTGTTGGTGGTGCAAATTGGTGACCCATGGAGCTGCTCTTAGATGGTTGGCGGTGGAGTCTACCCAGAGGTGTCATCAGAGACCTCATAAATGGTCTCCTGTTTAAATACCACTCATTGGCAACTCTTTAGAACACAGTTCCACCCTGGAACACACAGAGCCTCCATGAGTCGGAATTGACTCCACTACATCCTAGCACTAGTAAAAGGTACTGGTGGGAAGTTAGACTAACGGTAAGTAACCTGGTGTAGTAGTGGTCAGGGTGGACAATGCAACAGTATCGGGTTCAGCTCAGTACAGAGGGGGTAGAATATATCAGACCAGTTAAGAATCTTCTACAGTGCAGAGTATAGATTATAAAATCTTCAATTGCAGTTTAGCAAAAAGGATATGAGAGATGAGTTTAATTAATGATAAATAATACTTAATGACCCACTGAATACAAGAATGAGAGAAAGATCAGAGTATGAAATGGATATCTGTCAGGTTTGCCAATGTGACTGACTGGGTGGACAGGAAAGTCTTTGAAGAGAAAAGGGGATATGTCCATCTTAAGATTTTATTTGCTCATTTATTAATTGATAATTTATAAATATCATTTAGTAGGAATGGGCGAATTTACATTAAAATATATATTTTAAAAACTTTGGGACTGCCATCTCTATGAGCACTATCATTAAAAGGTTAAATGTAAATGAACTCCTTGCACAATACATCATTCTCCAGTGGGTGCTCAATGACTGATCAAATTGATTTGTGGAGGTGGAGAGCAGGCTACAGCTAAGGAAAGAAAGACTGATACTGGGTTTATACAAACCAAACCAAACTCAACGCCAACTCATATGGATCCTAAAGACAGACTAGAACTGTCCCTGAGACTATAACTGCTGGTTACTTGAAAGCATCATCCTTCTCAGGTTTATGCAACATAGTGGTACAACACTAAAGATTGTACTGACATTTTCATCATTTTGATGGTGTAGGACTTTTTCCCCATAAAAAGTAAGAGAAGCTGCCAGAAGAAACCAGCTCCTAGCACAATCATTATGGGTTCAGTAGGCGCAATTGTACAGCGATAATAAGTAAAGATTATAGTAAAGTTATAGAGAGCGTGAGAGGTAAAAGAGATATATAGAAATAAATGGAGCCAGACATGTTACATGGTAGTATTGCTCACCTCAGCCCCACTTGATGGTCCACGTGGAGGGAGAGAGAGAATCTTTAATGCTCCCCAAGCTTTTCTCATCTCTAGGGACCTGCAAGCCCCCTAATTACAGATGAAGACATACATCACAGGAAGAGGTTGTGATAGGTAGGCCAGCATAGGACTGGGGGATGTCCATTAACGCGTGCCCAGAGGGTCAAGCTAGGGAAACAAAGGAGCAGGCAGGGGTGGGCGTGAACTTGAATTGGATCACCTAGCCAGGTAAATTCAATTCAGCCAACGGGGTCGACCAGGGGTCTTCCACCACGCCTCCCTGTGGAATCCTTGAGAAGGCAGACGCCCGGAGGAGGAGGGAGGAACGAGAACCAAGACGAGGAGAACTTAGAACGGAGGAGGGAGAACTCAGGCGCAGAGAGATTTGGCAAGAGTTGCGGGACGCAGAGCCACTTCCAGCTAGGCTGCATGTCTGGGAGGAGCCCCTTGGGTGCCGTGTAAACCTGAAACTTCTTCTAACTTTCATAAAACTCACTTCGATCACGAACCAGGCTTCGGCGTGAATTCTTTCTCGCGCGGAGCCAAGGACCGAGGTATAAATCTAGCTCCAGAGAGATCTAACAGTTGCGCTATAGGTATTACAGTAATGGGAGGGGGTGACCTAGGGGTACCCACGCAATAGGAAGAGGAGGGATTGGGGGTGTACATGCAGCAAGATGGGCGGATCCTAGATTTCTGGTGGCAGCTTTAACTTGACTCTGGGTCTCCATAGGAACCATTATCAGTAGGGTGTGAACTCTGCCTACAGGAATCAAGCTAATGGTCATAAACTTAATCCATTGTCTCCAGCAGCAGGGAGCAGGCCCACCCCTGTGGTGGGACAAGACAGCAGTCTGGCAGCAATTGCAAGGATCTGACCTCCCTCCACAAGAAGCAACCAAGGCCTGCACTGTTCAGTATCATTTGAATAACAGGGATGTATTTTTCTATAAAATATTATTTCATATCTTAAAGCTAGTAAAATAAGTTTATCTACAGTTATGTCACACTCTCTTATCATAAAGGATGCATTTCTATTTTTAAATAGAGTTATAGGTATGATAAATGATCTGTATTTGGACAGTTAGGTGTTTTTCTTCGTCAGTGTAGTTTGATTTTGAAGACTCTGAAATCTATACTGAATTCTTTATCTCAGCGATATCCATAGAGAAAATGTGAGAACATGAAATCCTGCCTTTAACTTTACTGCATTGTGCATACATGCGAGTTATTCAATATGTATTGATACTTGTGTTAGGCCAGGTTGTCTTGAGAAACGAACTTAATGTCCCTCATGTATGTATACAAAAGAGCTTTATATCAAAAAAGTAATTTTATATCAAGAAGACATCCCAGCCCAGTATAATTCAAGTCTATAAGTTCAATGGTAACTAGGGTCCTCTCCAGACTCACATACCTGCTGGCTGATGAAGTGGGATGCAGGAAGATCCCAGGTCAGTGAGTGCAGTGTTGCAAGGATCTAAAGTCACTGGAAACATGTCAGGGCACATGCAACTCTCAGGGTTGGGTGGCCCACATGAGGCTGCCCTTGGAGGAAGGCACAAGTCTCAACAGCAGGATGGCAAAGGGGCAGAGAGAGAGGGAAGGACGTTCCCAGTTTCTCCCATATAAGCAGGTCATACACTGAGAAAAGCATCCGTTGGCTGTGACCAGACTGATATGTTGAACTACACCCCTATACACTCATGCAGGGTCAAGTTGACAAAATCTAATTGCCACAATAGCCAATAACATTCATGAGACTTAGGTAGGGGTGTTATATAGGGTTAACACTTCTATGTTGCAGGTACAGTGCATTTTAAAATTAAATTATAAATAAAATATTAATTTACATATGTGTTTTTAAAATATTTACAATGATGCTTATTCATCATGCCAAGGGAAAAGGTTTATTTAAATAATAGTAATTGTCTTGTCCAAATTGTCACCTGAAGTTGATGGACATTAATTTTATATACAGTTATGTTTCCTACCCTGTGGCTTTTCTACATCAATACATGAACAGCAAAAATTAAAAAGTTGAACAATTTTGTGAACAGCTATTGTTTTGCTAGAGGCTCAGGAGGATAAACTACAAATATCAATTGTTATTAAATACACATGTGATAAGAAGAAACAACGTGTTTACACATGTAAAATGCAAAGCTACTTTATTTAAGTTTTATAAAAGTACTATGATTAATATTAGGTTGAAGAAAGGTTAAAAAAAGCATTCAGTTAATTGGGTAGATTAATAAGGAATATGAATGGTAAACTAGTATTGAAAAACCGAAAGACTTTTACAGAAAAAAAATGCAATTGGATGAAACAATTCCATTTAATGATACAATTAGAAAGAACTTTGGCCAGCACACATTTGGTGCCTCAAATGTCAAGACTTGCTTCTAGATATATTTGACCTGCTGATTCCACAAGGGCACCAGCCTTCCGGATCAGCTCTAGTTTCTGTAATACAGAACACATGCTCTATACCACTTCTTCATTTTGCTTACCCCCCAAAATAGATTAGAATGGGATGAAAACCCCTCTTAAAGTCAAAGTCCTGATGACATTTCCTCAAGGGTGTGGTCTATGCCATAGACATGGATGCTGTGAGAAACCTTGCTTCCTTTTTGATGTATTTGGACCCTGAATTTGGCTCATTGATCTGTCCCTTGGACTTGGACCAATGTCGTGCTGTATTGCTTGCTGATCCCAGGAGTAAGCAGCAGTCTGTCATTTGACCTGCCAAATTTGAATTCATTTTCCTCCACAGCCCTAAGCCTAACCTGCGGGCTTTGGATCTGTTCATCTATGCAACCACCAGCCCATGGTCTTTCATCGAGCTCTGCAGCTTCAAAACTCCAGAAAATCCTTCAGCCTAACCTCTGACCCATGGATTTGGAACCTGACTGAACTGGAACTTTCCAGTTTCTATAACTATGTGAGCTATTTTCTTGATATAAATTCCTCTCTACATATGCATATATAAACATCGCTGGTTATTCTTCTCAAGTATCCAACCTAACACTCAAATTTATATAAGCGTCCAAAGTACTGAAAGTTTAAACTAAGTTGCTGATGCATTGTCAATTAACCTCCCCAATATTTCACTGGTATTTTCTACATACAAGGACACTCTTAACTATATCAAAGTCATTCAAAATTAGGATATTTACAAGAATATATTATTAGTACTTTATCCTTAGTCCTCTTTAAATTTTCATAAAGTGCCCAATAATCTAAAAAGTGCTGATTCAGAATTTCATATGAAATTCATGTCTCTTATTTAACTTCAATCTAGAAGAGTTCCAATTCTTTCCTTATCTTTCATAACCTTGAAATGTATCTTGTAGGATGTTCATCAATTCAAATGTGTCTTATTTTTCCTCCTGATTTGATTCAAGGTGCTTATTTTTGATGAGACTATCATATTCATTATGCTGTATTCTCTGCATTCTAACAAATGGAGAACAATTCCAATTTGTTTCAGTACTGATGAAATTCACTTTGATTACTTCATTTTAGTAGAGTGATACACGTTTCAATTATAAGGTTATTTCTATTCCTTCTTTGTAAAAATTTATTTTCTACAGAGGCACTGTAAAATTATATAAATATTCTATTCTTCAACTAAATTTAAATGTATTTTATTAGTTACATCAGGATGGCTTTTTAAAATTATGCATGAAATATAATTTGATAAAACATACTGTCCTAGTTGCCACTGTATATAGTAACCATAAACACAATTTATCTACCTATTTACTATTGATATAATTGTCTATTCACTGAAAACTACAGTTTTATACTAGCATCTTCTATTCTAACCCAAAACCACACACTGCTTGGTACCTTCTTTTCCTTAATTCTAACCACCATCTCTGACAAGAAGAAACTCACTGATAGTTACTTTATATAGTTACTCATCCAATCAAATGTCCATATATAACCAATATCCTACACCGCTTTTGTCTTTCTTCCCTAGAGGGATATTCTTCTCACACCAGCCTACTCCCACATCTGTTTTGCTACATCACTAAGAAGACATCTCCCATGTAAGTTTTGATGCTCTGAAACCGGTATCCTTATTGGCTCTGAAACCTCTCTATCGGTCATATTCCTGTGCAAATAACCTTATCACTCTCTGCCGAGTCTGTATTAATCTTGGATGATATCCACAGGGTCTAAGATGTTCAGGGTCTAAAAATCCACAAGTTTATTCAGACTGTTCCAGAAAGACACTTGTTAATGGAGCAGCTCTGTGACATGGCTTCATTATGTGGCCTAGCACCACTTTTACTAACTGTCCTATAGAATTTTGTATTCATTTGTACGTATAAATATTTCTTCTTACAAGATAATGTAAGTATATTTTTAGTTAAGAAAGATAAAAGCTTTCATAGGAAGACATGCCTAGGCATGCCTCATATCAATGATATTTATAATAACTCAAGGATGTCATATTTATCAGTATATTGAATGAACATACAAATTGTGTTATATAAACACAGTGGGAAATTATTTGAAACATATACAATGAATTACTAATATATATTAAAATATGGATAATATCCAAAACAATATGATAAATAATACAAAAAAATCAATTGGGGGAAACAGACCATGTGAACAGAACCTTTCAAAGGGCAGTTCAAGATGACTAAGTGGAGTATTTTAATGAATTTTTCAGCCTTGGAATTATTTTCATTTTTAAAGTTTTCTTGGTATATAATTTACAAACCACACAACTCAATTGTTTAAATATATTTAAGAGGGTTACGAAATCATGACTACCATCCATTTTAAAATATTTTCTTCATTCTTGTACGCATTATGAGGTCTCCGTTTCCCCTCAAGCTCCCCTGATATAACTCAAAGTAACTATTAATCGAGTTACTCTCCATATGGCTTACCTACTCTGGATTACATATAAAGAAAATCATACTTCAATAATAAATAAATAAATAAAACAGAAAAACCTCAATCCAAAAGAAAGCAGAATATCATAGATACTAGAAAAAAAAACTTTTTCAACAATTTAATTAGTATATAATTCACATATCACGCAACTCAAAATTTCAGTCACATCAACAAGAATTGTACAATCATCACCACAATCAGTTTTGAGCCCTTTCTTATACACTTATTACCTATTTGAATATGATTTTTGAAGAAATATCTGTTCATGTATTTTGGTCACTTTTAATCAGATCATTTAATTTTTTTCTTATTGAATTCTATAGATTGGTCCTTTGTCCTTTGTGTCAGTGATAATTTTTTCCCCATTGTGTGGGCTGTCTTTTCACTCTTTCGATGAAGTCTTTTTGCAACACGTGTCTTATTTTTAGTGGGTCTCAATAAGCTGCCTCTGTGTCTACTTTCTTCATTATATTTGATAGTATATGAGAGGTACCCCAAAAAGTGGAATTTCCCCCCAAAGCTACACATTTAATATTTTTTAACAAAACAATCTTATCACCTTTAAAGTATTCTTTATTATGCTTAATACATTGTCAAATAAGTGATTCCATTCTTGGAAACATTTTTCAAACTCCTCTATTTGGATGGCTGACAGCACCTCCCTCATTTTTTTCTTGACTTTTTCCATGTCCGTTCCTGTAGCTCTTCACAGGCATAAACAAAAAGAAGTCCCACGGAGCAACCTCAGATGAATAAGGTCTGTAGGGCAAGAGAGGCACCCTGTTTTTTTGCCAAAAACTGGCACACTGACATGGCTGTGTGAGCAGACACATTGTTGTGGTGGCAAAACCAGTTCCCCACGTGCCACGAACCAGGCCTCTTTTTGTCACAGTTATGCAATCTTTCCAGAACCTTTAAATAGAAAACTTGATTAACAGTCTGACCTGGTGAACAAACTGCAAACGCACTACAAGTTGACATTTTCATCCACTTGGGCAGCTGAGGGATGTCCAGAATGAAGCTTGTCATCAATCGACATTGTACCTCTTGAAAGGAGAAAACCGCTAGTGCACTTGAGTTTTACAGGTGCTGGCCTGGTAAGTTGTGCTCAACAGCAAAGTTGCATTCAACAGCAAAACAGTTTCTGTGGCATTTTTCCTGAGCAGGAACCAACATTTCACAGTTGCATGCTGTTCTCTTAAATCAGCCATTACAAAAAAAAACAAGTTTTGATCAAAACTGCTTTAATGAAAACATTCACTGACCAGAGAGAACCCTCCCAGGTGATGTCATGCGGTGCACTAACTCAGAGCAAGCTGGATGCTTGCCCAGTGGGAAAATTTCATACTAAGAAAGCTCTGCTCTGCCAAGTGCAATTCCTGCTTGTTCGTTTTTTTTGTTTTGTTTTGTTTTGGTGGAGGTATCCCTACTTATTTGTTTGTTTGTTTTGTTTTCAAAGCTATGTATTTAATTTTTTTCACAAAACCACCTTATCACCTTCAAAGTACTCTCCATTACACTCAATACATTTGTCAGCTCT
>NW_022103915.1:66047311-66050663 GCF_000313985.2 Echinops telfairi
GACTGGAAAGCTGTACTTGAACAACAGCCCCCAGCAACCACAGGGCATGGTATCCCCTTTTATATATGTCCTGCAATAGAGTGCTTAACTTTGTCCCCATTTTCTCATTTATGATCTCTATAGCTTTGGAATTTTTAATATTATTTATGATACCTAATTAACTGAAAGATTCTTTATAAGTATGAGCATGTTCTTTATTTTATACCCAACCCTCCATACATCTTCATTTGACTTATAAATAACAAATGCTCACTCACTAACTACATTTGAGAACATTTAAGTACATTCCCATGAAATTATTTTAATCATTTTATTCTAAAGGAGCGCTGTGACAGGCTGTTAGTGGAGATTACTCATGCAGAAGCAGCTCCACTAAGCTCCCATAAGAAAGAGTCACACTTTGAAATCTCATAATCAAATGTTAAGCAAAATGTATAATTTTACATGTCCAGGGTAAATGCTGTGTCAACATCTTGCAAGGAACATAAGTATTTTGCAAGGAAGGTCATTGGTTTGGGGGGCTGTGGTCAGTGGTACTCTTTTAAGTGAGGGGACACTGCTACTATCCATCTCAGTCTGAAAACTCAATGGCCAGGAAAATGTGGGGAAAAGCAGGTGTTGATCACCTCAGATCGGGAGAGCCATGTCCAGGGGTCTCATTCTCCTGCTTATAAATTGGTTTGATCAGTATGCTTCTTCAAACAAAGGTGCCTGAGTTTGTTGATATGTTTTGGGTGTGTTCTCTATATTTAGGTGGTATCTGTTGCACCTGGGCGGTGCTGTATCTGTCCATTTCAGGCTCAAAGTCTACTGATACCTAATTTTTAAAATATGCTTACAGCCCAAAGGTTTTTAATGGAATATAAATTAGAATTTGGGAGAAATTTTTATAAATGAACATGTTAACTTCATTTTTATTATAAAATTGTAATATGACACTATATCTTTCAAACACCACTTTTTTGCAGTAGAGTGTTTTAACACGTAGAAAGATGATGCCAACTGTATAAAATAAATACAAAATAAACCATTATATAATGGATAAGATTGTATACAGAAGCAATCTTGTGGATCCCAAAAGATGAAGTAGAAACAGTGAGCCTAAGTGTGGTCTCACATAAGCAGGAAACATTCCTGACGGCTAAAATCTGAAGAGGATCTCCTCATATGAATTTTACCTCCAGGAACCTCATCAGGTTCTCAAAAGGATGATCTTTTTTTTTTTTTTTAAACATTTTATTAGGGGCTCATATAACTGTTATCGCAATCCATACACACATCAATTGTGTAAAGCGCATTTGTACATCATTCTTAAAACATTTTCTCTCCACTTAAACCCTGGACATTAGGTCCTCATTTTCCCCCTCCCTCCCCGCTCCCCCCTCCCTCATGAGCCCTTGATAGTTTATAAATTGGTATTTTGTCATATCTTTCCCTGTTCGACGTCTCCCTTCACCCACTTTTCGGTTGTCTGTCCCCCAGGGAGGAGGTCACATATAGTTCCTTGTCATCGGTTCCCTCTTTCCTACCCATTCTCCCTCTACCCTCCCTGTTTCACCACTCACACCACTGGTCCTGTAGGGCTCATCCACCCTGGATTCCCTGTATTTTCAGTTCCTATCTGTACCAGTGTACATCCTCTGGTCTAGCCAGACTTGCAAGGTCGAATTCGAGTCATGGTAGTGGGAGCGGGGAGGAAACATTTCTCAAAGGGATGATCTTAAAAAGAAAAAGAAAAACAAACAAGCAAACAGAAACAAAACAAACAAAAACCTCAACTGTGGCTCTGAGAAGTCAAGAGGAAGATTAATTGTGAAATATTCCTAGTGCATTATTATACAAGAGTAAGAAAAACAATAACAACAAACAAACAACAACAAACAACATTGCTATAAAATCAGATACACCTTTATTAAACAAATACATCAAAATGTTCAATACAACCTTCATCTAGGTCTTTAGATGTCTGAAGGAGATGTTTCCATCTTTCTAAGAATATTGCAAGCACCCCTGTTAGTTACACTGGGTCAAAACAGCAAATGTAGGATACATGGGAAATTCAAATCATGTTCCTTGTGTTTGGGGAATAGAAAGAAGTCAGGAAGAGCAAAGTCATGCCTGTAGGCTTGATGGGGTAAGTTTGCAAAGGATATTCTATTATGGTAGGCCAATGATGCCCTCAAAAATGAGCAGGTGCATTGTTATGGGGGGAAATGCTTCCATGAAAAGAATGCAATTTGCAATTTACTTAAATTTTAAAACATTTCTCAATGAAAATTTCCTGGTCTTTTTCTTACCAATACTATTTTCCAGTTTCTTAAAACTTTATACTAATCCTCTGGGATGACCATGTGTCCTTTGAGAGAAAATTATCATGATTTTCCCTTTGCGATCCCAAACCAGTTTGTCATATGCTTCCTAGTTGACCCTCCTGCTGCAAATTTAACTGGCCCCAGAGATCCACTTGGAAGATACGGACTTGATTGGACCTTGTGATTTGGATTATATTAGTAAATCCAACACTGTTTTTTTTTTTATTATGAAGCAATTCATAAAATGGGCTTCATTAGTTTTGATCTTGCTTAAAAATTCAGATTTGACTAGAAAACAGTCATAAAACTCAACAAACTGACCTTGAACTATTTATAGGCTTTTGGTGTTTTTTGGGTCATTGGTTTGTTGTTGTTTTGGTTTGTTGCTTTGTTTAGCTCTGTCTTTTTTGTGTGTATATTATTATATCTGAGTGTCTATCTAGATAAGATAGGTGGGACAAACAATCTGGAGGAGAAAACAACAGGACCAACAGTTCCGGGGACATGGGAGAGGGGAAGGTGGGGGAAAGGAAGTGGGTGTTAACAAACCCAGGGACAAGGGAACAATGAGTGACCTAAAATTGATGGTGAGGAGGGTGTAGGAGGCCTGGTAGGGCTTGATCAAGGGCAATGTAGCTGAGAGGAATTACTGAAACCCAAATGAAGGCTGGACATGACAGTGGGACAAGAGGAAAGTAAAAGGAAATAGAGGAAAGCACTAGGAGGCAAAGGGCATTTATAGAGGTCTAAATACAGGTATGTACATATGTAAATATATTTATATGTGACGATGGGGAAATAGATCTAGGTACATATATTTATTGGTTTAGTATTAAGGTAGCAGATAGACATTGGGTCTCTACTCAAGTACTCCCTCAATGCAAGAACACTGTTCTAATAATCCAGTATTCTGTGATGCTCACCTTCCCAACGAGATCACTGAAAACAAAATGGGTGCATAAGCAAATGAGGTGAGGAAAGCTGATGGTGTTGAGCTCTAAAAAGATATAGCATCTGGGGTCTTAAAGCCTTGAAGATAA
>NW_022103915.1:66050809-66072007 GCF_000313985.2 Echinops telfairi
GGGGACATCCCCTTATGGAAGGATTGCAGAGAGGAGATGAGCCAGTCAGGTATAGTATAGCACTGATGTAACATACAGCTTTCCTTTAGTTCTTTAATGCTTCCTCCCCCATACCCTACCCCACTATCATAACCCCAATTCCACCTTACAAATCTGCCCAGACCAGAGCATGTACATGGGTACAGATAAGAGCTGGAAACCCAGGGAATCCAGGACAGATAACCCCCTTGGGACCAATATTGAGAGTAGCCATACCAGGAGGGGAAGGGGAAGGTGGGGAGAAAAGAGGGAACTGATCACATGATCTATCTATAACCCCCCTCCCAGGTGGACAAACAGCAGAAGAGTGGGTGAAAGGTGACAGAGGGTGATGTAAGATAAGAAAATAATAATCTATAACTTATCAAGGGTTCATGAGGGAGGGTCGGCAGGGGAGGGAGGGGGAAAAAGAGGAGCTGTTATCAAGGGTTCAACTAAAAAGAAAATGCTTTGAAAATGATGATGGCAGCGTATATACAAATGTGCTTGACACAATGGATGAATGCACGGATTGCGATAAGTGATGTAAGAGCTCCAATAAAAGTATTTAATAAAAATAAATACATAAAACCGATGGGAAGATCATGTTGCTTTACTAGCTGATCTTCTGACAATGATTTTGCATTCATGGAGCTAAATGCCTACTCAAGGCTAAAATGTTTCCTTAAGATTAAAATGATCAGCTACATAAGACTCCAACTTTAGCAACTGTATGTCAATTGTGATTCCGTGACTTTCTTTCATATGTTTGTGGACCTCACTGACAGTTTCTTCATTCATTAAGGTTCACAGTCTTATCTCTTATGGTGCATTGTGAGATCTTCCCAACCATCTCTAAAATGCTTGATTCATCTAAACAGAATTTCCATAAACTTGTTACAAAAGCTCCAATAATTTTGAAATATGTTAACATGAGTTTTGCTAAAAATTTAGTATTAGCTCTTACCTCAAAGTTGTTTTGGGTTTCCACCCCCCACCCCCCCATTGTATATAAAAAGAATTTCCTTTATTTTTCCTCTAGGAAGTTACCCTGAGAAGAATAAAATAAGTGTACTCATGGCAGAACCTATCTCTGCATAGCAACATGTTTAAATACATTTCATTTTAAATACGCTTTTACATGTATAAACTAGAAGCCTGATAGTAATACTTTTATAGTTACCTTTGTATTTCTGTATTTCGGGAACAAATAATATTAAAATTAAAAAATAGAATACAAAACAAACTGTTAATATGAGATGATAATAATAGAACATTATTTCCACTACAGGAAGGTTATTCTTCCAACTGCTGTTTCAAGGTGCCTTCTTATCTTTAGAACTTAAGGAAAGAGAAATAGAGGGGGGGGAAAGCTTTACCACTGAAGAAACTCTTGTGAAGATCACAGTCCAGAAACACAACATGAATAAAAGACTGAGATCTAATCACATGATTATAAATAGCTGGTTTGCAGTTGAAAGAGTTTTAAGATAAAGATTCTCTGAGAGGAGAGGTAGTTCTTAGAAAGGCCAATAAAACAGGGTAGACAAAACCAGGAGCATTAGTTGCATTTGAAATCATTTGCTTGTCAGTTTTAAAAGTGCTAAACAGAGCTTACTCAAATCCCAGGCAAATTAACATAAATCCCAACACTAAAAGACCACCTTAGTTCATACTGACCATTGGAAGATGTCTCGAGAAAAGAATACATCAGATGAAATATGAGACTGTAATGGCCAATAATTAGTCAAAGTTAATGACTGGCAGAAAGCAACAAAACACTCCACATATGATGGAGACTCAGGGAGTATTAAGTAGATTGCAAGCATCTAAACAAACAAACATTCAAATAAGATTAAAACTTTTTTCTACTAGAATTTTAATTTTCTCCCTAAATACTACTTAAATGAAATTCAATAAATTTTGATATTTATATTTCCTGTCACTAAATTAAAATATGTTCTAATTTTTGTTGTGTTTCTATTTATGACACATTTATTCACTTGAAATGTGGTGGTAAATTTCCAGATACTTAGACTTGTCCTATGCATGTTATTGATATTAACTTTATGTTATTTGTACAATACAGTAGGTGACAGTCACACAGAATGAATAGATATGTGGAATACAATTAGTTTAGATGAAAACAAATGCTTACTGTAAAATCAGAAAATATGTCAAAGGTTTCTGCAGAACAATACAGAGTGAGATTGTAAACAGCTCATTAATTTTTATACAGATTAGAATGAAAAATTAGAATACTTTGTGTTTATTTGATTAAATAAAACGTTAAAGTAAATGTCACCTTTTTTCCTTCCTGCAATATGGCTATTAAGGTTTCTAATTTATATGTGTAGCTCACATATATTTTTCCATTGAATAACATGAGTTTGGGTTTAAGTCTATTCTAAGAAAAGAATATATTTCATATACACTGAAATAATTTATGCTGAAGCACGTGTTGTAATCCAAGTGTTTTTATGAAGGACAGGACAAGTTTCAGGTTTTATAGTCTCAAAAGGGCACACTCTATTTCTGGAAAGAGTACCAAGCTGCGTGGAAGTTGCACTGGGGTTCACAACTGGACACGAACAACCATGTGGAAAAGAGCACCCACACATGCGGAACTGAGGGCGATGCCGGGTGGCCTGAAGCCCAAGAGCCCTAGTGGCTCAGAGCATGGAGGCCAAGAGGTTGTGGGCCCAGTAGGCCTGGAGTGGGTGCCTGTGCGCCTGTGCGGGGGAGGAAGACCAGGAGCAGGGTAAAAGAGAGTGCACCACCCGCATATTTCAAACCCCTTGCTGGGGACATGTGGTTGATGGCATCGGTTGACCCCATTGGCTGCATTAGGCTCACCTGTATGATGTACCTAAGGTGGATGTGTCCAAGATATTGGTTTTACCTGGGCCTAGGGGGCTTGTGTCTTTGCATGCTCAGTTTGGGGTCTTCAAAGGTGTCTAATGGTTGCCTGTTGTCTCTCCAACCTCCATGGAGGCCTCTGCAGCCATTGAGGGACAGCCCCCTCCCCCTAAGTTAGCTACCTAACAGTTTCCATGCATTCATTTTATTATATCTTGGTACTCTGCAATGTATATAGTTAATGAATGTAGATTCAGCAATTGTTTGATGTAGCATTCCTAAGGAGTGCTGGCAGCAGAGTGGTGCTGCTCAGCTGCTAACCACAAGGTTGACAGCTTGAATTCTCCACGTGAGAACGATGTGGCACTTTGCTCTGTAAAGATTTCTATCCTTGGAAACTCGGCAGGTCTCTTCCACTCAGCCCTTCAGGGTCACTATGAGTCAGAATCAACCTGAGGACAACTGATCTAATGTTCTATAAATATCACTTAGATCAAGGTAGTGACTAGGTTGATAAAGCTGGTGATGTACTTTTAAAAAAAATCAGACAATGGGAATTCTATGGATCACAACATCTGAGATCTCTTGTGCACGGTTGACAAGAGATGGGAACAGAAACAGCAGCTTATAATGACAACAAAACTGACGGTGTACTTTTAAAATGTTTACATATTTCCATTCATTTACTTTCTTTTTCTTATTTAAAGATCATTTTATCGGGGGCTCTTACAACTCTTATAACAACCCATACATCAATTGTATCAAGGACATTTTTACCTTTGTTGCCATTTACTTTCTAGTCATTTACTTTCATTGAGCCCTAGTATCGGTTCCTCTTTTTCCCTCCCCCACACCCTCACGACCCCTTGATAAATTATAAATTATTATTATTTTCACATCTTACACTCACCGTTGACTCTCTTCCCATGGTTTCTGTGGTTCATCCCTCTGGAGGGGGGTGGTGTGGTTCTGTGTTCATCATTGTGATTGGTTCCCCCTTCCTCCCCTCTTTTCCCCACCTTCCCCCTACCCTTCTGCTACCGCAATTCCCATTTCCGTTCCTGGATTCTGTGTGTCCTGAGCTCTTATCTCTTATCTGTACCTGTGCAAATGCTCCTGTCTAACCTGTGATGAAAGGCAGCACTGGGGTCATGGTAGTTGGGAGTGAGGAAGCCTCAAGGAGCCAGAGGATATTGTGTTTCATCTGTGCCTTACCGGGCCCTGGTTGATTCATCCCTTCCTTGTGGCCCCACTGTGAGAGGATGTCCCATTGTCTACAGATGGGTTTTGGGGCTCTGCTCCGACCCACCTTGTTCGCAACAATATGGTTTTTTTGTTTGGTTGCTTGTTTGTTGTGGGTCTTCTGATGCTTGCTACCTGTTCCCAATGACAACTCATGATTGCACAGGCTGGTGTGCTTCTCCCATAAGGGCTTCCATGGTGTACTTTTCTGTTAGAAGGCCACTTGTTTAACTTCAAGCCTTTAAGGCCCCAGATGCTATATCTTTTGATAGCCGGGCATCATCTGTTTACTTCACCACATTTGCTTATGCGCCCATTTTGTCTTCAGCAATTGTGCCAGCAGGGTGAGCATCACAGAATGCCAGGTTGTTAGAACAAAGTGTTCTTGCATTGGGGGGTTGGGAGGTATGAGTAGAGACTCGAAATCAGTCCACTACCTCAGTGTATTGCCATATAATATATGTACATAGGCCAATACCTCTATTTTTATGAATTACTATATTTACATATGCACACACCTATGCTTATACCTCTACCTATAACTTTGCTGCCTAGATAGTTCCTCTGTTTCCTTTTACTTTCTTTCTTCAACCACCCCTCTACTTCTGCCTCTTAGTAATTCCTCTCAGCTAGATTGCTATTGCTCCACACCCCCAGGATCTCTATGTCCTCCTTGTCGTTAATTTTAATGCCCTAGTGGTTCCCCTGTCTATGGTATTGCTTGCGCACAGCTCCCTACCCGGCATCCTTCTCCCCCAGGACCCTCCAGGACCATCGGAACTTGGTCCCATTGCTTTCTCCTGGAGCTTGCTTCCCATGCATGTGTTTCAGAGGACTATCTGAAGTATATTGGCTCGATGTAATAGAGCCTTAATTTTTTATTAGTTGTTGACATTTTCATTTAGTGTATTTAGATCAGTATTGGTGAACTACAGAGAGCAAGCTTCATGAGACTCATAACCTATTTCTGCAAACAAAATTTTATAACAAATATATTGTCACATTTTTTTCCTACAGCAGCAAAGTTGCATATATTTAACAGAGACCATCTGCCCTTATAAATCCAAAGGGCTTACTAGATTCTCCTTCATAAGCAAAGTAGATTACTAACTACTACTTTAAACAATTGTACTTACTGTAGCTATTAATACAATCAGATTTATAAGTTTGCTTTGTTTTTCTCTTATATGGGTGTGCTTCTATTACACCTTTTGCCTTCTCTCTTTGCAGCTTCAAGGCTGTGTCACCTGTGAATCGCAGGTGGTTAACCAGTCCTTTTGTCAAAGACTTCATATCACCCAGCCTCTCGGACATATATATATATATATATACATGTATATATACAGATATATACTATATGCACATGATGTATATATGCATATATATACATATATACAAGGGGGTACCCCCCAAAACAGATTTTTTTTTCCTCAAAGCTATGTATTAATTTTTTTTACAAGACAATCTTATCACCTTCAAAGTACTCTCCATTACACGAAATACATTGTCAAATCTGTGAGTCCATTCTTGGAACATTTTTCAAACTCATCTGTTTGGATGGTTGACAGCACTTCCCTCAGTTTTTACTTCACCTCTTCTATCTCATCAAATGGCTGTTGCTGAAACAAAAGAAGTTGCAGAAACAAAAAGAAGTCTCATGGAGTGAAGTCAGGCGAGTAAGATGTGTGGGACAAGGGCGGCACGCTGATTTTTGTCAAAAATTTGTGCACAGAGATGGCTGCATGAGCAGGTGTATTGTCATGGTGGCAAATCCTGGTCTGCCACAAATCAGGGCTTTTTTGTTGCACACTGTTATGCAAGCTTTTCAGAACTTCTAAATAGAAAGCTTGATTTACAGTCTGACCTGGTGGAATGAATTCCAAATGCACTATGAGTCAATATTTTCTTCTCAGGAAATTGAAGGACATCCAGAATACGTTTTGCCATTAGTTGACATTTCACCTTATTTAAATGAGAAAAACCACTCATACACTTCAGCTTTTCCCATAGCATTATCCTTGTAAGCTGTGTTCAACATCACAACAGTTTCTGCGGCATTTTTTCTGAGCAGGAAACAAAATTTCACAGCTGCACACTGTTCTCTTAAATCAGCCATCACAAAAGATGGGGTTTGAGTGAAACTGCTTTTGTGAAAAATTTCACTGTGACTAGAGAGAACCTTCCCAGGTGACACTAAAAACATGTCATATGAAAGCTCCACCCAGCGGAGCTTTATTCCGTTTTTTTGTGTGGTGTTTGCCCACTTATATACACACATTATGCATCCATGGAGTCCCTGTATTAGTGTGTGTATATGTGCATTAACAGAATTTCCCCCAATTAGCCTCAATAAATTAAAAGTCACTGCAAGTATTCAGCATTACAGCAAAATGGTTTTATCATCAAAGGAACTTATTTTCCACCTGTGTATAGAAATATGTTTTGGCCAGAGCAATTATGCTAATTTAGGGAAGGAAATTATTGCATTAAGTGATTTAGTCATCAAACACTAATTTTCGTTATCACAATATAAATATAAAATTGATTAGAAATCATCAACGATACACTATTTGCAATGGAAATGTAATTGAGATGATAAGATGAGAAAATTAATGTTGAGGTAAATGAGGTTATTTAGAACATCTTAAATTGTGATTGCATTACTTTAAATTTTCACTTTCATTTGAAGAATTTAAATATGTGACAAGATGGTACTTGATATGTGATTTCTGTTTCTTGTATTTCTGTAATTTTAAATAAACTTTATTCCTAATCAATTTTTTAAGCATATCTAATTCTTAATTTAAGAAAAAAAGAAATTTGCATTTAGGATGAGCTTCACAATGTCTACAGAAAACTTGAGAAAACATAAGCAACTCCATTATCACAAGTCAACAGTACCTTATGTAAATTTAAACCAAACTATCTTAGTAGGGAATATAAGAAATTCATGAGTTACTCCTTCTTGCCTTTGTATTTGATTCATCCTCCCCATTTTACATTCTCTTAGTCACCTATGTACCCATTAATTTTCCATGTATTCAAGGTTTGCTTTTTACTTGAAGCTGTTAAGGAACCGTGGATAAACTTTTGGTGCTATCCAATCAGTCCTGACAGAGTGAGCTCATTCACAGTGGAAGGAAACGCTGCCCATTCCTGCGCCATCCACACAATTGGTCCTCAGCTTGAGCCCATTGTTGTTGCCACGGTGCCAAGCTTGCTCCTTGGGGGGCCCTTCCTCTCTTTCGGTGTCCCTCTACTTTATCAAACACGATGTTCCTGGTCAGGGACTTGTCTCTCCTGATTATAAGTCCAAAGTATGGAAGAGGAATTCCACCCTCCTTACCTCTCAAGAGCATTGTGGCTGTCCTTCCAAGACCCATTGGTTTGTTCTTTTGGCAGTCCGTGGTACTTTCAACATTCTTCACCAGCACCATCACTTGAATACATTCATTCTTCTTTGAGTTTCTTTATTCAATATTCAACTTTCACATGCATATGAGGTCATTAAAAATACCAAGGCTTGAGTCCGGTGCACCTGAATCTTCAAAGTAAAATCTTTGGTTTTCAATACTCCACAGAGGCCTTGGGCAGCAGATTTACTTAATGCAATGAGCCTGTGATCTCTTGATTGTTGCTTCCATGAATGATGATTTGGATCCAAGCAAGACAAAATCCTTAATAACGTCAAACTTTCTTCCATTTGTCGTGATGTTACTTATTGTTCTGGGTGGAAGGATTTGTTTGTCTTTACGTTGAGTTGCAATCCATATTGAAGGCTGCGATCATTGATCTTCATCAGCAATTGCTTCAAGTCCTCCTCACTTTCAGCAGGCAAGATTCTGTCATCTACATATTGCAGGTTGTTAATAAGCCTTCCTTGCATCTGGATACAGCATTCATCTTCACATATTTCAGCTTCTCTGGTCGTTTGTTCCATATATAGATTGAATAACTATCGTGAGAGGATACAAGTTTGACACACACTTTTCCAGATTTTAAACCATGAGAGAATTCCCTTGTTCTGTTTACACAACTGTCTGTTCATCCATGTACTAGTTCTACATGAGCACAATAAAATATCTACAATTTCCATTCTTCTCAAGGTTATACATAGTTTGTTATGATCCACACACTGGAATTACTTGGCTTAGTCAATAAAACTCAACTTAGTGTCTTTATGGTATTCTTTACCTTAAACAAAGATCTGTCCGACATTAGCAATGATATCCCCTGTTCCACATATTTTTCTGAATCTGGCCTGAACCTCTGACATCTCCTTGTCAATGTATTGCTGCAACCATATTGGATGATATTCACCAAATTTTACTTCCATGTGATATCAATGATATTGTTCCATAATTTTAGCGCTTTTCTTGGTTTGGTTTTATTTGGGATGAGTACAAATATGGATCTCTTCCAGTCATCAGGCAAAGCATATGTCTTCCAAATTTTCTGGCATAGAAAAGTAAGTGCCTCCGGTGCTTCATCAACTTGTTGAAACATTTCAATTGGAATTACATCTATTTGTCAATCTATATTTTTGGCAATGCTTTCAGTTCAGTTTGAACTTTTTCTATGTGTATAGTTGCTATTTATGTTATTGAAAACTATATTTGTGATGAAGAAGTTGTTGGTCTTGCAAAATTCTATTATGTGATCTACAACTTCATTTCTATTACCAAGGGCATATTTTCCAACTACTATTCCTTACTCTTTGTTTCCAGCATTTTCATTCCAATCTCCAATAATTGTCAATTTATATTATTTGTATGTCTGATCAATTTATCAATTTCAGACTGAAGACTATGGTAAAATTCTTCAATTTCTGAATAACAAGATTTAGTGGTTGGTATGTAAATTTTAATAATAATTTTATTGACTGGATTTTCTTGTATTAAAATAGACATCCTATCACATATAGCATTGTATATATATATATGTGTGTGTGTGTGTGTGTGTGTCCTTTTGAAAATAAATACAATGTCATTCCTTTTGAATGTACCATTCCTGGCATAGTAAAAAATATGATTATCTGATTCAAATGACCAATAGCCATCGATTTCAGCTTACTAATGCTAAGATATTGATCTTTATGCATCTCATTTCACTTCTGTTGAATTCTCATTTTCGTGGATTCATAGTTTGTACATTCCAATTCCCAATTATTAGTAGATGATACAGCTGTTTCTTCGAATTTTGAGTCATGTCCCATCAGTAAATGAAGGTCCTGAAGGCTTTACGCATCATGGTCAACTCAGACAGCGCTTCCTCAGTCCTATTTTGAGTGTCTTTCAGCCTGAAGTGCTCTTTTGCTGGCATGTGTCTGTCAGTGTGCTGTTCTGTGGTTATGTGTGCTGCTGTGATGCTGGGAGCTATGTCACTGGTATATCAAATGCCTGCAGGGTCACCCAAGCAGAACAAGTTTCATCAGATCTTACAGATTAACCACAGGCTACCAAAAAGGAATAATCTGTCTACTTATAAGGAATTAGCCACTGCAAAACTTATAACAGCAGAACATATCCAACAGGCAGCACTGGTCAAAATAATTATTTAAAGAGAGAAATCTTATAAATGATGCTTCTATCAAATTATTACATTAAATTTTGTGAGCTCCTACCTGAGTATTTAAATCCATAGCTCTTAAAGGCCCATATGATGTTTTAGGTAACTGATATAGGCATTATCCAGAGTTACCAAAATTATAGGTGCAATTTACAAAATAACTTAAAAGGCCATAACAACTTTGTCTTGTTCCAGGTCACAGTTCCCACCATAGTTCCAGGCTGTAGTTTAAAAAAAATGATTCCAACTCATTAAACACAAGAACATCTCTCCAACTTCCCCAAATGAAAAGCGCAGGGAGAGCAGAGTGCCAGGGTGGGACGGTTGGTGTAAGAAAAGCATTAAGAAGGCGAGAGGGTGGAGGCACATGGGACCCTTCCTTGAGGCAATCAGTCATGGGAGCCAGAGGAAATCAGAGGTGGCCTCCTGGGCCATTGTTTCATCAGATCCGGACATTTCCCTACTCACTGTTCTTAATGTGTTTCATAAGTTGGACCAACAAGAAGTATTATGCAAAAGCAAAAATTATTGATGTTGTCAACAATCTTATTTTACGTGGATTCACAGTCAATGTCCATGGAAAAAGAACCCAAGGGACAAAGGGCATTACACTGCTGCTGGAGAATATTTAAAGTGTGCACCTTGAGGATTAAGGTGCCCTTTATCAGAGCCATGGCATTTTCAATCACTTCTATGCATTTGAAAGCTGAAGAGTAAATAAGGAAGGCTTTAGAAGAACTGATGTCCTTGCATTGTGATGTTAACAAAAACTATTATATAAACCATGGATACCTGAAGAACAAACACACTGTCTGGGAAGAAGTATAGCCAGAGTACTCCTTACAAGCAAGAATAGTGAGATATTATCTCATTGACTGTGAACATGTCATGCTTGGTAAAGTAGAGGGTCAACTACAAAAAGAATAAGATCGGTTGGCATAGTAGTTGCAACAATGGGATCCGACATAGGAATGCTTTTGAGAATGGCAAGATCTGTGCTCTTTATTTGCATAAAATTGTGTTAATTTAAAATAATCTACATACATTTTAATATTGTTAATAAGAACACTGTATGATAAATATAAATATAAAGGGCAGCTTAAGAAGACAAAGCCAAATATTAAAATGAAATGTACAAAGATGTAGAGAAAGAAAACCAAAAGGGAAGAATATGTCCAGCACATCCTAACTGAAAGACCTCAAACAAAGTTCAAGCCTCAAATTGCATGCAGAAAGATTTTATATGGCAAAATATTGAATGAAGTATGAAGCATCCAAAGAAGATGGAAAGAATACCCGAGTCACTGGACCCAAAACAACTAGGTGACAGTCCACTATTTCAAGAGATAGCACATGGGCAAGAACCAGTGGTACTGAAGGAAGAAGTTCAAGCTACACTGAAAGCATTATCCATAAAAATAAACAAACAAAAAACCAAGGCACCAGGAATTGATTAAATAACAATTGAAATGTTTCAGGAAAGTGATGAAGCACTGGAATTACATACTCATCTATGCCAGAAAATGTGTAAGACAGCTACTTGGCCAAATGACTATACTAGATGCATGTTTGTACCCATTCCAAAGAAAGGTGTGATCCAACAGAATGTTCCTATTATAAAATAATATCACTGATAATACATGCAAGTAAAATTGTGCTAGAGATAATCCAACAATTGTTGCAGCAGTTAGTTCGGTTTCTGGACTTTTGAGTAAACATAAGTGCGGACATATGATCATTTTTTCTCTTTACTAGTTTATAACAAAAGATGTTTTAAAGTTCATTCCTATTACTAGACTATGATAGTTAACATGGTTTACATCACTATCAGTTTTAGTTTTATCAGACTTTCCAATCATTATCTATGTGATAATTTTAAATGCTATCACAACACAACTTATATTCACATTTCAACAATAAGCAATGCAGTTGTCCTTATTCTAATGTTTGTTTATATTCTAATATACATTTGTGACCAATAGTCTGTCCTCCATTATGAATTTGTTGTACACAATTTGCCCTATTTTTCTAATGTGATGCTTGTCATTTACTCATTCATTTGTAGAAGCTCTTTCATATTCTGTGACTCCATCTTTGTTGATCATATAGATTTTGAAGTCTTCTAATTTATAGTTTTTTTCATTGCATACACTTTATGGCTTAAATTAAGGTTTAGTTGGGCAGGTATTTTAAGTATATTATTATTACATCTTATCAAATTTCTTCATTATGGTTGGAAGTGATGGGTTTTTTAGGTAATAGTGTGTCTTCCAAGTACTACCAGGAGGTGTCTAATTCTACCACACACAGGGTCACTGTAATAAATGCCTTGAGGGCAGCCAATAACAATCTCTTCCAAGAAAACAAGCTCATTATTTATTTTAAATGAAAGGTACTAAATTTTATTTATAATATAGCTGGAATTTTTTGTATATTTTTAATCAAACTTCTCAATCTTTCTCAAAAATTATTTTAATGTCTTTTTTGATGTATTTCTGTTCATTTCCTTTATGGGTCTGTTTCTATGTCTTTCTTAAAGGCTGATTTGACTAAGAAATTTATGACCAATTATTGTATACTTTCATCACTATACTGAGGAAAAACTTCAGGAAAAAAAAGAGAATTTGGGTATCTTTATTTTGATATTATCTTTATTTTGATATTGTTTTAGAGGCAAACTTTTTAATATTTCTTAATTGAACACTTAATTTATTTTAATTTTTGTGGTTGTTTCTATTCTTCAAAATAACGATGTTGACAAAAATAAAAACAAGTGTTCTTCCATTTTTTTCCCTGTAGAGATTCTTTAATATTCTACTTATTAATCTTTGAATAGTTTTTAATGAAAAGTTTTGAAATTCATAAAATATTCTTTTACCCATATTAAGAGAATTATTTTTATTTATCTTCTAATTGTTATATGATAAATTAAAGAACATGATATCTAATACATTAATAGTTTCAAATTTCCTAAAGAAGCCAAATATAATAATGGTTTATTAATCTTTCTGTATGGAATCAGGTGGCAAATCTTTTCTAAGAATTTTTTTATTTGATTTGAGAACAAGTTTTAACTGTGATTTTAAAATTTCTTCTTATCTGGCTTTGGTAACTAATTAATATCAACTTCAAAAATAATTTGTTGAGTGAATGTTTTTTTTTCTTATCTCTGAATTAATTACTATAAGGCTGACATATACTTTCTGAATTAGCTGCTAGAATTAACTTCTATATCCACATGGTGCTTTCTTTAGTGGGGGATATTTAGTTAATCATGCAAAATATGGTGATTATATTAACATAAAAGTTCTTTTTGTTTTAGACCATTTACATTTTTATTGAGAATGTCAACTTAAGTAATTCTATCAACTTTATCTGTAGGGTATCATCTAGTGTCCATATTCCATATTTTTAATCTTTGCTGGGTGAGCTACATGTTTTGTTATTGCTTTAATAATTTAGCTGTACCTGTTTTTATTAATTCTGTCACAGCTTTATCTTATTCTTAGGGTTATAGAGAAGACACTTTTACAAATTTTGATAGACTAGATAACCCAAAGATCTATGGCTCCAACCCACCAGTGGCTCTGTGAAAGATGTGGCTTCTAGACAAATGTCAGTGTTGATAACCCTATGGGACAGTACTGCTCTGCGTCTCTGGCAGCCACAGGAGCACTCTGAGTCAGAATCAACACAATGACAACAAGTTTTGGCTCAGTCTATTTGCCTAGTTGGTGTATTAACTTCTGACCTTATATTGTTTCCACTTTTGCTAGGGCTGTTCAGCTTTCCTAGTTTCTTTGTTGTAGACAATCACTAATCTGATTGTCTTTCTTTCTCATTCAATTAAGTATATCTGTAAAACTATCTCTGCATAGGATACATTCATCTGTCCGTGTGTTTAATTATGCATTACTATTTATCTATATTGCTTAACCATTGTCAAAATAGCGCTACATACAAAATACTAAGCCATCCGTTACGTAAAACTAGATTTCTCAGTGGTGTCTGATAAGCCTGATTCAGCTGATCTCACTGATGGAGCCCAGGTGGAAGTTGCCCTCTCTCATCGCTGTGGATTCAGCTTAGGTCTGCTCATGTTATCTTTCTGGGGTTCATGCTGAAAAATAGCGGCTGGCAATGGAAAACTCCCTACAGTTACAGTAGAAATTCAAGTTGCATAGTAGAAATTCAGATTTCAAACCACAATCAACTAATCAAGTCTCAAGTTTTCACCTGCATGTATGTAACATCTCATTGACCAAAGCAAGTTAAAACTCTGAGTGCTATGAAAAAACCCCAAATTCCCATTTCTACCAAATAATCTTCAACTCATGGAGAAACCATGCGTATTAGAGGAGAATGGCACTCCAGGAATATGGATGGGAAAAGCAATTCACCTGAGGAAAAACATTAGTAAAAATTTCAGGAGAATAATTGCACTAGCACTTTTTGGTGGCATTTTTCATTTTCATTAGAGCAGTGAAATTTAGAAGTACTATATTTTAACTTCTAAATGCATGTGGCTTTTAAATTTATAACCATATTAATTAACATTGACAATTGCACTGCTGTTGATATCTGTGAACTTTGGTGAAAGAATACAAACTATCAACACTTTGGGTTGTTGAGTACTACTTTATTAGGCAGAGCTATGCTCAATAATTAGAAGTATTCCAGTTATTCTTCACCTGTTCAATAGAATGGCTCATTAATGTTTCTGACCAGGTTAGATCTGGACTCCTCAAAACTTTCAAAGTTTATCTGTTTGGTTTTTACTTGATTTGCTTGTTTGTTCTGTTGATCAGTCAATTGCTGAGAAAGCATATAAAATGTTAACAGAAGCATGCATTTGTATCATTACTACTTCTCATGTTTGATAAATCTTTATTTGATTGATTTTTCTGATGTTATTTTAAAATCTATTGTAATATATTAATTAGTAATAATGAATAGTTGATCCGTGGCTGTCAGTAGTCCCAAGTTGATTCTAACTCATGGCAGCCCCATGTGTGCAGAGTAGAACTGCTTCCGGGCTGGGACCCTTCAGAAAGACTGTCTCCTAAGTTATCTCTGAAAAGACGAGGACAGTCAACTTTTCCCATAGCACTAGAGTGCTGACCCATCCACCACACTCCATGAAGCATTTCAAAATGGCTACAACCTCTTAACAACACCTGGATGGAGAATTTTACATCACACGGTAACAAAGTTCTGCACAGTGTTTATCACTACACTCCCTGAATTCCGTGATCAATGCTAGTATTCACTAATGGAGTAAGACTGCACTATAAGGTTATTTAGGCCAGAGAATTTTTGATTATTCAATAATTACAATTTTTGGATCCAAATAATCCATAGGAGGAATTTGGCATAGAAATACTCCACTGTACCTGGAAATACATTAATTTCACATCATGAGGGTTAATATTTTGTGAAGTAATAGTTTAAGCCCCAATAGTTTTATATCAAGTCTACAAACTAAAAGGCTTTAAATGAAACTTCTATAACTAACTAAAGTTTGCTAGATAATTTGGAATATTGAAATATGAGGAGGTATGCCCCCCCAAAAAACCAGAATACCCCTCAAGCTATATATTTAATTTTTTTACAAAACAACATTACCACCTTCAAAGTATTCTCCATTACACTTAATACATTTGTCAAATCTGCGATTCCATTCTTGGAAATATTTTTCAAACTCATCTGTTTGGGGGGCTGACAACATCTCCCTCATTTTTTCTTCACTTCTTTAAAGTAGTCAAATCACTGTCCTTCAGGTCCTTCTTCATTCACAGAAACAAAAAGAAATCGCATGGAGTGAGGACAGGTGAGTAAGGCACCTTGGGGCAAGAGAGGCATGCTGATTTTTGCCAAAAACTGGCACAATGAGATGGCTACGTGGGCAGGTGCATTTTCGTGGTGGCAAAAAACAGTCCCCTGTCTGCCAAAGATCAGGCCTTTTTTGTCAAACCTGGTTGTGTAGTCTTTTTAGGACCTCTAAGTAGCAAGCTTGATTAACAATCTGACCAGGTGGAACAAACTCCAAATGCACTATGCCCCTCACATTACATCCAGTTTTGGGGGGGCATCCAGTATAGTTTTGTTGGCAAAACATCCATGAGATACCATTTAATACCCATAACCATAGCCCAATTAGGAAAGAACAAACTGAGAACAGCAACTTCTGGAGAGGGTGTGGTGATATTTGCATTCTTATCTACTGCGGATTGGCTTGTAAGCACATACAGCCACTGGGAAAATGACTATGACTCTTCCTAAAACAGACTGCAATAGAAATACCGTATGGCCCAGCAATAACATTACTGGGCATATACTCTCCAAATAGGAAACACATCACAAACAAATGTGTGCTCTCCTATGTTCGTTGCAGCACAGTTCGCAAGAGCAAGAATCTGGAAACAGTCTAAATTACCATCAATAGAAGCTGGATTAAAAAACAAACAAAACTGTGGTGGAATACTACACATCCCTAAAAAATGGCAACAAAACTTTGAAATACCTCAAGACGTGAGGGATGTGGAAGACATGATGCTGAGTGAACTTAGTCAACCACGAAAGGACAACTAGTGTGTGAGTCCACTGCTGTCGGAACAAGCAGCGGAACAGGCACAAGCTCCGGCTTTTAGGGCATCCAGTCTGGTGGCCAGGGCAGCGAAGCAGCCTGGTAGCGCCTCTGGAGATGTTCCTCCATCCATAATGGAGGGATGGGAATAAACCGGTTACCAGACAGACTGCATTGGAGAGATTATGATGGGATATCAAAATGATAAGCTTGACTTGAATGGCTAAAACCCTGATCTGATTTTCAATATTTTCTGGGGTTTTTCTTGTTTTTGTTACTGGGGTTTTATCTCTGATGCATTTTGTCATTTTGGGTAGCCTTCTTGAATTTTTGTTATGTCTTTTCTGTTTTGTGGCATACAAAACCCAGGATTGATGACCCTATAGAGAAAACAACCAGAATAAGGGTTCCTGGTGGGTTTGGTGCAGAGGTGGGCAGGGGAAGGGGAGGGGGAGGGCTGATATCAAGGAGTTCAAGGTTTTCAAACTGATTTGGGTAGCAACTGTACAGCACTGCTTGATGTGATTGATCTATGCAATGATACGATGTCTGGATTCGGTCCTAATAAAATGGTTTGGAAAACAAAAGGAAAAAATGAAAATAAAACTATCATAGTTTCATTTTCAGATAATGGTGATTTCATATTCTTGTAAAAATATAGCAATGGCTCTCGAATAATTTTTAAATTCTTGTGAGAGACAAAATTGGCTCTTCTCCCCACAGTGTGTTGGGTCCTGGCTGTAGAATGAGCCTTCCAAGAAGCAGGAGAGCAGTTCTCATGACCACTGGGAGCCTGAGTGAAGCGCATCCTTCAGATCCCTCCTCTGGTCTTGGACCTGATCCCCTCGGCTTCCCTGGCTTTGGGTGCAAGGAGGATACTCAAGACAGACATCTTCATCTTGATGTGGAACTTTCGGGCACCCCAGACACGGGCCATTGTCCTTTAAATTGTGAGTGTTGTAAGTGGACACTGCAGTGGATTGCCGATCCCTGGTCTGCACGAGTATTCGAAGAGGAACATGCAGCGATTGATGTCATGTAGTGGTGCAGTGATATGGAAAAGTGGGGCATGAGACTATACTTTATCTCCACCTTCTTGATGCAAGTCTTGTGCTGATTTTCCTGAAGAAAATTGTTACTACAACAGTATGTCCACAGGAACCTGCCAGAAATATAGAGGGATTCAGACGAGGCTATGGAACAAAGGATATTATTACCTACCACAGGTGGATCTTGGCTGACAGCAGAGAATATGAGAAAGATGTTTGCTTGTGTTTTATTGACTATACCAAGGCATTCGACCATGTAGATCATAACAAACTATGGCTAGCATTGAAAAAAAATGAAAATTCCAAGTCACCTAGTTGTACCCATGCAGAACTTGTACATGGATCAAGAGGCAGTGATTTGAACAGATGGAGGAATTCTATAGGGCTTGAAATCAGGAAAGGTGTGTGTCAGGGTTGTATCGTCTCACTAAACTTGTTCAATCCGTATGCTCCCTGGCATTAAGATTAGAGGAAGGCCTTTTAACAACCTGGGATGTGCTGACAACACAATCTTGCTTGCTGAAAGTGAGATGGTTTCAAAGCACTTGCTGATGAAGATCAAAGTTGCAGCCTTCAGTATGGACCAATGGATAACATCATGATAATCAGAGAAAAGATTAATGTTGTCAAAGATTTCATATTGGCTTTGATGTGCAATCAATGTTCATGGAGACAGAAGTCAAGTCATCAAATGACACATTGTTTGGGGTAAATCAGCTGTACAAGACCTGCTTAAAGTATTGAAGAGCAAGGAGGTCACTTTGAAAAGAAGATGTACCTGATCCAAGCCATGGTATTTTCAATTGCCTAATATACATGTGAAAGTTAGACATTGAATAAGTAAGATCAAAGAAGAATCAATGCATTTGAATGATGGTTCTGGTGACGAATGTTGAAAGTACCATGGACTGCCAAAGAAAACAAACACATCTGTCTTGGAAGAAGCGTAGACAGAATGCTCCTTAGACGTAAGGATGATGAGACACTGGACAAGTTATCAGAAGAGTCCAGTCCCTGTAAAGGGGCATCATGCTCAACAAAGGGAAAGTGCGGTGAAAATGAGGAAGATCTTTGATGAGATGGATTGACACCATGGCTGCAACAATGGCTTGAAGATAACAATTGTGACAATGGTGCAAGACTGGAAGGTGTTGCGTTCTGTAATACACAGGGTCACTATGAGTGGGAACCAAGTAAACAGAACTTAACAACAAGAACAATTTTAGGGACTTTAAAATGTTACCACAGTCAGGATCAGTAAATAGTAAATAGTAAGGATTCCTAGCAGCCCCCCTCCTCATTCAGAACTCTCTCTGATCCTCAGACCCTCCGCTTCTGCCAGGAAACCCCGCTGCATAACAGTTCCATAGTCTCTGCTCTGCTCCTTTGTTCTGTCTCATGGCCTTCTTGCCTCAGTTTCTAATCGTTGGTTTGTCTCCTTTGCTCTGTCCCCTGGTGCCCATGCCTCAGCCTCTGGTGCCTCGATTCTTAGCCTCTGCCATTTCAGGCATAGATCTTGCACGTGCTCCACTGGCGGCTCTTCTCCTGATGTTCCCGGGATTTCTCTTGTTGCTTCTAAGATGGCTCTTGAACAGACAGGAATGGCTTTGACAGACATGAGCTTTTCACCTTTCCATCAGTCATACCTCCAAGGAAACAACTTCTAGTAAGGCACAGACTCGGAATATATCTCGCCCTAATTCTGCTCATTTGTACAGCATAGAACATCCTCCCAAATGGGTGCATAACCACAGGCATAGAGGTTAGAATTTATAACACATCACATAAAGGATTAGGGACCTATGGGCCATATTGATTGACTACATCTCCCTCATATATAGCTCTCAATGCTGTTGAGTCAATGCTAAATCATAGCGAACCCCCTGTGGGTTTCTTAGATAGTAACTGTTTATGGGAGTAGAAAGTTCAGTCTTTCTCTGATAGAGCTGCTGGTGGTTTCAAACTGCCAACCATGCAGATTGCGGTCCAATCCTTAAGCATTACACCACCAAGGAATATACTGTTTGCATTGTGTTTTATACTGTCAAGGGGGAAAGATGAGTTTTTTGACTCTTGTAGAGAGTTACAGTTTCAAAAACTCAGAGAGTTATAGGTAGGATGTGAGTTAGACTCCTTGGGTTGAGAATGTTCAGTGCACATGGATCTCAGGGTCTAATGGACAACCTCCACTCCGGGCTCTTATTTTATGATGGTAGTGATATCACCCCTCTCGCTTCTAAGGTGGCTCATTTTAAACTAAGTGGGATGGCAAACTGACCAACCCCCTCATTAGAGTTCCACGTTTTTACAAACACAGTTAACCCTGTTAGCAATCATTCACTGTTGAATTGTTTAATCTCTAGGATCTTTTCCAGCTTGTCACATGGTGGGAGTTCAAAGATTACAGCTAGAAGAGACATTTAAAATAACTCACCTCATCATCAAAGGGTTTTCTCCCTTTAATTAAATAAAGGAACTGGGACAAGATTATTCATTGAATCACTTAAGAGCATATAACTGAGCTAGAATTTTAGGAAATGTCTCCAGATAACTAATTCAACATTATTGAGGATTTAATTATTTATTATTCACTTATGTTTTAAAAAAAAATGTCGATTAAAGAATAATTTGTAACGGTACAAAGTTGATATATAATCATTATTTACTTGGAAAAATACTTTTTTTTTTGGCTAGAGAGGTAAGTAACTACTAAAAGAGTTTCTATAAAATGAATCTCTAACAGATAAACCTGGGAACTTAAAAAGGTGAATCTCTTTTACATCTCTAAGCTGAAATCTTCAGAAGCATCTGGAAATTGAATTTTCACAGTAGGGGCAGGAATGGAAAAATAAGAACGTAGAGATACAGAACTTAATTATCATAATTCACCCCAGGTGCTGAACATGTAGAAAAGATATATTTATGATGAGTATCACAACCTTGTATTCAGAAACTGCTAAAGATAAAGAGTCTTAATTAAACATCAAACATATTATACAAGGAAGATAAAATAAAATAATGTTAATATGTGTCTTTTTCCCCCTGATATTAACTAAATATGGAAAATTTTATGTACTTATATGTTATTATTTACGGACAAATTGGGTGGTTTCTTTATAAATTTCTTTGTGATGATTGATAAAAACTATTATTCACTGCTGAGTATTAGTTTTAAATAATGTTTATTTTGTTTTTGTTTTTAAATTATCAGTTCCATTGTGTCTCCAGATTAGTTTAGATCTGGGATGGGGAATATTTTTATCTGCCAAGGACCATTTGGATATTTCTAATATCATTTGTGGTTCATACAAAATTATCAACTTAACAATTGGTCTACTATATTTGGTCAAACACTTTTTTTTTAACTCACTCAAAGTGGGAACTTCATCATTGCTTATGTAATGTTTAGAGAACTCAAGCAGTGGGAGGTTGTTTTACCTTGCTTTCAGCTCATGTTGCTTTGCAGCTGAATGATTTCAGGTGGTTCCGCATTGAAAGGCCTATCAAAGATGTTCAATCCCCACCCTCACACACACACACTTTTCACATCTTGAATCTTTCATTCAATACTTCAGTTAGTTTCAAAGCACACTCATCAGCATATTCAAGGGCTTTTGTCCATCCAGCCTGGGGGACTGCACCATGCTATTCCTTTCCAGTGGCCCTTTCCCCAGCCCGAATGGAGCTGCAAATGATTTCACACTTGAAAGCGTGGCTGAGAAGCTGTTTTGTGGCCCTGCAGCTTGACGCTCATAGCTGAGAAGTATTTGGAAAGGTCCACCAGGAAGGCTAACTCACACTGCTGCTTGCCATCATTGAGTTCCCAGACAGGTTTTGTTAGGTTTCTCAGGTGGGAAGGACCTCCGTTCTTGGCTT
>NW_022103915.1:66073255-66087934 GCF_000313985.2 Echinops telfairi
AAAAAAAAAAGGATCCAAAGTCATTAACTTAAGCCAGCAACTCTAACAAATAACAAAAGAAGAGCAGAATAGTTCAGAAGCTTCTAAAAAGAATGCAAATATAAAGATCCAGACAAATTTTCAGCACAATTGAAAAGTAGCAAAACCAGAGTTGATTCTTGGAAAGGGCCAAAAGCAACAGACAGATCACAGGCTATGTTGACAAAGAATAAGACCAAAAGAGGCAAATAATCAAATTAAGGAATGAAATTGGTAACATTACAACAGATCCAAGAAATATAAAGAGGACGAACCCTAAGTGAATATTATGAAAACTTGGACTCCATTTTTGAGAACTTTTAAATAATGAGTAAATTCATAAAGTCATACTCCCTACCTAAATCAACATAAATGTAGAATTAGCAACAACAAAACATTATAAAATAAGAGATAGAAAATACCATAAAAATTCAAAAAACAACACTGGACCAGATGGTCACCCTGGAGATTTCTGCCAAGCATTCAGAGAACACTCAGAGTTGACAGCAATCCTATTCAATCTCTTCAAAAACATAGAAAAGAAAGGAACACTTCTGAACTCTTTCTGTGACGTCAGCATAATATGATACATAAAGCAAAAAAGGACATAAACAAAAATAATACATTTACAGACTAATATTCATTATGAATATAGACGCAATTTTTTTCAACAAAATTCTATCCAAAGGATTTTAACAGTGTATCAAAGCAATCACACAACATGATTGGTGTGATTCATACCAGGATACAATGTGGTTCAACATTTTAAAATCAATCAATATAATCCACCACATATTTTTTGCGAAGGAATAAAAAATATACATGACCATACAAATTGATGCAGAAAAGCAACTAAATAAAATGCGACACCCCTTATCTTCATAATTTTTGCTGAACTCCTCCTTATTACATATTGCCTTTCCTTCCACCTACGTTCAAATGGGAGGGCTGCAGAAGTTAAAGGCAACAAGGGGCATAAGGGTTATCTACACAATTTTTTAATTACAGTAATCTAAGAATGTAGGCATAGATAGATACAGAAGCTGAATGGATGTAGGATAAAGAGTTATATTATATCCCTGAATATTTATAGATTTGACTGAAGAGAGTTCTACATAAAAATTCTTAACTATTTTGCAAATGCTGCATAAAAATTAGATTAGATAGAGGGCAGAATTATGAAAAATCCTCAACCATAACCAAGAACTTGAGAGAATGAGTTGCTGGATCTAGGGCTCAGAACCATAGGACACCAATGTGAATTGGCATAACCTAGTCAATCCTACCTAAAGAAAAGGAGCCCTATTGGCACACAGGTTATGGCTTGGGCTGCTAGCACCAAGGTCAGCAGTTTGGATACGCCAATTGCTTGTCAGAAAAAGATGAGGCTTTCCATTTTCCCAAAGATTTATGACCATAGAATCCCACAGACCGTTTTACTCTGTCCTGTAGCGTCATTGTGAGGCAGCAGAATTCACTTGAAGACAGAGGATAAATCTTTCAATCCAAGAGTGTTGGATGTCTTTCTGTTTTTGTAGCTCTCTTTTAATGTCTTAAAGAAGAGGTCTGTAATTTTTCATTTGTGTCTTTTATGTGTTATGTGCCAATAACACATAAGCCACACATTTGATATTAATAGATCTCATCGAATAAAAACAAACAGAAGAATGTGCTGATAACACATAACATATAAAATACTTATAAGTGTTCTTTAAAAGTCTTGCCACAATCCTTACTTCTGAAAGTGTGGACTAAAACATTAAATGTCTCCTCCACAAAATCCAATGTTCTTACTTATCTCTTCTTTCCAGAGGGGGAAAGATGGTGCTGCTGGCTAAAGGTTGAAGTGCTAACCTCAAAGGCAATTTACCCGGTGTCTATATTTTGTGTATGTGTGTGTGTACAGGGATGGGGGTAGGGCGAGGCAGAGAGGAAAGAGGTCCTTAGGGAATTATTTCCTTGGGAGCTTATGTATGCAAACCTTCAAAAAACTAAACCTTTTCCTGAGAACAAGACAAATATCTCCTAACAAGTAAATTGTTACCTTCAATTAGATTGAAAATAAAGGAAGGAAAAAATAATCAGTCCCATGTGAATAAAGATAGAACATTTAAAAAACTTTAATAAAAAAATGAGACAAAGAAATTGAAAAAAGGAAGAACATGTCTATTTACTAGAACCGTTCATTGCATTTAGGTTTCTAACTACAAGGTAATGGAAATGAAAGGATAATTTTATAACTAATTGTATATGCTAGCGGTAGCATAAAGAGAAATATATCATTTCCTGAAATTGCTTATCGTGATATTGCCTTTTCCAACTCTTTTAATTGGCACTTACAGTATGCTCAACTAATTGTAAGCCACATTTAAAGACTCCAGATGTGACTCTGATTTAGCTCAATGCAAGAAATTATGAGAGGCTGATGATCAATGCTAATTTCTTACAATCTGCTCAAACTTTGGCAGCAAGATGAATAAATCCCACACAATGTTGTTGCTCTACATTAATTATTTTTCATACTTTACTCAAATACGCCACACATTTGATATTAATAGATTTCATCAAATAAAAACAAATAGGAGAATGCCAAATATGTGTATATAATTTTCCTGGGCTGGAAGACACATACCTAGATTAATGGAAACTGTTTAGTCGTTTGTCTGGTAATAACCTAGGAACAAGGTACCATGATAACCCTTTTTTTTCCTTTGTATGCAATTTATTCTTGTTGTACATTAACATAAGTATTAGAGGAATGGAGATTTCTACCAATGAACATTTTCAAGACTAAGAATTATTTTTAATCTTTAAATGTAGTGGGGAATATCCTACAATGCGATTTAGAAAATGAGATCTTCAGCTGCATCTTCCCCTCCTGCCCCCAGGCATCAGATGCACAGGGCAACGCATTCAATGAGCAAGTCTCTACATGACAGGGGCATATTGGATTTAGCAAGGCTTGACTTATACTGGGCCTTGCAATTTACTCTTTCTGTAATCTTTGGCAAGAGGTAGTTCTAAGTTTTGGTATTTTGGACTGTTAATTATAATGTTAGTGTCTACCTAAAGGGTGTTTAGGATGATCAAAATGTATAATACATATAAACTGTTTGACACAGTTTTCTATGTTTAGTAAATATCCAATTAACTATTGCATAGACACTGAATGCAGTTGGAAATAGAATAATAGACCCATCTTATTTGGATTAATTTTTAAGAAAATTAGAAAAACAAAGAGGGGAAAATTGGCTTGAGGGTATCCTGATTATAGTAAACTATAAGGCAAGATGAAAGGAGCCTGTGGGCATGTTGGTCAATAAAGAGGATATAATCAGATTTAGAAGTTCTGGTAATTCTAGCAATGCATTATCAGGCAGGAAATTGTGATATTAAAAACAAGTCATATGATAATCTTCTATGAATTACTCCATGGACTTGCAGAATAACATAGTTAAAAATAATATTCAATATCTCTTTTAAAGAAGCTTAAAGTATTTGAAACAGAAAAAATGAGATCTTAATTTCCTAAAACAGAATACAGCTGCTGAAAATTTTGATTCTTAATTTTTCAGCATTTAGGGTGAAAGAAATTCCATTTATGAATAACATTTGCTCTTTTAACACATCTGCCCACAAATTCCATTTTTTTAAACGTTATAATTTCACTTCTGGTTCTATTAAATTCAAATCTGCATTCTTGGGACGGAGTTTCATAGGATGCTTTTGGAACGAAGGCTCCTGACACCTCTGCTCTTTCTCAGTGAGCAGATTCTGTAGCTCTCCTGTCCACAGCCTAATGGACCTTGCCAAATGCAGTACAGTTAGCCTTCCTTCTACTGCCAGCATCTGTATCACTTGCCTGAGTGCTTCCTTTGGCAACTTAAACCCACTCTGCTTGCTGATACAGGTGATGGAAAGGCTGCTTGTAATGAAGGTCCTCCGGAGCAGTGCTCAAACAATGATGGATGGAATAAGCTAAATAAATTCCTCAATAATTGGAGACACATACTCTACATTGAATCCTTACAGTCTACAATGGCATTTGATTTCAGTTGCTTACAATGACAATTTTCTTGATTACATATGCTTTGAAGTCAGTCTCTCTCTCCCAATTCTATGAGCATGAGGGGAATAATAAGAAGGGGTACACATTGAATTGCTAGTATGGAGTAATGGGATTGGAGACTTATGTGGGACTTTGGGAAGAGAGTTAAGAATGGTGTTAGGAGGGAAAAATCACCCCAAATTAAGCATGCATATACAAACATATTTTAAAATTAAGTAAGCTATCACAAAAAAGTTAGAAAAATTGGATATATAATATAATACAGTCACTCCTTTAAGAATATTTCTATTTAGTTGTATACAGAGTAAATAATGTTGAAATCATACATTTTATAAATATAAATATCAGTGCATCCAGATTGCAAAATTGATCAATTTAAGACTGAAGAAGTTCCTAGGACAGATTTTGATATTCCTTGAAGGAAATAGATATTAACCGATCACACAGAGCATTGTAATTCATAATGGATCTTATTCTTTTCAAGGTTAAATGCAAAATAATCCCTCTTCAATTTGTCCTCCCTGGCATAGACAGACATATAATTGTCAGATTGAAAATAGTTGATATCAGTCAGTTGTAGCTCACTAATGTCTAGGATACTGATCTTTTTCACTTCATTTTTGACAACTTCCAAATTTCCTAGGTTTATAATTCATGCATTCAACAATCTGATTGTTAATGAACCTTCGCAGCTATTCCTTCTCATTGAGTCATGCCACGTCAGCAAGTCAAGGTCTCAAAGGTTTGCCCCATCCACATCATTAAAGGTGACTCTACTCTGAAGAGCTAGCTTTTCTCCTATCACATTTTCAATGCCTTCCAACCTGACGGCTCATCTTCTGGTACTCTATCAGATAAGGCTTTGCTGATATTTGTTTTAATGGCAATCCCTCAACAATTCAGAAAAGTATCACAAATTTCCATCTTTTCCATGGTTATTTAAAGTTTTGGTAATTATTAAGTTGCTTAAAATTATATATTAGTGTATATTTTAGAAGTGTAAAAGCATATTATAAGACATAAGCCCACTTCTTAATAACAGCATTGATGATTTTTGTTGAGTATTATTCACAAGAAAATTCTGAATTTCTATTACATAAAATAATGATTTCTTTTCAGGAGTGCTATTTTGATACACGAAAGAATCATGTACAAAGAGTCTGACAAAAAGTAACCAGCAAGAAGAGAACTTACATTCCTTCGCAGACATTCATTGTTGGACAGCCTTACCTGGAAATACTGCCTTCTAAGACCATATTATTTCATGAATGAAAGTCAGAGATTTATATCATTTAAGGAACTGAAACCATTACTCTCAAAACAATCGAAGTTTGGATTAAATCCTGTCTAGCCTTCTGGCCGGAAAAGCATTGATGTGAAACTACAGCGAGTAATAGATGACTCTTGTTAAAGGGGAAAAGGGTCAGAGTGTCAAGAAAAAGTTAAATGACATGGCCATGTTTTGGAAGTTCTGAAAGCAAATACTGAGGCTGTAAACACCCTTTGAGTTCATTTATCTCAAAAAAGCTTAGAGATCAAAGTTTAAAATATTTGTATTGAGAACTTCGCTTAATATGATTCTGAGAATTCTTTCTTAGGAAATGTCAATTTATTATAAAACGAATTTTAGTGTGGAAATGTAAAGCATGTGAGAATTAGAAGGTTAATTTTTTAATATCAAGAAGTATCTGGCTACATTTCTAATTTTCCACGTCATATCTAGCATTCATTACTTTAGACTTTTCTATATCCATTTGCCCTTCCCTTCTCTCTAGCCTATCTGCGTGCAGGCAACTCCACTGACTTTGAGTGGATTCCAGCTCCTGTTTACTGTATAGAACAGAGTAGACCGGTTATTTGGGGTTTCTGAGGCTACAGATGTTTACAGGGACAGGATAGCGCATCTTTCTCCAGGAGGGAAAATGGTGAATTTGAACTGCTGATTTTCTAATTTGTAGCCCAACGCTGAACTAAAGCACCGAGCTACCTATGGTCGTTAGGTGACCGGTCCAGGAGCATCAGAAAAGTGCTGCCATATGTCACTGCATTGTTGCCGTCTCTCTGCCATTCCACCTCAATGGAGCATCTTTCTTCAAGCCCGCTGCTTTACTGAGCCTGGCGTCCTTTCCAGTGAATACTCTCTCCTGATAACATGCCCGAAGTACAGGAGGGGACACGTTGCCATCGTTGCTTCTAAGTATCATTCTGGCTGTACTTCCTCCACGACAGATTTGATTGCTCTTTGGGGAGTCCAAGGCAATTTCAGTATTTTTCACCCACCGTCAAAATTCAAATGTATCAGTTCTTCAGTCTTCTGAGTTTGTTGTCCAGTATTCATGTGCAAATAGCCAAATTAAAAATGCCAATGTTTGTGATCCACATCCCTCAGTCCTCAAAGTGACATCCATTTGATTTAACACTTGAAAAGGTTCTTGTGCAGAAGATTTTCCCAATACAACAGCATCTCCTCTGGTTTTCTGACTGCTGCCGCCATGGTTGCGGACGTGAACCAAGTCACACGAAACCTGTGGCAATGCCAACCTCACTTCGTTGAACGTTGTTGGTGCTAGATGGGCTCAACCCAGTCTGACATACAGTGATCCTGTGCACAATAAGACAAAGCACTGCCTGGTCCTGCACCAGACTCAAATTGTTCTTACATTTGGAGCCACTGCTGTAGCCACCAAGTCAATCCATGGTATTGAGGGCCTTCCTTTTTGCCGCTGCCTCTCTATTTTTCCAAGCGTGATGTCCTTTCCCAGGGACTAGTCACTCCTGAAAACGTGCCCACAATACGTGAGGAAAAGTCGCACGAGCCTTTCTGCGAAGGAGCATTCTGCTGCACTTCTTCCCAGACAGCTGTGTGTTCTTTTGGCAGAAATGATACTTTCAATATTGGTTGCCAGCCCCATATGTCAAATGCATTGATTGTTCTTCGATCTTCCTTATTCGGTGTCCAATTTTCACATGCATATGAGGCTAATGAAAATACCCTGGCTCGGGTCCGACACATCAGTTTTCAAAGAAATATCCTTGCTTTTCAACACTTTCAAGGACTTTTGTGCAGCAAATTTGCCCAAAGCAATGCATTATTTGATCACTTGACTGCTGCTTCCTAAGTATGGATTATGGATCCAAACAAACAAAATCCTTGACAGCTTCAATCTTTTCTCCATTTATCATGATGTTGCCTACTGGTCCAGTCGTGAGGATTTGGGTTTTCTTTACATTGAGTTGTTAACCATACCAAAGGCTGAAATCCTTGATTTCATCAGCAAGTGCTTCAAGTCCACCCCACTTTCAGCAGGCAAGTCTGTGTTATCTGCATATTGCAGGTTGTTAATTAGCCTTCCTCCAATCCTGATGCTACATTCTTCTTCGTATAATCCAGATTCATTGATTATTTGCTCAGCTTATGAAATAAATAAGTATGGTGAGAGGCTACAATCCTAAGACAGACCTAATACAGAGTGTGTTATACCCTGGTTATGTTGGCAGAAATAACCCTTGATCCATGTATAAGTTCTGTCTGAACACAATGTAGTGTTTTGGAATTCTTATTCTCCTCATGGTTATGCACGTATTTTTTATGATTTACACAGTTGAATGCCTTGGCATAGTATAGAAAACACAAGTAAATATCTTTCTGATAGTCTCGTCTTTCATCCAAGATCCATAAGATGTCAGCAATGATACCCTTTCTTCCATGCCAGCTTCTGAATCGGGCCTGAACCTCTGACATCTTCCTTTCAATGTACCACTGCAACCATTTTTGGATCATCTTCAGCAAAATGCTATTTCTGTGTGACATTAGTAATATTATTCTATATCTGCAGCATTTAGTTGATTCATCTTTCTTTGTTATGGGTTAGTCCTAGACTTACCAGAGACACAAACCCAAGGACATTCAAGAGCTTTATATCAAAGGGTAATTGTATATTAAGAAAATATCATAGCCCAGACAAGATCAAGTCCATAAGTCCAATAGGAGCTCAGTAGTCCAATTCTAGTTCATAAATCTTTCTTCAGACTCGCACAGTCACATTCAATGCTGCAACATGCAGGAAGCTCACAGGCCAGGGGGCGAAGAGTGCTGTGGATCCAATAGCGGTAGAAGCATCTTAACACTGGCTCAGTTTTCTGCATGGCTCCTCCAGCTTCCTGATTGTGGCTCCCCAACAGGAAGGTGAAGCAGAGGAGCAGCTGCTGTGGGTCTCAGTGTGGCTTCATGTGGGTTGTTCACAGGAAGGTGAAGAGCAACAGAGAGGAAGTTCCCAGAAATTTCATGAGAAGGTCATGCTCACAAGGAGGCATCATCAGGCTGTGACCTGATTGACAGGCTAGCCTCCACCCCATTCTCCTTCTAAGTACTAGTGATTTCTGAACTGTGAACTTTGTGCTTGGTAACCCAGTGTGTAACCCATTACACCACCAGGACTCTTGCTTATTCTTAATTCCTCCATCTTCATAAATCTAATATGGCTGCAGATATCTTAATTTTATATCTTCATTAACCCTATTCTAAACTTTCTTGACTTTTCCAAATTTAAATAAGAGAATCAGATGCCTTTATTTCAATTTTATTCTTGCTGGCATTCCTTTATGCCTCAAGGTCATGTGCCATACACCCTAATTAGATGTACACCTGGGTATAATTATATAGAGTTAGGGTCATATTGAGGAGTCCCGGGGGTGGGAGTGTGGTTGCACATTGATCTGCAACCTTCAAGCTCAGCTGTTTGAAACCACTTACCATTTAGCAGGAGAAATGTGGTTTTCTACTCCTGAAAAGGAGCGACTGTCTCTAAAACCAAGATGGGTGGTTCTATTCTGTCCCATATTGTTGCTATGAGTCGTAAACAACTCGATGGTAGAGTTGAGGCATATACTGGTATATCTTGCAAAAACATAGCCACCTAAATCAAGGGCTGTGGACAATATACTAGATAATAGAACGAGGGTAATTACTATGACTTACTTTTTATACTGCAATTATATTGCTTTCAGCTTTACAAAAATAATAAGCATTATAATTTGTAAATTACTAGTATTAGATATCAAAATGACATTAATTCATGTGTATGGTTTTTTTCTTTTTCTTCTTCTTTGAATCGTTGAAACTAAGAAAATGCTTTAACTCTGGGGCCATGTATGCAGTAAACAGTGTGGGGTTCATATCTGGCCTCTTCTAACTACCCTGGTGCCACGAGACAGGTTTAGACATGCCTCCAGACTTCAACCTTCTTTACATATCCTGACACCAACTACTCCGCACATATGCGGATTCCAATAATCCACTGCTGTGAACACTGAGGCCCTACAAACAATATTCATAATTACGGAGGTTTACCAGGAGAGTTAGCAGGTTCCAAATGTGAGGTCAGTGCACAGTAAAGATGCAGTCACTGACCCACGGCAACACCTCCCTTCAGTCAGGAACTACGTCTCTGCTCGGCAGACTCTCAACCAAGTGGTCCCTTGACCTCTCCCCTTGGGCCATGAAGCCTGCCTGTCCCTTGGTCTCACAGACCCACGGTCCCGTAGTCTCCTTGCCACAGTCTCTGGTGTTTCTGGTCTCAGGTTCCACCACTTTAGAAATAAATGTGTGATGTGTTCTTCCATTGGCATTGGACTTTCTCTCTCTGCTTTTGCTTCCAAGAAGGCTCATCCTTCTAGCCCGGGGAGTAGTAACCCAAACTGACCAATTCGGTGTATTGGAATTGCACATTCCCTATTTCCATAGTTTCACCTAATCATTTGGGGAGACTTACAGAGAAATGGGTAGAATTAACATGTTAGGAAATGTCCACTCCACCCTACACCTCTCTCTGGGTCTTCTAGCCCTTGTCTCTGGCATACATGAAAAATTCACTTTCTCCTCTCTTAAATATATCTTCTCCAATTAGAATTTTATTGTCACCATTAAACTTTCTGACAACCACACCTTACTCATATAATCTGATTAAAATCTTCTCCCCACCATGTCTTCCTTAAACCCAGATGTACATTTAATTAGGGTGAATGGCAAATGACCTTGAAGCATAAAGGAATACCAACAAGAATAAAATTGAAATAAAGGCATCTGATTCTCTTATTTAAATCTGGAAATGCCAAGAAAGTTTAGAGTAGCTTAAGGAAGATATAAAGCTAAGCTATCTGTAGGCATATTAAACTTCAATCGAGCCAGCCTTTCCTCCTCTCTCTGATATCTAGTATCTATGGACCAGGTTCAAAGGCATCAATGGAATATGTCCAAACCCAGTCCATCGCATTTTTGCTTCTTTCCCCCACTCTATTTCACAGGTAAATTCACCTGTGATCATACCAGTCTACGCACTAGCTCCCTTTAACTTTTGGTCCCAGAAGGGGTTTTCTCACATGGCAATAGACTTTTCCAGACTAAATGTGTCCAAAGGCAAATCCTTTGTCAAAATTCAAATGACAGTCATACCCCTCCCCTCCCCTTAGCAGATCTTTCTTCTGCAGTCCTGAGTGGGTCTGCATGTCTTTTCAAATGCCCCCGAAAGGTCTTGGTAGTCCTCTTACTTTACATTGGCTAACAGCAACAACAACAACTCTGGCCTTTGGGTAATTTCTCACTCCTTTTTTTTATCAAAATAAGATCATAAGGTTAAAGTACAAACTTAGAAGCACTCTCTAACCATAATCTCCAATAATCATTTCTATCATACATTTCCCCTATTACACTAGGTAGGAGAGATCAATATGATCCCCTCTCATGGCCAGCAAAACATATACAGTAATTCTAAAAAAAATCCATTTTAAAACTCTCAAATTCAATCCTATCTTATCTAGACCATCCCACTCATATGCATACGGTCTTAGGCCTCTGGCAGGGTGTACCCAGCATGCCCTGGCCGGGAGTGATTTTTCTTCCACTAGCTGTAGTTAAGTCATTTATATTCCTTTCAGCCATTCCAGTTAAGAATTACCAAGAAAATATTTAAAAATCAAACACTTGACTGCCTACACTCCATTGCTCCTTTCTCTTACAAAATCCCATATTTTCATGAGCCTGGAGCCATTGAAAGGAATTTTATTTCTGATGCCAATATCTGACTTCTCTACTGCTATGAGGCATGGGTCAGACATGCCTTCAGGGTCCATCTATCTTTACATGTTCTGACACCAAGCATTCCTCCCCAAGCAGTTTATTTTTATCCTGGGCTTGACAATCTGTTGCAATGATGAAATTCACAGACAATAAGCATGATTAAAGGGGTTTGTTAGGAGAGTTAACTGTTTACCAAGCTCAGTAAATAGTCAGGAAGTTGACAGCATCACTCTCTACAGCCAACAACCAAGTCTTTCCAATCTTCAGCTTCTTAGCCAAGTAGTGCCTTGATGTCTGCCTTCCTGGATCAGATGGCTGGCCTGTGAGTCTGTATCACAGTCCCATAGCCTGTCATTGCTCATCTTGCTTTGCCCCTAAACACAGTCTGTGGTATCCGTGTCTGATACTTCAAAGCAGAGTTAATCCAGTGGTTCTGGGTTTTCTCTCTGTTCCTGCTTCAAGATGGCTCATCCTTATAGGAAAGAGTGTGCTAACAAAAACTGACCAAAACCCTCTATTAGCGTTACACATATAATACTATGATTATTCCCATGCTTAAATCCATTGTTGCAGCTACTGTGTCAATCCTTCTCAATGAGGTAGTCCTCTTTTCTTCAGCCCCTCAAATTTGTGAAGCAGGGTGTCTTTCTCCAGGGACTGATTTCTCTTTACAATAAGTCCAAAGTACGTAAGAATAAGTCTGGCCAACCTGCCACACAGAAGCACCCTGGCTAAATTTCTTTCAAGACACATTAAAAAAACTGTTCTTTGGCAGTTCATGGTACTTTTAATATTCTTCACTAGCCTTCACAAGTCAAACACATCAATTCTTCTTTAGTTTCCTTATTCGATGTCCAAATTTCACATGCATATGAGGCAATAGAAAATACCAAAGTAGCCTCCACAATTTTCAATACCGTAAAGAGCTCTGTACAGCAAATTTATGCAACCCAACATGTCTTTTGATCTCTTGACTGCTGTTTCCGCAAGCATATATATTGTAGATCCAAGCAAGACATGATCCTTGACAGCTTCATTTTTTCTCCATTTACTATGATCCCTCTACTATGTGTCCAGTGTTCTTTACATTGTGTTGTAATCCACATTAAGGCTGCAATCCTTGATCTTCATCAGTCATTGTTCCAATTTCTCCTCACTTTCCGTTAGCAAAGTTGCATCCTATTGCAGGTTGTCTTAAGACTTTCTCTAAGTCTGAGGACACATTCTTCTTCATATGACCCAGCTCTCGGATCCATGTACAGATTCAGCATGCGCAAATGAGTTCTGGAATTCCCATTTTTCTCGAGCTATCCATAGTTTGTTATGACCCACACAGTCAAATACCTTGGCATAGTCAATAAAGCACAAATACTTTTTTTTCTAGTATTCTCTGTTTTCAGCCAAGATCCAAGTGAACAAAGCAGTTCACATCCTCTTCTGAATGTAGCCTAAACATCTGGCATCTTCCTGTCAATGTACTGTTGCAACTACTGTTTGATGGTATTCACCAAAATTTTACTTGGATGTCATATCAATGATATTCTATAATTTGAGCATTCTGTTGAGTTTGCCAAGTAATATCTTCCAAATTTCTTGGCATCATCCAGGAAGTACTTTCAGTGCTTTATTAGCCTGTGGAAACATCTCCACTGCTATTCTACCAATACCTACAGCCTTGTCTTTAGGTAATGATTTCAGTGAAGTTCCTCTTTCAGCAGCATTGGCTCATCAGCATTGGACTGCTAGCTACAAAGTAAGTAGTTCATGACACCAGCCTCTCCAGTGAAGAAAGGCAAGGACTTCTACTTCTGTAAAGCTGAGCCCTAGTAGTATAGTGGTTACATGTTTGTCTGTGATCAGAAAAGTCAGCAGTTCAAAATCACCAGCTATGCCACAGGAGAACGTAGATACCTTCTACTCCTGTCACTAGTTATAACGCCTGAAACTTCCTGGGGGCAGTTATATATTTTCCTTTGGGGTATCTATGAGTCTGCATTGACCGTTATCTCAGAAACCTCAAGGGAAGTTCTATGAGAGAGGGTCACTGTGAGACAGGATAGAGTCAAAGGAACAAATGATAGAAACATGTAGAAGAACTATATTAATGCATTACACTCCACCAAAATTTGTCAACCTACTTTGATGTTAGTAAATATCAGGAAGATTTTATAACTCAATACGTTAAGGAGGATGACATACTAGTATAAATTGAGCTGGATACAATTTCTCTCGTAAGTGGATTGATCAGTTCATGTACTCTGATTTATCTGACAAACTTGATAAGTAAAACAAATGTTGGCATCAGTAAGATCATTGGAAAAACGATAAAATGCCTTTTCCAATGATTCATACATTTGGAAGTTTATCAGCTTTCTAGAAGTGCATTGGGCTTATTTTTATACCAACATGCAAAAACAGTAGCACTGTGTGCTAATAAAACATTTCCTTCAGAGTAAAGGTAACATTGGCCAACAAACATTAAACTTTTGTATTTGCTATTTGAGTAAAATTATGATAATTTTTAAAAGTATCCTTAGTACCCAAAAGTCTATGCACTGTGTTTAATTGAAAGGTTGCTGGTTCAAACACCTATTGTGTGGGAGAAAGACCTAACTTCTGCTATCATATCACTGTGGTTGTTGTTAGAGGCCATCAAGTTAGTTCCAACTCAGAGCTACCCCGAGTACAGCAGAAGAACACTTCTTGTACCTGGCAATCCTCTCAAATGGGCTTACTTTTGAGCTACTTACTGCTGTAGCCACTGCGTCAATCCATCTTGCCGAGGGTCTTCCTCTATTTTGCTGACCTTCCATTTTACCAAGTATGATGTCCTTCTTTGGGGATTGATCTTTCTGAACATAGGTCCAAAGTACATGAAAGAAAGTAACTTACCGTCCTTGCCTCTAAGATGTATTCTGACTTAACTTCACCCAAAATAGATTTGTTTGTTATTTTGGCAGTCCTTAATACTTTCAATATTAATACTTTCAATATTCCTTGTCAGCACCATAATTCAAATACATTGAATCATCTTTGTTTTCCCTTATTCAATGTTCAACTTTCACAAGCATATGAGGTAACTGAAAATACTTATCATGGGGATTCAGCAAGGGCAATGTAATGGAGAGAAATTACTGAAACCCAATTGAAAGCTGACCATGATAGTGGGACAAGAGGAAAGTAAAAGGAAATAGAGGAAAGAACTAGGTGACAAAGGGTATTTATAGAGGCTTTAAGACTGGAATGTACATATGTAAATATATTTATATAAAAGTGTGGGGGAACAGATCTACATGCATATATTTATAGCTTTAGTATTAAGGCAGAAGATGGACATTGGACCTCCACTCAAGCACTTACTCAATGCAAGAACATGTTGTTCTATTAAACTGGATGCACACCTTCCTGACACGATTGCTGAAGAAAAATGTGAACATAAGCAAAGGTGGTGAAGAAAGCTGAGGGTGCCCGGCTACAAAAAGATATAGCATCTTGTGTCTTAAAGGCTTGAAGACAA
>NW_022103915.1:66089703-66093657 GCF_000313985.2 Echinops telfairi
TTATGATCCACATAGTCGAATGCCTTTGAATAGTCAATTAAATACAAGTAAATATCTTTCTTGGTATGCCTTGCTTTCAGACAAGATCCATCTGACATCAGTAGTGATATCGCTTGTTCCATGTCCTCTCCTGAATCAGCCTGAACCTCTGGCAGTTCTCTTTCAATCTACTGCTGCAAGCATTGTTGGATAATCATCAACAAAACTTTACTTGCATATGACATTAATGATATTTTTCTATACATTGAACTTTCTATTGGGTCACCTTTCTTTGGAATGGCTACAAATATGAATCCTTTCCTTTCATTTGCTAAACATCGGTCTTCCAAATTTCTTGGTATAGATAAGTGAGTACTTCCAGTCTTACATCAGCTTGCTGAAACATTTCCATTGCTATTCCACAAATACTTAGAGTTTTGGTTTTGCCTAACAGTTTCATTGTAGCTTGAATTTCTCTCTTCTTACCTATAGCTTTTGATCAAATGTTACCCCTGGATGTGGTTGACAATTGTTCTATTCTTTTTAGTACAAAATTGTTCATATTATTTATATTTGCTTTGATGCTTCCTGTACCATCCAATGTTGTCTTCCATCAAATCCTTCAATATTAACAGTGGGGCATGTTTTCTTCCATTATTTCAGCTTTTGATATACTAAGAGTATTCTTCCTTTTGGACTTCCTACCTCTAAGCCTGTGCACATTTTATTATAATAGTCTATTTTGTTTTCTACAGCTGCCCTTTGAAAATTTCTGTTCAGCTATTTTGCTTTATCATTTATTGCATTTACTTTAGCTACTCTACATTCAAGAACAAGTTTAAGAGTGTCTTCTGACATACACTTTAGTCTTGTCTTTATTTACCTTTCTTTTTTTTTTTTCGGGAGTGTATTTCAAACAGAATTAGCATATAGCCTATATATAACAATATTGCTGTGATTTTAGTAATTTTACATTTAAGGGCCCCAAATATATTAGGTTCACCAAATAGCATCTTCCATGAATGTCAACCAGGGTTTCTTCAGAAACACTCCACCTGGGTTGTAAATATAAGTGTTAATCAGTACCAATGAAAGGGTCCAGATGATAAAGTCACACACAGAATCTCACCTCTACACACAAGTTCCAAATGACTCAAAGGCAAAAGGCTGAGTTGTGCAGGTCAAGTTCACAACCTTTGAAAATGAGCAGGTGCATTCCAGTATAGTCACTGTAGCCATGTATTTATTTGAGCTTCACATTCATAGTATCAGACTGGAGACCTAAATCTGCCCATACCCCCTGCACCAAGCTAACTCCAGTATCAAAAATGAAATGCAAAAGGTCTTGAGATTTTGTAAACCCCACAGCACAGACTTGAAAAACCAAATACTTAAATGAAACTCTCACATCCTTCTATAATTATGAGGTCATGGTCACAATGACAGAGTTGAAGCAGTCATCTCTATTGGAGTGTGATCAATCAACAAGTATACTTACTATCATGAACTTGGGTCCAAAGCCATAGATTATTTTTGCCTCCCACCACCAAGAATCATTTGTTCTTGAAGTGAAAAGCTTTTAAGGCACATTTTAACAAAAATCCATCATATACCACCTTAAAAATGGAAGCTCTACCTGGGAACAACAATATATACACCAAAGTAACATGTGGTTGAGCAGATAGGCAAGGTATCGATCTTGTATTTACCTTTCTTAATGACTTTTTTAATGACTCATATAATGCTCATAGAGGCAATAGTCAAGAAATAAAAAGATGGGTTGCATTAGGTAAATCTGCTGCACAATTTAGATGATTGAAAAGCAAGGATGTTGCTTTGAGGACTAAGGTGTGTCTGACCCAAACCTTGGTATTTTGTATTGCCTCATATGCATATGAAAGTTGGACACTAAATATGAAAGACTGTTGTCCATGCCCCTGGAGGGGGTTATAGGTAGATCATTTTGATCGGTTCCCCCTTGCCCTCCTGGAATGGCAATAGAAAATTGATTGAAGGGAGACAACAGTCAGTGTAAGACATGAAGAAATAATAATTTACAAATTATCAAGGGTTCATGAGGGAGGGAGGGTGGGGGAAGGCAGGAGAAAAATAGGAAGCCGATACCAAGGGTTCAAGTAGAAAGAAAATGTTTTGAGGATGATCATGGCAACAAATGTACAAATGTGCTTGACACAATGGATGGACGTATGGATTGTGATAAGAGTTGTATGAGCCTCTAATAAAATGATTAAAAAAAGAATAAGAAAGACTGAAGAAGAATTATGTATTTGTATCATGGTGCTCAAGAATAATATTGAAAGTATCCTGAACGGCTTAAAGGACAAACCAAGCTATTTTGCAAGAAATAAGGCCAGAGTGCCCCTTAGAGGCAAGAGGTTGTCTTCCATACTTTTGATATGTTGTAAAGAGATACCAGTCCTGGAGACGGACATCATGCTTGGTAAGGTGGAGGGTGGTGAAAATGCAGATGGCCCACAAAGACATGGATTGACAGTAGCTGCAACAATGGGTTTGAAGCTAACAATTGTGAGGATGGCATAGGGCCATGTTGCAGTTCATTCTGTTGTGCATAGGGCTTTTGTGGGTCAAAACTCACTTGACGGAACCTAAGACAACAACATTGTTTTATTCAAGTCTGATGTTATTGATGTCATCCCATATTCTTTGGTCTTTTGTCATTAGTGTTCTATGTGTCAAATCTGGTTTTGAGACGTTCTCTAAATTCAGGTGTTATATACTCAATGTCATATTTTGGCTCTCTTGGACTGCTCTTATTTTCTTAATCTTCAATCCACATGGGCATTTGATGGTCTGTTTAGTCTACAGTCAGTCCCTGGCTTTATTTTGCTGATAATATCGAGCTTAATCTTCTCTTTATAGATAGATAGATAGATGATAAATAGATGATAGATAGATAGATAGATAGATAGATAGATAGATAGATAGAGATACACACACACCTACACATACACAAATCTAGTTCTGTGCATTCTATCTGGTAAAGTCCACATTTTGGGTCACCTTTTATGTTGTTGAAAAGAAGTATTACCAATGACGAGGTCATTGGACTTACAAAATTCTATTATGCTATTCCCAGCTTCTTTTCAATCACCAAGGCCATATTTTTCAACAACTGTTCCTTCAGACTTTTGTAAATCAGTTGCCAATACTTATCAATGCATCTTGATTCCAAGTTTGATCAATGTAAGGCATAAATTAGTTGAATTATTTAATTCTTTATTACTAGTTATGGTAATAATCTCTTTTAGAAGAATTAATGACAAACGAATCCCAAGGAGTTGTAGATTAATGATATCCCCCAAATCCAACTTTTCCATGATGCTATTCAGCTCCATTTCTCCCAAACTCCTCCCTTGAGTATAATCTCTCACATTCCTGGGCTCTGGCGTTGCTGAAATGTTCCATAGAAACTCACAAAATCATTGAGGTGGTGGGGAGTGCTGTCCAGTCAAAAATCTTCAAGCCAGGCTGGGGCAGATCCAAATGCAGGGTTCCAAGCCAAAAGTAACAAATGTCCAAAATTCACACCAGAACCTCTTGCTTGTACCATACCTCAGTCAAGAAATAGAGGTTGGGGCTTCCAGGTGAGGCAATGCGTGAATTATGAAATTGTATGGTGGCATGACGAACGTCTTCTGCTAAGATGAATCTTATAGTGTTCATTAAGAAGACAAGGACCGTGGCCCTATTCACACCCTCGGCTAAATCCAGGTATCAATCTAATCCTACTTCTGTTCATTAGTAGAGAACACCCTGAAAAATGGGACTAGAGCCACAGGCATATGAAGTCCATAATTATATCACTTAAGGAATGATAGCTAGATGGGCAATATTAATTGATTGTGACTCAACAGCTTTATTAATTAATGCATACATTTGAAAATGTTTGTATTAAATGGACTTCCTTGTAGACATATAAATATTATCTTACTA
>NW_022103915.1:66094135-66101250 GCF_000313985.2 Echinops telfairi
ATAATTTATCTTAATTGATATTTCACATGATAAATTAATTTCCTCTAAGCCCATTAATTTTCACATATAGAAAATTATGATTTGTATAGCCAATGCAAGATGAAAGAACATTAAAATATTAAAATCCCTGAACAATAAATTTGGTCCTTTATGTATAAAAAATCTTTTATAATTTTAATTCCTTTTAAATGATAGTAGTTTTGATAATCAATGCGTACTGAAGTTAATTTTTGGACTAATGAATGAATAATGTAACTTTCATATTCAGATGTTCTACATTATATTGATAAATATACAACATATTATATATGACCTTGGTTTCTCTATTTTAAAAGGTTGTGGAGTCTCATAATCAGTAACAATTGTTATAAGTCTAAGTTGTCTAATAACTTAAAACACTGCATCACCTAAAATGAAAATTACCGAAAAGAAAGATATCCCCAAATTATTTAGCAATGTAATATCATGAGGTTTCACCATGATATTACTTAATAAAAGAATCAAGAATGCCACTTTTAATCTCAAATATCAGTTGTATGCAAACATCAGGGTGAGTAAAAGAGTAGTGTTCCTAGGTTATGGTTCAGACATGCGCAGCTGACTCCAGACACAGTGTCCTGACACACCTCTGCTGTCAGTGCCTGGAAGGCTGCAGACAAGTTCTCTTAGTAATCAGCGTATCTTAGTTTGAGAGTGTCTTTGAAAAAAAAAAAGATACTTTTGCCAAGGGAAAAAAATACTTTTGAGGCCAAGGCTAGTATCAAATTAACAACAACACACTCAAATGGACATCTTCCGAAATCAATGTTGTCCCACGCAAAATAATGTTTTTTAGATAGTTCAAGCGTTTTAAGAAAGGCCAGAAAGACATCAAATTTTGATTCAAGACAAGGATGTCAGCTCAGAAAGTTATGGTGACTATTTTCTGAGATTCCAAAGTGGTAATCTTGATCTATTTTCTAGAAGGGCACAGGATGTTCGCAGAGATTTAATAGTAAGAAGTTTTAAGACAACTGTAAACTGCATTCATGAGAAGAAGGCTTGGACAGTTGCTCTGAGGATTTCCCCCCAGTTAGAACAATCCTCCTGCTCATTCTTTGAGGGTGGAAGGGTGGCCGTAGGATAATTTCATTGGAAGGCCTTACCCACCCATCCTATCTTCCTGATCTTGTCCCTTCTCCCTTCTTTTTGTTCCCCAAACTTTCAAAGGAACACAATTCCAGTCTTGCCTGTATGTCAAAACTGCAATTTTGATGTGATGTAAAGTTATGAATGCCAAGTTCTTCACTGAATAGCTAAAAAGATGAAGACATCACCTTCAGAAATATATAGATTCAGATGGAGGTGATGTCTAGAAACAATAGCTTCACATTTTGTGTTTTTATATAATAAAGATTTCTATAATTTTGTAGCAATATTTCTGCCTTTCTCTCATATATACTTACCCAAATATTCAAAGACTCCAAAATTTAAGTTAAGTGGATTACTTTGCTTTTGCAACTCTGTCTGTTTCCATGGAAACATCAGCTGGCACACAGAAGCAGAATGTTTATAATTTTGATATTTCAGCAGAGCTTGTCAGGTAGATGATGGAAATGCCATTTTTCAAAGGAGCACCTGCAGCGTTTGGGTTCCAACAGGTTTGCAAAATATAACATTTACACGCCTGCAAAAGTTTTAGTTCATAATATTTCTGTATAAATTCGAACTATGCCTGCTTTAAAAAGTTTGATTACCCTGTCTAGTTTAGAAAACGGCATTTTAAATGTTATAACTGATTTGAGATAACTTGGAATCATAATTGTCTACAGACTTCTTTGAGTCATAGTGAAGGGAAAATATCATCCTAATTTCCCTTAGGTCAGACATCTACTAGAGGGAGAGTCTGTCGGAGCCACTTTTGTTCACATACAGACTATCTATTTTAAGAGATTATTTCTCTGGCTGCAAATTTAAGCTTCTATGAGGAAGATTAATTTTCATGGTAAATTCCACCTTGATAGTGATAAGGTCCTCGACAAACTTCAAATTAGCCCCAAATTATCAAACTGTATTGATTTTTTGACATGAACAATTTGTTGTCCTAAACATGTTTCTGCAAGCAGTAAAGGACTGCTATAAATTGCTAATGGTTTTCTTGGTCAAAATACAATGAAGGCCTTACTATGATAACTAGCATAATTTCCTCTTCTTTAATCATACAGAATATTGTCTAATACTTAAATATTATCAAAGAAAAAGGGAAGATGTTATATGAAAGATATATGACCTATGCTAGTTTCTAAAATTAAAATTTCAAAAATTGCATTTTCAGAAATATGATATTGGAATGAAGAAATATGATAGTGGAAACAGAACTAACACATTATGAAACATTTTACTCATAGTTTTATGGAATAAAGTAGTTCATATGTCAGGGAGGCACTTAAACCTAAATAAAGTACTCAAAACTGATCAACTGACTCAAAAATTGCACTTAGTCAAACAGCCTCATCAACTGGAAATACTGGTGCCGTGCCTCTTTGTAGTGAGGATTTACCTGCCTTTAGCAAGTAATCAATGTTCAGCTCAATGGAAACCTATTAAGTAAATGCTTCATGCTGTTGGATATCAGAAAGTAATTAAAAGGAAAAGAATGTTATTATAGTTCTGGAATTATAGTTCTGAAAGTGTTTCATCCTAGACCATGGCAACAACCTTCATTTTCAAAAGTGTGACCAAATTTATGATGGTATTGAAATCTCCAGATCTGTTTGGCTTTAGAAGTCTTCTTTCTATTTTTTAAAAATCAGTTTATGATGCAGATATATCCCATGGATTAATTGAGCATTTAAGGAAGCATATTAATAATGATAATTAACATTTTAAATGCTGATAATTAATATTTTAAATGAACATACACCATAACCAACTAATTCTTATTTTGGAATCCATACAGATGGAAATAGTTGAAAGTTTTAGAGTTTTTTTGGGTTTTTTTTCTTTTAAGGGGCCCCAGACAAGCAGAAGGAAGAATGTTATGCAAGGATGGAGCCATGCTGCCATTGGAAGCTGAGAACTAACTGGTTTTTACGAAAAGTGGGGAGGTACAAGAAAGGCTTTGCCTTTAAAGCCTTCAGAGGGTGTGGCCAAGCCCCATGAATTCTATTCCTAACCTCCAACACCTTAAGAAAGTGTATTTCTGTTCTGAAAAACCACGCAGTTTCTGCCCTTTTGTTACATCCAAAAGAGAAACTAAAACCTATTTCCATTGCAGCAATTCTAATTGATAACCCCCCTTAGTACAGAGTAGAACTTCCCCGTATGGTTCTGAAGGCTGCAAATCTTTACAGAAACCACACTGCTGATGGGATTAAACAACTGACATTTGCGTTACAACCCATCACTAAACCATTGGGCCTTTTGCCTCCTATGTGTATACATTGCTAAGAAAGTGATAAATCATCAGTATTTCTGGCAATTGGTAATTTTTTTCATGTTTTGTTAACATATATCAAACAATGGCAAATGAATACATGTAATGAAAACTTTCATCATAAAATCAAATATTAATAAAACAAATTATGTATGTGTGCATGCATAAATATGCCTATATATGCATTTAAGAATATTAAATATACTGAAAAATATGCCATGTGGATAATTTTGGTTAATTCAAAAGAATTAAGATTAAAAGAACAGACAAGGCAGATAACTAAAATTTTCTTTGTATTTTTTTTGTTTCTTTATTGTGATGACTGTTATTTTTAAATGAAAAACCAGAAACAATATAAAGGAGACATAATTAGCTTTTAACTCCATGAATACTCCAAGCAAAATAAGGTATTGTATTGAAACATTTTCAATGTTAAATATCACGTATTTCTTTAAAGGAATGTTGATGGTGCGTTAGTTAAAGGCTTCAGCTGCTAACCTGAAAGGTGAGCACTTCTCTGAGGGGGAGAGATAGGTGGCAATGGCAATCTGCTCTGATAAGACGAATGGATTTGGGACTCCAACAGGGCAGTGTTATAGTGTCCTATAGGGCTGCTATGAGTTAGAATATATTCGATGATGGTGGATTTGTTTTGGAATTTTTAAATTCACTAAATGAATATGTACTGTACTTACATTATGAGTCAGATTATATTATGGTGCTTAAAAGGCATCCACAGACAAGTCAGATAAAGACCCTTGCCTTAGTGGTGCTTAGATTCTAGAAGTGAAAGACAGATCACGAACAGAAGAATCTAATTACATATAAACCGTATAGTATCTTGTTGTTGCTGTTACTAGTCTATGAATTCCACCATGAAGACTATGTTTAGCAGAACAGAAACACCACCCAGGTCAGTGCCTTCCCCACAGTCTTTGCCGGGTGAGTTGTCTAGCTGATAATGCTAGGCACAAATACTGAGCAAAAGAGGGCAATGGGATCAGGCATTTTTATAGGGGTGCATTTGGCGGGAGCAAAGTTCTAAAATAAAACCAAGACAAAAAGTTTTTTTTTTTGTGAAATCGTTTCTGACTCATATCCACCCTACATGGCAGACCAGAGCTCCCTGTGTGTTTCAGAGGCTTGCAAATCTTTATGGGAACAGAAAGCCACTTCTTCCCAGTGTGCCCGGTTTGCCACAAAGACTTACAGGTGGTGAATGTGAAAACCAGCACTCACTAAGAGAAAACTGAACTAATTGTATCCTCAATCAAATTCTTCATAATAAACATTTATAAGATTTGTTTTACTCAAGGGTCCAAGATCAGCTTTCCTTGCTAACAAATGTTTTATTTAATGACAAGCTATTTGTAATAGCAATACCCATTTCCCTTAGATAAGATTTCAACTTGAAACCTTACAGGACAGAGTATGACAGCCCCATCGGTTTTGGTAGGCTGTACTCATTTGGGAGTAGATCATCAGGCCTTCTAATAGCAATAATAGAATAATCCTAAGTAATTTATATTGTACTCTCTCATATTTTAATTTTCACGATGACAGGTTGGCTTCATCCGCCTTTTGTACCTGAGTTCTCGGTAGTACATAGGAAATGGAACCATGGGATAGAAAGAGGAATAAGACAATCCTTACTGGAAGAACTGAGTGTATAACAAAGGAGAAAATCACACAGACAAAGCTTTCCAGGGCTCTGTGGAACAAGTAACGGGATTGTCTCTTGGCAATGAGAAATGAAGGTTCCGAGTGAGGAAGACAGCACAAGCCGCAAGGAAGTGCCCTCTTTTCATTCATCCTCAACTCATGAAAGGGAGGCTAGCATAGTGATGCTAATGGTAACAGTATCAGAAGAATACACAATAGCATCCAATTGCTTGAGATCTAATAAATGTTTTAGCATTTCTAATTTTAAATGTATTATTATAGAAAAAGATTATTTCCTCTAAGAAATATAAAAACTCTGTAATTAAAAAATCACCAAATCTCAGCAAAAGATAACATCTGTTTCAATTACTCATCCAAAATAGCAAAATTATTTATTGCATTATTCCTTACTAAAGAATCTCATGCAAATTTTTCATGTTGGTTTAATTATCTTACCCAACTCTTTCCAAATTTTAAATCAGTGTTGATCATGTTTTCCTTTCCTTAATGAGTTGTAAAAAGGAACACTGGAAAGAATTAATACTACCCAATATCACTCACCAGTATTTTGACTTGAAATATTATTTTAGACACATAGTATGTTCTTGAATGGTACAAGTCATTGAACTACGGGATGAACGGTTGGTAGCTCAAACTGAGCTAGAGGTGATCTGAAGGTAGGCCTGATGGTCTGCTTTCAAAAGCCTTAAAAATTCCATAGAACAGTCCTGCTTCATCTAAGGCATCAATCAGCTCTGTAGCAACCAACTTCCTGGGAAGTAGGTTTTGTTCTTCAAAGTATATGATTAAATTTAATGGTACGCCTTTAATAATTCAAATCCTTGATGATGAAAGGGGTTTTTCTAAATTAGTCTGCCAGAATTGTGGAATTAGGAATTAAAAGTCTCCTACATTGGGCTGCTCGCTGCAGCATCAGCAATTTGAAACCATCAGCCCTTCCTCAGGAGGAAGAAGGGACGTTCTATTCCCATACAGAGTTACCGTCTCAGAAACCACAGGTGTAGTTCTCTCCTGTCCTGCAGGGTTCTTCTGAGTCAGCATCAACCAGATGGCAGAGGATTTGCCTTTTGATTTGGATATAATCCAGTGTAAGTACTTAGCAGCATTTTTGTAGCAATAACTTTCCAACTTACTTGTGTATCTATGCTATTATCAATAGACCTAGGCATTTCTAGATATTTGCAACAATAGATTTCAAGAAATAATAAATATATTCTAATACTAATTGCAAATTTTCTGAGTGCAACTAACATAATGATATAGAAATGTCATTTGTGTGTTAATGCTTTATATTTCTATGTTATAATTTTGCCATTAACACACATTCTAACTTTCATAATTTTTAATGTTAGAATATATTTATGAAATAATATGTATAATGTTAAAATAATCTACCAGATTATATACTTTTTATATTTGAAATAACTAAGTTTCAATTAGGTATCTAAGATAAGCAAATAATTTGCTTTTACTCTAGTTCTTCTAAGCATATTTATATAATTTATTTCAGCTGTAAAATTAATGAGTTAACTAGTCAATGAAAAAATGTACTTTTTAAAAATACACACTGTGTTGAAAAATCAAGACAGCAGTTTAATAATTTTGTGGATTCATGCTCCATTTTAGAAAACTTTTGTTGAATGTTGTCCTGAAATTATGAAGGACTAATTGACGAATATGACTATCACATTGAAGATCTGCTATTTTTGCTAGCTCCCCTTTAGTCAATGAGTCATGAGGACCCCATGCACAAGAAAACCCAGTGCTACTTGCAATTATAGTGATCAGTTGAAGTTTCAAACATTGTGATCCATCCATAGTTTTTTTATTATCTCTTATTCATGGGAGGTGAAAATTCTACTACTAAGCCACCAATAACTCTATTAAAGCATAACACACACACACCCCTCACCTCCATACATACATGCACACACATAAAAGTTCCCTAAAGTATATTTCTGATTCCTGGCAATTCCATGGATAGAACTGTACATCATAAGGTTTTCTTTCTTTCTTT
>NW_022103915.1:66102416-66120015 GCF_000313985.2 Echinops telfairi
ATGGATTAAGCATTAATAAAACTGACGGCACTGAAATAAATGATAATGAGCATCTTTGGAGGAAAGGAATGACAAAGTTAGAGAGGAGTACACTAAACCATTGCATGTAAGTGAATTCTGACTCATAGTCATTCTTGAATGTACCAATATGTATTTTTTAGAATATCCAGTCCTAACATACTATGTAATTATTTCATGGATAGGGTAGAATTTATCATTATTGTTATTGTATAATTATCAATGACTATATCCTGAACACCACCACTTTTCGGTCAGTTCATCGTACTTGCGTGTTTCTGTGATGCTGAAATCTATGCCACTGATATTTCAAAGACCAGCAGGGGCACTCAAGGTAAACAAGTCTCAGTTGAGTTTCTAGGCTAAGAACAGACTATGGAGAAGGAATTCGCTGTTGACTTGTGAGGGATTAGTCGCTGAAAACCTTATACACACTTACCAGTAGCCCACTGTCAGATATTACACCAGAAGTGAGACCTGCAGGTTAGAAGGCACTAAATTTAAACTGGAGAGCAGCTGTGTCTTGAAAGTGGAGTCGATGTGAATGATGTGGATGGAATAAAGCTTGCAGGGCCTTTATTTTCTGATGGGGCATGACTCAAAATGAAAAGAAACAACTGGAAATATCCAATAACCATTGGAATGTGGAATGTACAAAGTAAAAATTTAGGAACATTGGAAATCATCAAAAATTAAGGTGGAAGGCAAAAGATCTATATCCTAGGCTTGAATGAAATGAACTCATCTTGAACACTTTTGATTGGTCAATCACCTGGTGTACTATTCCCGGACGGACAAATTCAAGAGTAATGAGTTCATATTTATCAACAAAAAGAACATTCCAGGATACACCTTGAAGTAAAATACTGTCAGTGATAGGATAATATCTACATGCCTACAAGAAAGTCCAGTTAATACAGCTGTTTTTCAAATTGCCCACAAACTGCTAAAGCCAGTGAAAAAGAAATTGAAGAATTCTACTAACTTCCATAGTCTGAAATTGATCAAACATGTGATCAAGTTGCATTGATAATTATTGGTGAATGAAATTGAAAACAAAGAGAAAGGAGCAGTAGTTGAGAAATATGGGCTTGGTGATAGAAAGGAAGCCAAAGATGTCATCATGGAAGTTTTTAAGACCAATTAGTTCTTCATTGTAAACATCTTTCTTCAATAACATAAACAAAAACATCACCAGATGCTATACACGGGAATCAAATTAACTATATCTTTGGAAAGGGAAATGGATAAGTTTATATCATCAATCAATCAAAAAAAAAAAAAGGCAGATGTGAAACAACCATCAATTGACCAAATGGAGGTTCAAGTTGAACCTGAAGAAAATGAAAACAAGTCCATAAGGGTCAAAACACAACCTCGAGTACGTCTCATCTGAATTTTGAAAACATCTCAAAAACAGATTTGACTCATTGAACACTAATGACAGAAAACGGGAACAGGTGTAGGATGACATCAATAACTTTTTAGATGATGAAAGAAAGAAAACGCCAAAGTGGAACTCAGAAGAGACCCTGAAACCGGCCCTGTAATGTAGGCTCGCCACAGAAATGAAGCAAAAGAACCGAAAGAACAAGATAAAGGAGAGCCCAAGAAGAAAGAGCAGATTATGTACTGAAGTGTGCGAAGCCCTGGAGTGCGAAAGCCCAAATGTGAGACCATGCTCAGCATACTTGTAGCAAAAGAACTGATGTAAACTCAGGCCTCAAGTTGAAATATTGAACAATGCAATGGGAAAAATATTGAGCAACGCAGAACGTATCAAGAGAAGATGGAAGGAATACAGACGCCCTCCAACAAAAAGAAATAGTCAATGTTTAACCATTTGAAGATGTAACAGATGTTCAAGGACAGCTGGTATTTCCAGAAGGAACCCAACTGCCCTGAAGTCTCTTGGAATTGATTTAATACTAATTGAAATGTTCCTGCAAACTGACACAGACTTAGAAGCACGAATTTGTCCGTGCCAAAAATTTGGAAGACAGTTATATGGCTAACGAGCTAGAAGAGATCCATATTGTTGCTCATTCCAACACAAGTTACCCAAGAGGATGTAAAATTCCCTAACAAATATCATTGCAACCCTATGCATAACAGATCAAAACACTGCCCCGGGCCATCCTTGCACTTGTTGCTATCTTTGAGATCAATGTCGCAGCCACTATGTGAGGGCTCCGTCTTGTTGAGGGTCTTTCTTTCTTCACTGCCCTTATGTCTTCATAAGAAGGATGCTCTTTACCTGACAACATGACTAAAACAAGTGAGATAGCTTCTCACCATCCTCACCTTTAAGGAACACTCTGCCTGGACTTCGGTCAAAGTAGATGTGTTTTTTCCTCTGAAAGTTCACTATTATTGAAAGTATCATTATTCTTCCCCCAAAATCACAATGCAAATTCATCTGATAGTCAATGGTCTTCCTTATTCATTGTCCAATTTTCACATTTACATGATAAACTTGAAAATAGCATGGCTGTGTTAGGCATAACTTATTCTTCCATGTGACATGTTTGTTCTTCCACATTCTGTTGGGTTGTTAACAGGGTTTACTCAAATTATGATGCTGCATTCTTGTTCACGTAATCTTGCTTCACAAATTATTTGCTTAACATACAGATTTAATAAGTATAGTGAAAGACTATTACCTTGATGCATACTTTACTTGTTTTAAACCAAGCAACATTCCCTTATTTGGTTGAAATGACTGCCTCTTTTCTCTGCGTACAGGATTTGCATGACACAATTAAATGTTCTTGAATCCCCATCCTTTTCAAGGCTATCCATCGTTCGTTAGAATCCAAACTATATAATGCTTCTCCACAGTCAGCAAGACACAAATCAAAATGCTTCTGGTATGGTCTGCTTTCAGTTAAGATTCATATGACTTAGCAATGATTTCTAGCCTACTAAGTTCTCTTCTGAGTCAGGCATGGATTTCTCCAAGTTCTCTATCAAAGCTAAGAAGTTTGGAAGACAGAAATGTCAATCCATTTTGTTGAGGGTCTTTATTTCGCTGCCCTTCTTCTGAACAACTCGTTGGAAGAGAACTGTATTTGTATTGATTCCAAAGGAATATGACCATACAGAATGCACAAATTATAGAGCAATATATTGCATATAACATGCAAGTAAAATTCTGCTGAAGATCATCCAACAATGTGCCCATGGAGAGACCCTTAGGGACAAAAGACACTAGAAATGTGACTGAGGAAGAGCTGCCTTCTCAAAATAAAGTCTACCACAGTGAGGTGAATGGAGGAAAGCCAGTGGGATCCCACGGGATCTTCATTAGTTGATGTGGCACAACTCAAGGTGAGAAGAAACAACTACAAAAATCCACTGAAAATCAGAACTTGGAATGTGTGAAGTATGAAGCTAGGAAAATAGGAAGTCATTAAAAATGAACTAGAACACATATAGGTCAAATTTCTAGGAATTTGTGAACCGAATAGACTGGGGTTGGCCATTTTGAATCCGAAAGTTGTGAGGTTTACTACGCAAGGAATGGCACAGTCAAAAAGAACTGGGTGGCTTCGGGACATTTCAAGATCTAGCTTGAAGTGCAGTGTTGTCCATGATAGGCTTATATCTATCTACTTTCAAGGAAATCTAATGAACACAATTATTATTCAAACAGATACATTGATCCCAAAAGCTAGTGATGTAGAACATGAAGAATTCATGTCTTGAGTCTGAAATGAATCAAACATGCAAGCAAGTTGCATAGATAATTATTATTGATTGAATTGCAAAAGTTGGAAACAATTTGGTGAAAAAAACGAAGCTGGAGGTCTCATGGCAGGATTTTAGAAGAGAAATGTCTTGTCCAAAGGAAATACCTTTGATCAAGAACACAAGCAGCAACTATATGCGTGGACGTCTCCAGATCTAAAGCACAGAAATCAAATAGATGATAGAGAAGTTCAACATCAGCAGCTAAAACCGGGCCAGTGGCTGACTGTAGATTAGACCTTTAACTGCTCCCATGTGCTATTCAGGTTGTAGTTGAAGAAATTGAAACAATTCAATGAGAGAGAAAATATGACCTTGAATATATAACACAGGAATTTTGAGAACATCTCAAGAACAGATCTGACCCATTGAGCACTAGTGATTGGAGCCCTGCTGCGCTGTGGGAGGACGTCAAGAACATCGCTCATGAAGAAAGCAAGAAGTTATTAAAAAGGTAGGAAAGAAAGAAAACATCAAAGTGGATGTCAGAAGAGAAGGTGAAATTTGCTCTTAATCATAGAGTAGTTAAGGTTCATGACAAAAAACGGTAAAATCAAAGCGCTGCACAGAAAATATCAAAGGGCAGCTCAAGAAGACAAAGTGAAATATTATAATGAAGTGTGCAAAGACCTAGAGTTAGAAAACCAGAAAGAAAGAACATATTCAAATCATCCTATCTTCCACTGTAAGAACTCACAAAAAAACCTGAATATTGAAAGCTTCTATAGGCCAATAGGTGTCCTGGTGCTGTAGTGGGTTACACACTGGGTGTCTAACCATGAAGTTAGAAGTTCAAACCCACTAGCCGCTCCATGGAGGAAAAGTGAGACTTTCTACTTCCATAAAGACCTACAGTTTCAGAAGCCCAAAAGGGGAGTTCTATCCTGTCTTATTGGATCACCATGAATTAGAATTGAGTATAAGACCATGGGTTGAATATGGGCAAAATATTGAAAGATGCAGGAAGCACCAAAAGAAGATGGAAACAATACACAGTCACTGTACAAAAAAAGAACGAATCTACATTCAACCATTTCAGGAAGTAGTATCAAGCAAGAACCAATGGACACTGAAGGAAGAAGCTCAAGCTGCACTGAACGCATTAATAACAACAAAAACGGCTTCAAGAATCTGTGGAATCCCAAGTGAAATGCCCAAACCATCTGATAAGGCAGTGAGAGCACCTCCATGTCTATGCCAAGACATTTGGAAGGCAGCAACATGGCCAACTGATGGGCAGAGATGTGTAGTTGTACCCAATCCAGAGAAAGATTAATCAACAAAATGATCAAATTATAGGCCAATATAATTCATATCATATGCAAGTAAATGTTTTCTTATGATAATCCAACAATGGTTACTGCAGTACATTGACAAGGAACTGCCAGCAGTTCAGGCTGGATTCAGAATACTGCTGCCAACGTGGATCTTGGCTGCAAGCAGAGAATACTTTGAAGATGTTAAAGATGGGTTTTTTAACATTTTTTTAAGGATTATGCCTAAGGCATTAGGCTCTGTGGATCAAAATAGATGATGGATCACCTTGTGAAAAATGGGAATTCTGGAACACGTCACAGTGCTCATGCAATATCTGTATATGGACCAAGAGGTAGTTTTATACATAGAACACGGATAAATGGTAAATTAGGGAAGTTCTGTGTCCTGGGTGTATCCTCTTACCATACTTATTCAAAGTGCATGCAGAGAAAATAATCAAAGAAGCGGTTTTATGAAGAAGAACAGGGCAGCAGGGTTTGAAGAAGGCTTACAAACAGCCGGGATTATGCAGACGACACAACTTGCTTGCTGGAAATGAGGAGGGCTTGAAAAAATGATTATGTGTTTTAAGGGGGTACGCCCTCATATTTTAAAAAATATTCATTTAAGTCATACCCTTTCACTGCTCTATAACAAAACCCCCAAAACATTTCCAAATGAGTTTATATCTATAGGAATACGAGTTTGTATTTAAAACACACACATCTTTTTGGGGGTGGGGGTTGGGGGAGCAATTTTCAATCCAAGAATAACCAAACAAGGACTCCAATACTTTCCAAAATGGAGATGAGAGTGAACAAAGAAGTTGTGTTCTAATGCATTTTTAATAGATACATTGCCCTGGGCATCAATAAGACACCAGTTAGTTCATTCCCTCCGTTATCAACAGGCAGACATCAAATGAAGAAATTCATTTGCTTTCAGACACAAAGTAAATTTTTTTCAAATCTGGAGAACTAAACTGAGATAAAATATACATCATAATTTCATTAAAAAAACTGAATTAAGCCATCCTCAAACAACTTCAATTAAATTACATCTTTTGTGTTGTGCTATTTCTTCATTAAAATGTATTCATGAAAAAGCTTAATTCTTGTCCACAGAATTAACTGATCTCTTTTATGCCATAAATTCATATGGTCCCTTAGTGTTAGAGTTGCATTTAGAAGTGTGAGGCAAGATGTGAAAAATCACACGTAGGCAGAGAACTCTCTATAGACTGACATCTGAAGAGGTTCCTACATAGACTTCATTCTGGCAAGTACATGAACTACCTTATGCTACTGAAATAGAGCATAATTACTTTTAATTTTCAGTGGGATTACAGTGCATGCATAAATGATGTGTAGGACTACAGTGCTTCTTTTATCGAGAAATAACATATTTCAGACATAATTCAACTGCTTTCATTACATTCTTTCAGGTCAGTAAAGACAGTTGAGATGTACATAGCTTCTGAAATATTTAACATCCTCTACTTTTTAAAACCTTCTCAATAGAACGGTAGTGTGATTTCAATGTAGTAAAGTTATGTTGTCATGTTGATTAAGTTGATGACTATCTTTTAAGAGTAGAATTAATATTAAAAAGGTAGGAAAATAGAATACAGCCAATTGATAAGTCAATTTCTTCAACTACATTTAAAATCACAATTACATAGATTTTTACCAATTAATAAACTAACTCTATCAGAAAACGCAATACCACTTATGGATATAATGTCAGGATATGCTTGGGAACAAGATTGTCTTCCAGAGACAAATTGCTCTCATATACCAAATTATATTTAGTGGTCAAAAGTTAACCCAGTAATACATTTCATACTATCAAAAGCAAGTTAAAAATGCATTAGTTGTCTTTCAGAATTTGTCATTCTAAAAAATATATATACGTGTGTGTGTGTGTGTGTGTGTGTGTGTGTGTATGATTGCTCTAAATCACAGGACAACAAATCATTTGAAACACATTTAAGCATCTCATTTGGAGTAAAAATTTCTTGGAGAAGAGTGATCTTATAAAACTCGACTGAATTATTGAATGGTATGATGTCAGGATTATGTCCTAATAAAAGCTTTTAAAAAAATATTCAGGGTTATTGTGAAGCATAAATGACCTGCAGAGTCAGGAATCACATAGTCATGCAAAATAAGGAAATAATGTAAGTGTAGAAGATGCAGCCTTAGAAAAAATGTTGACAAGGGAAGTAAAACTTTTATAACATACATTCTTAGCATAGAATTTAGGAACCTTTCTTTAAAACAAATGTCTCTAGCATCACACTGAAATGGAAAGAGGACAGTCTCATAATTATATAATTGGCTCAGTGTTGCTTACATCTCATGAGAACCTTCACATATAGCAGGTGCATCAACAGCAACAGTTGTGGAGTCCCAATCCTGAACAACTGAATAGAATAATGAATTATAGGAGAATCAGGACACCACAGACTTCTTAGATGCAATAATAACAAAAGTCTCTTAACTCAGCTTTGTTTCGTTCTTTAGGTGTTTTATTTTTCCACCTAGATTTTGACATTGGATCCCAATAAACCCAGAAAACCTAAAAATAATCTTAAATCACGTGTGCTATGAGAAAAGTTGACTTAGTAAATGGAGCTCTGGAAGGGAATTTCATTTGGGCTCTACAGTCAATAGTCAAGAAGACTATATGTACTACGTAGAATGATAGGCAGCTGAACTGGTGTTAAATAGCTGCTTTGTACCATGGTTATCAAAATAGCCATGAGACTTACTCAAAATATGGCTGCCAGCTTAATTTTTCCAACTAGTTCTAGTAGAGATTGAGTATATGTAAATACATATAAATGTGATATTAAAAAATAATTCAATGAAACACTACAGAATCTCAACTACACTAATATGCATCTCAATGGTGTTCATTAAGATTTATAAAGCCTTCCAAGAATTTGTTATAAAATATGGTATTTGGGCCACCACTTGTCTTTAAGTTTGTCATATTGTGGTGGTTTGTATGCTGCTCTGATTCTGGAAGCTCTGCCACCGGGGTCACAAATATCAGCAGGGTCACCCAAATGAACAGATGTCAGCACAATTTCCACATTAAGAACAGACCCTGAAGAAAGAATATGGTGTCCGCCTCAGAGGAATCAGCCAATGAAAACTCTGATAGCATGGAACCTTTTCAGTGAGCCTAGTGAACAAAAGGAGAACATGGTCAGAGATAGCGCCCACCCAGAAGGCTCTTAAAATACGACCAAGGCAGAGGTGCCCTCTGAAAGGAGAGTGGGCCATAATGAAATGGAGGGACCTTCATTTTCTGCAGGGACCTTCATTTTCTGGTGGGGCACAACTCGAAATTACAAGAAACAGCTGCAAGCATCAATTCATAGTAGGAAGTTTGTCTCCCTGATGGAAATGCAGATGGAGACTGCATGATATAATATTACAAAGCAGATGACTTGTTCATAGCAAATACCTATTTTCAAATTATAATATTGAATTATTCTATGAGCACAATATTAAAGGATAAAGGAGTGGCTATACCAGGAGGGTGGAGGGAAGATGGGGTGGAAAGGGGGGAACCGATTACAAGGATCTACATATAACCTCCTCCCTGGGGGATGAAACAACAGAAAAGTGGGTGAAGGGAGACGTTGGACAGTGTAAAAGATCACAAAATAATAATAATTTATAAATTATCAAGGATTCATGAGGGAGGGGGAGGTGGGAAGGGAGGGGGGAAAAGGAGGAGCTGATACCAAGGGCTCAAGTAGAAAGCAAATGTTTTGAGAATAATGATGGCAAAAAATGTACAAATGTGCTTGACACAACAATTGATGGATGGATGGATGGATGGTGATAAGCATTGTATGAGCCGCCAATAAAATGATTTTTTTTTAAAAAAGAAGATGGGAAGAATATACTAAGTCACTGTACCAAAACAACTACTTAACATTCAACCATTTCAAGTGGTAGTATATGAGCAAGTACCAATTGCACTAAAAACATTAGTCAAAAACAAAGCTACAGGAATTGATGGAATATAACCTTGAACAAAAAATTGAAATGTTTTAATAAGCTGATGAAGTACTAGAAACACTCATTGTTTGAGCCAAGAAATTTGGTAGTTAACTATTTGGCCAACTGAATGGAAGAGACCTATATTTACCCCCATTCTAAAGAAAGGTGGCCCAACAAGGCATAAATTATAGAACAAATCATTTATATCACATGCTAGTAAAATCTTCCTGAAGATCATCCAACAATGGTTGATAGTGAGCTGCCAGAGATTCAGGCCAGATTCAGGAGGGCGCTTGTAACAAGGGATATCATTGCTGATGTCAGATGGATTTTGGGTGAAAGTCAATACCAGAAAGATGTTTTTGCAAAGGCATTAACCTGAGTGGATGATAGCAAATTATGAATAACCTTGAGAAGAATGAAAATTCAGAACACCTAGTTGTCATCACGGGAAACTTTCGTATAGATCAAGAGGTAGCTGTGCAAACAGAATAAGGGCTTACTGCATGGTTTAAAATCAGGAAATGTGTGTCAAAATTATCTTTTTGCCATACTTATTCAATCTGTATACTAAGCAACTAATCAGAGAAGCAGGATTATATGAAGAAAAGAAATGTGATTGGAGGAAGGTTTATTAACAACCTATAATATGCAGATGGAACAACCTTGCTTACTGAATTACTTACTGAAGGAGATCGAAGATTGCAGCCTTCAACATGAGTTACAATTAAATGTAAAAAAACAAAACAAACAAAATCCTCACACTGGAACAATAGGTAACATCATGATAAATGGGGAAAAGTTCAAGTTATCATGAACTTATCCTTGCTTGGATCCACCATCAGTGTTTATTGAAGCAGCTGTCAGGAAATCAAAGGACACGTGGCATTAGGTGAATCTGCTGCACAGGATTTCTTGAAAGTGTTGAAAAGCAATAATGCCACTTTGAGAATGAAGGTGCACCTAACCCAAGCCATGGTATTTTCACTTGCTTCATGTGGATGTGAAAGCGGGACATTGAATAAGGAAGAGCAAAGGAAAATTGGTGCTTTTGAATAATGGTGTTGGTGAAGAATACTGAATGCACCATGGATTATAACAGGAAGGCCAGTCAGTCCTTAGAGGAAGGGACTGGGGAGACTCGGTCTCATGCATTTTAGGCATGTTGTCAAGAGACACCAGCCCCTCTAAACAGACATCATGCTTGCTAAAGTGGAGACGCAATGAGAAAGGAGAAGGCTATTGATAAGATGGGCTGATCGGCTGGCCGCACCAATGGACTGAAACAAACCAAACAAAACTTGGGAGGACGACTAGCTCTGCTAGCCATACAGTTTCTCTGAGCTTGATGGCACCTAACAGACACAACAATGCGGTATTTAGAAATAAAATTATATCACTGCTAATTCTGTGGGAGATATTTGCATGCAATAACATTTTGTACAAACTGGAAAATATTTGCATTTGATGGTTGTCATTACTTTGATTCAATCTGGAAAATATAGATTTAGAAGAAGAAATAATAGATGACAGTCCAAAAGCTATGACAAATTATAAATGCATATTTCAATTATAAAAAGCTAACCCAATACAAATAACATGGATCTATGGCATTTGTCTTATTTAAAACACTGTTCTATTTGTGAGTGTAAGTTCTAATTGCTTGTACAGGTTAATCACAGGTTAACCCCTAGTGAGAATAATATTTGTAACTTAATAAAAAGATAATTCAGTGGGTACATATTTTCCAAAATTTAGGGAGCCATACATCTTGATTTGATAAGTGGGGTTCCAAATTATGAAATCATAAAATAATTCTATCATTCTCAAAAGTTTGGACAAAGTTCAAATCAATGATTATCAATGATTCTCAGTTGACAGCACTTAGTTTTCTTCTTATATTCCTTCCTTTCGTCCTGCCTTCCTTCTTTCATTCCATCCATCCAGCCATCCAGCCAGCCAGCCAGCCAGCCACTCATCTAACAAATAGTGGAAAAACTTGTTGCTATGTGAAAATAATATGAATCAGGAAATGATATTTTGCCATCAATTAGTTTATTATAAAATGTCGCCTTATTAATGGTGCTTAATGAATGATCTATATGAGGTTTCCCAGAGCCCAAGATTTGTAGCGATTACACGATGGACCGCAATCCGCATGGTCAGCAGTTCAAAAGCATAAACAGCAACTAGGCAGAAAGACCGGGCTTTGCACTCCTGTACACAGTTACAATCTTAGAAATGCACAGCGGGGTCGCTATGAACCATCATTGACAATGGCAGTGAGTCTGATTGTTTGGTATGAGGAGTCCCTGGGTGATGTTAAGAATTAACTCTCTAAGCTGCTAACAAAAGATTAAGTTTTAGCCCACTCAGAGACATATCAAGAAAACTGCCTCTGCTTTCCTTCAAAAAAAAAAAAAGCAGTCATTAAAAATTCCAATGATGGACAATTCTACTCTAGTACACGTGGAGTTACCTTGAGTTGCAATCTGCTCAGGTGCAACTGGGATGAGGCTTTTAGTTTTTGTTTTTTAATCAATAGCTCATTTGTAATTTGTCCTTAAATGGTATTTTTCCTAATGTGCCCCATCTTTCTATGCAGAATAAGGAGAGTAATTTAGGGTTAAATTAGATAGAGCCAGCCAGCAGCCCCAGAGACTCCTCTGTGCCAGAGGACTGTGGACATTGCTAAACAATTTTTATCCTAGACTATTTATATGAACCTTGACACCCTCAAACCTCATTTGAATTTCATCGGACCCATATAACTTAAGTTCGGGTTTATACATGAATGCTGATGGCAGAAGTCCAACGTCATATAGCTGTAGGCTTTCCTCCTGTCAGATCTGAAAAGGTGGCATTAGCTTGTATTTGCATTTCTCCTCAAGTTTGCCACCACTTCTCCACAGGGTGTAGAGTTAATGACTAAGGGTTTGGCACATTTCCTACAGACCAGTAAGAAAATGACAGTTCCCAAATTACCTTGGAGGATATCATTAATGTTACCACTTTTCGGGTTTCATCAGTACATCTAAATATATATTTAATTTTATTTTAATTATGATACATTGTTAAGCTTTGATTTTCAATTGAAGTGAAATCCAAGGGAAATTGTGAAGCTGCATTTAAGTAGATGGTGCTCATTCTACAAGATGCTGAGTCACACACTGATCTCTCAGCAATTGTACGTTCTCTTCTCATTTAAACAACATTATGAAGTTTGCCACGTTGGTGGTAGAGATGAGTTCCATTAAGTAAAGGGATTGCTGCTCAAGGAACAGTTGAAATCTCAGGGAAAATGTGATGAATATTATCTTAGAGAAAATCAATGTTAATTATAGACCAGAAATAGGACAAAACACAGCTTGAGGAAAAATCAAGGGAGGGAGCAAGAAGACAGGTGAATCACATGGAACCAAGGAGATCACAAAATAATAAGATAACTTGGAAATGTGGAGAGCAAATCAGTAATTGACATTCAGGCTTAATGGTTAGGTTTCTTATCCTCAGTGAACAGAACGGTTGATAAATAAATATTTACTTTTGGTATCTTGGAAGTTTATTGAATATCAGAAGGGGTATAGCTTATAATCCAGAGGTATGGAGAGTGAATATATTATAGGTGAACAACTTACGTTAAGTTTTTGCTTTATTGATGTACTGCCTCTCATTAACAAACAAAAACCTCTTTAAAAGGAGGAAAATAAAATGCTAATAGTGTACATATAAAATATGATACATAAAGGAATGAAAACTCATGCAAAAGATTAAAATAAGTAATACAGATATATATGGTTCTTGAAGAAAAATGAACAACATAAATTGAGCAAAATAATGTTTTGCCTGCCTTGAAGTCATCACGTTTTGAATATCCAAACTAAGCAACAGAAAATAACATATAATTTCCAATACAAGAAACATTATAGAATCTAAAAAATAGACTATTCAATTAGGAAGCTATCTTGTTGCCTGTCATGTAGTTTTTAAAATTTGATTGGCTAAAGAGATGATCAATGAGGATGGCTATAAAATGTCCGAAAGTTACCATCAGACATTTGTTCTGATTTGCAATTCCACCCCATAGAATATTAGCTATAAATAGTAGTAAACAACTGGAAAGTTAATTTAAATTTTGTTTTTAAATTTTGTATTGGAATGCATTTATTTTCAAAATTTGATGTGGTTGGACATATACCATTTGATGGGTTTTGGTTGTGTTATTTTTTTCCAAGCAACTTGGGAAAGTTTTGAACAGCATATCTGCACAGATGTGCTTGGAGGAGACCAATGTAACCACTGGGATTTCTGGGATAATTCTTTTTCCCCATGTTGGAGGCTCACCATTTATACGCCGATCTGTTGTTAAACACTAATTAATACCAAAGCTATGATGAGCTGTGGGATGACATCACGAAGATTGTACATAAAGAAAGTAAAAGGTCACTTAAAAGACTGGGAAGAAAAAAAGATCAAAGTGGATGTCAGAGAAGACTCTGGGCTTGCTTTTAATCAGAGTAGCAAAGGCACCTGAAGGAACGATGAAGTCAAAGAGCTAAACAGAACATGTCCAAGGGCAGCTGGAGAAGACTGAGTGAAATATGTGAACACCTGAGGTAAGAAAATCTAAAAGGAAGACACACTCAGCATATTTTAGACTTAAACAACTCAATAGAAAATCCAAATCTCAAGTTGCAATTCTTTGAGAGATTCTTTGGGAAACATATTGAATGATGCAGAAACCATCCAAATAAGATGGAAAGAATACATAGAGTCACTGTGCCAAGACAACCAAGTCAACTTTAATAATTTCAACAGGTAGCATATGATCAAGAAACAATGGTGTTGAACGAAAAAGTTCAAGGTGCACTGAGAGCATTAGCCAAGAACAAGTATGTAGGAATTTATTCGATGTCAATTGAAATGTTTTAAAAAACCGATGAAGCAGTGGAAACACTCATTTGTCTATGCCCAGAAATTTGGAGGACAGTTATTTGGCCAACTGACATGAAGAGATCCATATTTGTACTGATTCCAAAGAAAGGTGACCCAACAGAATGCACAAATTATGGAACAATATCATTGATATCATACGAAAGTAAAATTTTGCTGAAGATCATTGAACAATTGCAGTATTATATTGACAAAAAGATGCCAAATATTCAGGTGGGATTCAGAAGAGTGTGTAGAACCAGGGATATTACTGTTGATGTCTGGTGTATCTGGGCTGAAAGCGGAAAATTCCAGACAGATAGTTACTTGTGTTTTATTGATTATATCGAGGCATTCAACTGTGTGGATAACACACTCTGGATGGAAATTCCAGAATGCTTCATTGTGCTCATGAGGAACTTGTACATGGATCAAGACAAGAGGCACTTATAAGAACAGAATGAGGAAATACTGCATGGTTTAAAATCAGGAAAAGGTGCCCACCATGGTTTTATCCCCTCACCATTTTTATTCAGTCTGTATGCTGAGCAAATAATCAGAGAAAATGGATTATATGAAGAAGAGTGTGGCACCAGGATTGGAGGAAGATTATTAACAACCTGAGATATGCAGATGTCACAACCTTGCTTGGTGAAAGTGAGGAGCACTTGATGCATTTGCTGATAAAGAACAGGGATCCCAGCCTTGCGTGTGGATTAGGGTTCAATGTGAAGAGGACCGAGTTCCCCACCACTACAAGAACACCACTAGATAACACCATGATAAATGGAGGCAGAGTTTAAATTGCTAAAGATTTTATCATGCTTGGATCCGTAATCAGTGCTCATGGAAATAGATCTAATGACACATTGCATTAGGACCTCTTGAAACAGTTGACACTAATCATTGAAGAAGGACATCATGCTTCATCAAGTGGAGGGACAGCCTAAAAGAGGAAGGCCCACGGCAAGATGGGTGGACAGTGTCTGCAACAATGGACGGAAACATAACAGTGGTGAGGCCGGCGCTAAAGTGGCGGTGTTTAGTTCTGTGATACACAGCCCTTCTATGAGTCAGATCCAACTTGCAGGCACCTAGCAAAACAAAGAAAACATGCCGACAAGCTAGGTTTGATACCTGATAATGTACCTCATGAATACACGTGTCTGTCAGTGAAGGTTGAAGTTTCTTCTGCTACTGAGCAGATTTCAATACTGAAGATACATTAGGGAAAAGGGTCTGTTTGTTTACTTCTGAAAATCCACCATAAAAGTCCCTGTGGATAATAACGATTCTACCTGCTGTGGATCCTAAGTCTAGTGCCGGAGCAGACAAAGTCCTGTGCCATTCATTGCGTATAGCGTCACCATGAGTTGGGGGCTGACTGCATGGCAGCTAACAGTTTCCTCCATCTTCTCCAGTTGGGTCTAAAATTACATGCACAATAACTTGCTTTAGGGTATTCCACAGATGTTGCTGAGATTTAACTCTCTCTCTCTGCATTTTGAAGTAGTATTAAACTTAAATGTTTTTAAAACACTATAGGGAATTCCTGGATGTATTTTATGTAGTGTTTTTTTTTCAAATGGTAACCATTTATAAAAGGGTAATTTAGTTGTCAATTTATGCAATTTTTCTGTTCTAAAATTCATTCCAGAAGCCCTGGTAGTATAGTGGCTATGCTACTGGCTACTAATCACAAGGTTAGCAGTTCAAAACCATCAGCCACTCAGTGGGTGAAAGATGAAACTTTCTACTTCTGTGAAGAATCACAGTCTCAGAAATGCACAAGGGCTGTTCTATTCTGTTCTATCAGTCATCATAAAGCAAAATCAGCTCAATAATAGTGAGTTTTTGGTTTAGAATCTAAGCAATGATATCTATTGCATCTAAGTATTGTGTCCCTTTAGCCTCCTTCATTATAGAATTTCCTTCTTTTTTCTTGTCTTTCATGACTTTAAAATCCACTACCACCGAGTTGATTCCAATTCATAGTGACTATAAATTCAGGGTAGAACTGCTCCTCAGATTTCTGAACTGGTAGATCTCTGGATCATATAGTTTTATCTTTTTCCCTTCAGGGACTGCTGGGTTTGAACTACCAACATTGTGGCTAGCAGCCCCATGTTTACTTAACCGACAACACTACCAGGTTTTGTTTCATGACCTCAGCATCTTTGAGTTGATCTACTCAATTATTTTATAAACTATCCCTCACCTTGGATTTGTCAACTGATTTGTTTGTTTGCTTGTTTCATAATTAGAGTGATGTCATGCACTGTGGCAAAGAGCCAAAGAAGTCTCATTAGCTCTTATTCAGTATATCGTCTAAGACACCGTGCCCTTAGAGACAATGCCACCCACTGGGGGTGCGGGAAAGACCCAGGGACATCGCAAAAGCAGTTACTCACACACTTTATCCTGGATATGAGCTTATTAAATTTGTTTTAATTTCCAGGGGGATGCTGAGCATTGGGAACCAATAAGTGGCTAACTGATGTAAATAGGTCTCATTGATAATGTTAATCTTGACTACTTAATGAAGGTGATGTGTACTGAGTTTTTTATTGTACATTTATTTATTTATTTCCTTTTGTAATTGATATTACCATGGGGAAGATATTTTGAGACCATTAATTTTCTGGTTTGTTTTGGGGGGTTTGTTGTTGTTTTTAAGTGCTAACAACTGATTTTACCATTGGCATTTTGAACTTTTATCAATTGTTCCTGTGATGTTTGCTTAGTAGGGATCGCCTCCATGCATTTTCTATTTATTAATTAAAATTGGAATGTTTCAGTGTGTATGTACATGAAGGGGTATATTGCAGTGAAATTGCTTACTTATGGCTCTTCTTCTATTTCTCTAAAACTTGCACTAAATAATTGGGCCGTATTGTTATTGTTAGGTTCTGTCAGGTCAGTACCTACTAATAGTGCTCCTCTGTACAACAGAATAAAACACAACGCAGTGCTGCTCCATCCTCACAATTACTCTCATGTTGAACCCATTGCTGTAGCCACTGTGTCAATCCATTCTGTTAAGGGTCTCCCTCTTTGGGGCTGGCCCTATACTTTACCAAGCATGAAAATCAAGTATGTGAAACACTTGTAGGGGGATTGGTCAGTTTTGCCATTGCCTCGCTAATGCTGATGTGATTGCCATTTCAGAGCCATTCCAGAAGCAGAGAGGAAGAATTCTGTGACCATCCAGAAAGGAGAGCCACCACGGGGCACATACAAGTGTTGATGGCAGCAGTGGCACCAGAGGCCACCACACACACACCATGGGGCAGAGCAGATGGGCAACCCCAAGATGGTGAGCAGAGCAAACTGCTCGTTGGCCTATGGAACAAGGCAGAGGCCAAGGGACCATATGGCTGAGATGCCAAGGTCTTGAGAGATACTTGGCTGTTGGCTAAGAAAAGGCAGTGCTATGGACAAATATATATATATGTATGTATGTATGTATGTATGTATGTATGTATGTATGTATGTATATCCTTACTATTTCCTCATTCTGACTTGTGATAACCTGTTATATGTATGTATGTATGTATGTATGTATATCCTTACTATTTCCTCATTCTGACTTGTGGTAACCTGTTTTATATATATATGTG
>NW_022103915.1:66120115-66147085 GCF_000313985.2 Echinops telfairi
TTGTCTGTGAGTTCTGTGTTGCCTTTGAAATGAGTTATCAAACCCAGCAGAGAGGTAGGGAGGGAAGGTTGCCAAGGGAGGGAAGGTTGGTGTCTGAGCAGGTTATCAAAGAGATGGAGGATGGATATCTGTCTGTTTTCACACTGTGGCATTTGGTCTTGGGCTAGAGTGGTGTCAGATCTTTCTTCTCCCTACTGGAGCTGTAGGAGGTTCCATATGGCACAATGCCATTTCTTTAGGTAGCTCCAGAAAGTGTGCGGGGAAATAATAGTAAAAGATAATGACAAATTTCCACAGACTTTGTTAAGTCTTTTATTGTATTGGAGAGAGAGTACTCAGTATGGACTTGTTTATATTAGTTTTGTTCTAATATTCTTTATTCAATAAGGTCATTATTTTATTACTCAAATGCTCCAATTATGACTTTATGAGTTCCACTAGGTTTTAACCAAATATCTTTTAACATGCTTTTTAACATGACCCTATCTGTTTCTTAGAACCCTTTTATTTTCTGGCATCAAAAAATGTTCAGAGTCATCTTATATATTGCTCTATATCAGCCCTTAAACTAAATCCTTGAAGAAGCATTTATGCCTTTATTTAGAAAAGAGTAATAAGAAACCAATGTCTATGCCCTTCATGTGTTCATTGTTACTGAGATGTCATTGTGTATACTATGTATATATACTAAGTCATGTATATAGAAATATGTGTATTTCTTTATCATAATATATTTTATCTTATCTAGATCCACAATCAATACACATGGAAACAGCAGTTAAGAAATCAAATGACACATTCCATTGGGAAAATCTGATGCACACAATGTCGTTAAAGTGTTGAAGAGCAAGAATGATACTTTGAGCCCTATGGTGACCGAAGCTGTAGTATGTACCTTCACCTTACACGTATGTGAAAGTAGAACTTTGGGAGAGTAGGACTGAAGAAGAATCAATGCATTTGATTTATAGTGCTGTCAGAGAATATTGAAAGTTCCTTGGACAGCCAAGAGAAGACACAGATCCGTCTGGAAGAAGTGAAACCAGAATGCTCCATAGAGGGGAGAACGGTGAGACTTCATTTCGCACACTTTAGACATGTTGTCAGGGGAGACCATGTTCTGGAAGGGGCATCATTCTTGACAAAGCGGACAGGCAGTGAAAGAGGAAGATCCTTGACCAAGTAGATGATGCACAGGCTGACATAATGGGCTCAAACATAGCAATAACTATGAGGTCACAGAATGGGACGGCGTTTCTTAGGGTCACTATGGATTGGAACCGACTCAATGGCACCCAGTGAAAACAACAACGATATATCTATATCTCTCTATGTAATTTTATACATCTATGAAGTTTGTACTAGGATCTCTGATTCCAATCCAATGCCATATATTCATTCTACTCTTCTTTTCCTTATTTGCACCTTCATTTTTTGGACATCAGAAGCTTAAATATCATTTGATATCTATTCTTTCCCCTCCCCCCTAGTTACACCATATATGTGTAAGCCTCATTGCTTACATTTTCATTGCTGTGAAAAACAAGATTTTTAAACCAGATTTGGAACTGACTCAATGGCAATTGACTAGCATTTGGTTTTGGACAGTATTTTTGAGCAATAATATTTGTCTTTAATATTTGATTATTATTTAAAAACATTATTTTCCATTCTATTCAATGAGGCTATATTATTCATTTGTAATTTAGAAATTTCCCATTTGTTACTGTTTGTGTTCTTTTTTAGTCTCCTTATAGATCCTGGTTGCAGCTATTTTTGTAGGTGATAGATAGATATAAATATGACAAAGGACTGAGTAGTCAAAACGACACAAGTAAGCGAGTGAGGCACAAATGGTGCAGCATTCGAGGACTCCTGGTCCCTTGCTTACCTCAGGCTTGGTCGAACTTTAGGTAAAGATGTATGCCAAGAAATGTTATTCTTTCTTCATTTCTATGAATTTTTATACTTTTATCTTGCTCCCATCATGTTTACATCCTTTTTCTTTCAAATAATATCTTGATTTTGTGGTTTATACTTATGATATTACCTTTGCATAAATAAGCAGTTGTATTTTTTTCTTGTGTAGGTTTAATGCAATTATTGTAACCACTATTCTGTGAATAAAAATTTGCACTGTTTATATACTATTTTTCTATTGGACGTAGTATTCAAATATACAAACTATTTCATATGTATTTTTATACTGCTAGAGATTTACATTCAAATAGATTACTGAAAGTTCAACTAGTAGGTCAAAGGTAAATGTAAATTTGTGAAATATTATAAAAGTTTCCTCCAAATCTTTGCATAAATGTTGAGCAACATTGTGTAAGAAGTCTATTTTCCTATAACTTCACCAACAGAATATGTTGTCACACTAACTAAAGCTTTCTTAGTTGAATAGGACACAGAGTTCTGGGACACTGGTGATGTCGAGAGACGTTGTGGGGCAGCAGCAGAGACCCAGCAGCAGCAGCAGTCGAGAGAGTGGTGGTCTTCCTGGCCCCTGCACCTAGAAATCTGCGTAACTTGGGGAAGAAGGCTCATTGTCCGAAGAGTGTTTCTGGGTACTTCTTCGTGGAGTTAGATTGCACCTCAAAGAACCAGAGCTGAGCACTTCCAGGGCAAGGCTTCTAGATGGAGTTCAGGGTCTGGACACTTCCTGGCAGAGCTCAAACAGTTTCCAAACACTTACCTGAGCAGGGGCAGGGCTGCTTCGAGGAGTTGAGGGACAGAGAAGGCTGCCTGAGGGAAAAGCTGAGAAGAGGTAGTTCTGATCAGAGAACTGTACCTGTGTTTGACTCAGCTTACATTGTAGCCAATTAAATAAGAAATGCAACCATTTTAAGTCGTGGCTGTGAGTTCTGTGTGATTGCAATGAATTATTGCAATCAATTATTGAATTCACCTGAGAGGCAGTCTGTGAGAGAGACAGTTTATGATAGAATTAGTAAAATATGGTTGGAGGCTGGAGGCATGACTGTCCGTAGGAATCAGCCTTGTTATAGTTAGATGTCATCGAGTTAGGTCTATTGTTATTGGCTATTATGCCAATAGCATGCAACACTGCCCCGTCTTACCCATCCTCACAATTATTCCTATATCAGAGCCCATTAATGCGACTGCGGTGTCAATGCATCTCATTGCAGGCTTTCCTCTTTTTCGTTGCTCCTCGGCTTTATCAAACATGATGGCCTTCTCCAGGGATGGTCACTCCTGACAATATGTCTTTGGTCAATATGCCCAAAGGATGCAAGAATAAGCTTCTCCATTCTTGCCTGTATGGAACACTCTGGTAGTACTTCTGAGACAGAGCAGTTGGTTCTTTTAGCAGTGCATGATACTTTCAATATTCTTCTGCAGCACCACAATTCAAATAGCTTGATTATTCTTTGTTTTTCTTTATTTAATGTCCAACTTTCACATGCATATAAGCGATTGAAATTAGCATGGCCTGGATCAAGTGAACCTTATTCCTCAAAGTAGCATCCTTGTATTTCAGTACTCAAAAGAGACTGTGTGCAGCATATTTACCTAATGCAGCAAGTCTTTTGATCTCTTGACTGCTGCTTCCATGAGCATTGATACATGAGCATTGATGGGGGATCCAAGCAAGACAAATCAGCCTTGTGCTGTTGTCATTGTTCCTCTTCTCCAATGTTGAAGTTAGAGAAGATGAGAAATTATTACTACAACCTTTTTACAATAAGATATTTGATTAATTTTCCAAGATCCCTTGATTTTATTCTTAGCACCACCTCACTCATTCACTCCCTTCCATTGAGTAGGTGCTGATTCACAGCAATCCTATGGGACAGGCTAAAACTGCCCCTGTAAGTTTCCAAGACTAACTCTTTATGGGATTGCAAAGTTCTTTTTCCAATGGAGTGGCTGGTGGTTTTAAATTGCCAACCATGAGGCTCACAGCCCAACTCATAACCACCACAGGAATGTAATTTTTACACTAATCCCTATTTGAGTGTTTGTTTTTCTTAGTGTACTTTCCCAGGCACCAGCGAGTCTTTATAATCTTACTAGTTATGCATCTCCTTTGGTTCTGTTTTGACAACTGCCTCTTGGCTGTAGATATAGAATCTGAATGAACAAGATTACATGTTCTGGAATTTCCAGCCATCATAAAGTTATCAAGAATTTATTGTGATCCACACATTCAGATACTTTTGCTGAATGATTTGGCATAAACTTATTGCTCCATTCTTATTTCTTAATATGCCTTGAAGACCACAATTTTTAAAAAATTCAAGAAACATTTATTTATTTATTTATTTATTTATTATTTTATTGGGGGCTCATACAATTCTTTTTTTAAATTAAATAATCATTTTATTAGGGGCTCATACAACTCATCACAATCTGTACATATGTCATTTGTGTCCAGCACATTAGTACATATGTTGACTTCATCATTCTCACAACACCCCCTTTCCACTTGAGCCCCTGGTGTCAGCTCATTTTTCCCCCTCCCTACCCACTCCTCCCTCCCCCTGAACTCATGATAATTTACAAATTATATTATTTTATCATATCTTACCCCATCCAACATCTCCCTCACCCACTTCTCCACTATCCATCCCCTAGGGAGGAGGGCATATATAGACCTTGTCATCTGTTCCCACTTTCTCCCTCTCCTTCCCTCCACCCTCCTGCTATCGCCACTCTCTCCACTGGTCCTGGGGGTGGGGCGGTTCATCTGTCCTGGGTTCACCATATTTCTAGCTCCTATCTGTGCCAGTGTACATCGTCCGGTCCAGCCGGATATGTAAGGTAGAATTGGGATCATGATAGTGGGGTGGAGGAAGCATTCAAGAACCGGAGGAAAATTGCATATTTCATCGTTACTACACTGCATTCTGATTTGCAATTTATACACTCATGATACCTATTTAATTATTTTTCATGACTTCAGACCAATTTAAAACAGCTTTTGTAAAGTTTGTCTTGCTATTTCTAAAATTTTGTTACACTAAGACCTATTTATATTGACTATTTTTCCTTGATTGTGATTTTCAATTTATTCCTTAATTTCCTGTACCATATTTTTATTGTTTACATGATGAGAGGTAAAATTTAGATATTCAATATTATGTATATTTTTTAAAGATTTTGAATTTTAGTTTAAAATTTTTAAATTAGTTTTACAGAGCTATAATGAATATATCATACAAGTCAGTAGTTCAATCACATTAAAAAGGGTTGTGCAATCATCAACACAACGTTTCTTCCTTGTCATATCCATTAGTACAGGCTTCCTAGTTCCCCCACCCACCTCTTCCGTGCCCCTCGGGTAATTATTATTTCAGCTACTGTCTTCATGAAGCCACCCATTCTGACTTCCCTGTATAGAAAACATACAGTACAAGACAAATACCAAAAATAAAGGACTCGGCCACAATGATCATATAGAAGAGAGAAAGACCTCAAGCTAATAAAAGCAGAGGGTATTAGAAATGTAGGATAAGTACAAGTGGATACAAAGGGAGATCCCCTGACAAGGAATTCCTTTCCTTTCCAGTCTAAGTGCGGCTGCTGAGATCCACTTCACAGTGCTCTTGGTTATCCAACCAAGTAGGCCTGTTCACATTCTTTGTGTATGGTTAGTGGGGACTCACTGGGGACTCAATCCACATAGGATTGGGGGTTTTATTCTGCCTGGAAGGCAAGTTTATATATATGTGTATATAATTGAGTCTGTCCATCTTGAGTTTTCTTTTTCCTAATCCTAGTTCACTATCATGAACCTCTGTTGAGTTTGTATCAATTGCCATTAAATAGAGCATTTCTGTAGGCTCAGTAAAGTTTACCCACGTTGGTTATATGAAACGTTCCCATTTCCCAGTGGCTGTTTGATTGCATGGGAGAAATATGAGGCTGTCTACTCCCCTAAAGATTTTCAGCCTCAGAAACCCACATAGGGGCACTGAGTTGGAATCGAGTAGATAAGTAAGATGGCAGATGATGATGATGATGATGATTACAGACCTTGTGGATCTCATTTTGTCCACATGCAGGCAAGCACTTGTGCTAGGACTTGTGAAAATTTCCATGTAAACGTTTAGGCCCTTCTATGCAGCTCTTTCCTTCCTGCTGTTGAGTGTTAAGAAATTATCACCTTCTCTTGAGCTGTACTGAAATTCTGAGTTTTAAGAACTTCCCTAGGAAAAAATAATATTAATGAATAAGGATGATTATATGTCTCTTATCTCATAAAAATAATAGTACTGCTCTACCTGTTCTCAAACACCAAAACCAGTTCTTTATTTATTTTGTTCCTTTTTATATAACTGTGAAGAGAATGAAAGTCTGACACAAATTGCTCCATTGTGGTCAGTGTCATCATATTTTTGTGTTAAGGCAAACTCTTTGGAGATTATTTGATTGGAGATATCAAAGCTAGAGATAACTGGAGTTCAAAGTAAAAACACCAGGTTGGCAGAAGGTCGAGACACGACAGAAAGCATTTCTTTCAGGAATTATGGCAGAAAGAATTCTCAAAAGTATGCCAAAGTATTCTGAGGCCAGAAAATAAGAACCCTCTCATTTTCAAAGTATGAGATCACAAATAAGATAATCTGTGATAACCATTTATATATTAATCAACTTGCACATCTCGCACAGCCTCCACCCTTCTGTCAGTGAAAGCTTCCATGTTGTTTCGATAACGAACAGGAGCTTCCAGACCAGCACAGTATAGGAAGAACAGCCTGGGAATCAACTTCTGAAAATCAGCCTTGAAATACTTATTGTTTCTCACCAATGATGGAGATGGTGAAACACTGGACAGTGTTAGTTCCATTACATGGAGTTGTCATGAGTGGATCCTTGACAACAGCAACCACAACATTGGACTTAAGGAAACCAATAGATGCAAAACCAAAAGAACAATAAAGATTACAAATAAGTAAACAAAGGAGTAATCTTTTTCTTGATTCTAGGAGACTGTATTAAAGTGGACGATAACTAGAACCCATTGGTGGACCAGAGGAGGATTTGACCTTGGGCACAGGAATGCAGGCCGTTTGAAGCTTCCATGGTTTAACATGTTCGCTAGCTGTACATATGTGGGGAGCAACGACTTCATATAAGGTTTCTAAAATGACAAGTAATGTTTTAACTAAGTTTGCACTATCCACTTGAATCAACTAGGAAAGTGTACTGTAATGTACCAATGGTGACAATATTAAAAATCCTTTTTCATCATTGTTGCACAACTATTTTAGGTCAGAGTCATTCTGAAGAATGTTCAATAGGATATTTCTGAGTGATCATTTTAATTCTTCCGTGTACAGAAAATATCTCTCTGCCAACTATCTTCTGTAGCTTTAATAAAAGCTTAGTCCCTGATCTTGTTCAATTCAATAAATTTGAATTCTGACAATATAGCTTTATACTTTCAGTTACAAAACATAAATATTTTAAAATATTATCTTTCAGAATGGACATAAATTAACTGATGATACCTAACAATGTTTTCCAAAATTCTGACTGGAAACATTATATTGACAATTCTTACATCAAATTGTGTGTTTGGGGAGATGAGGTGGGGAGGGGCATGAGGGGGATATCAATGTTAATAACCAAACACACAACTGGGGAAAAATTAGTCCCATAACTAATTTTATAACAGAGATAATAAACTAATTTCAGAAAATGAGATTTTAGAGCTCATAAAACACATTAATAACTTGTAGTAGATAAAAACATCTTGGCTGACCTTTTAAATCCCTTAACCATTTTACTGGCTGTATTTAGCTCTTAGGCATAAGACTGTAAGATTGAGTTGCCACCAAAACATCAAAGACTGATAATGTTATCAAACAATTCTAGCATGCTTATCTCTACTTGTCCTTTATTCAGTGCTCTTAGCTACAAGATAAGCAATCTAAATGGGAAGCACATGAGAGAAATTTGAATAAAGTTCCTGAGGACATAAATGCTCATGGTAGGTCAGCACAGGCTTCTCTCAATGTCCCAAAAATAAAGCATTCCTTTGAAATAGTTTAGAAACTGAAATAACATGAAATGAAACAGCAATTGTCAATTATATATGGGAAAAATGTTTCATCATTTCCAAACAAAATCTAGCCCATCAAATGATGCCAAATAACATAAAAACCTAAACTAATGTTAACATATAGAAAAATCAGGGATGATATGACAAATATACTCTTTATATAAGTATGAGGGTGAGTAAAAATGTATATCTTACTAAGGTTCCAGTCCTGGATGCATTGTTTATTTTAAAGAAAATGTATTTAATCATGTTTCTGCAACCAACCAGAGGATTTATGAAGACATGTTCTTTTAATAATACACATGTCTTGATCTATTAGGATATTTAAAGGGAAAAAAAGGTCCAATCCCAACAGTGGCTTCTGAGACAAGCTGCTGGGCCAAGTATCAAGGCAGAAAGGGCAGGAATGTTTCTTATCCTGAGAACATGCCTGTGGGCTGTCCAAAGAAAAGGAATAGCCTTACCTCCAGCTACCTTACAGCCCTCGCCTTGCCCCTTCTGGCTTCTACTTAGAAGGAAAACAATTTGAGTGCCACAATAATGCCAAAACTGCTCTATGATTGTGGTATAAATCAAGGCGCACAGAATTCCTCAGGGAAAGGTTAGAGAGATGGAAACACAACTCCCAGAAGTATATAGATCTAAAGGGAGGATACACCTAGGAATAATGGCTTCATTTTTAGATATCTCTGCTTAATGGTGGTTCCTTTGGTATTGTACTAATATTTTTTTACTTACCCCTTAGGAAAGAATGTATGCAGAGAAACACCTCGTTATATTGAAATATGTTACTATGCTTCCAGATATATTGAATGTATATATATATATTCTTCAACAAATGGAAGGTTGTGTGGCAACACTGCCTCGAGCAAGTCTATCAGCGCTCTTTTTTCCCGGCATCCTGTGCTTATTTCATTTCTCTGTGTCCCATTTTGGTAATTCTCACTATAATTCAAATGTGTCTATAAAGCTATTGGACACTTAATAGACTACAGCATATTTTAAACATGCACTGGAAAACTGAAAAGTCCATGTGGCTTGTGTTATTGCAATATTCAATTTCTTGCTTGCTTGCTTTCGTCTGCAACGGAAGTCATAGCATTTCCAAAGTATGCCTGTGCAGTGTAAGTCCTGGAGACAGCTTGGAGAAACCACTCTGTCTGGGGCTGTGTGTTGTCTCCTTAATAGATCACTGAAAAATAAGTACTGAACACTAGTTTCACCTGTTTTCAGGAAAGCGAAAATCCTTCTTGGATATCTTTTCCTTAGCGAAAATAGGATTTAATGTAGATCCTTCTTAAAAGAAAGTGGCATACAGGAAACTTTTGAAAAGCGAGGATAATTATGCGTTCCTTATCAGTCACTTACTACCATCGGCATGCAAGTAACTGTGGTGACTACTTCCACAAAGAGACATAGATGCCTGCTGCTAGACCATGCTATCATCCTGGGGCGTGGCAGATTAAAACCACAGCCCATAGCTACTAGTGCCATAGGTACTGGCCCCCACTCTAATGGTGATCTCTCCCACTGCTGGGTATAAGCTCAACTCAATCGGTTTTTTCTGTTTTTCTTTTTTTTGAGAGCAGTATGAGTTTCCTTTTTTTTTTGTCTTTTATTTACAGGAAGGCAGTTATTTTGAAATCCTTAGACTAAATTAAGGGACAGGCCACCCTGTGGCTTATCTCAAGAACTATGCTAAATCCAAAAGGCCATTTGCGCCTGAGGCTGCACGGGAGCATATGGCTTGCTTCCCCTCATTGCTTCTTAAGTACCTCCTATCAGGCAGCATGCGCAGGCCGGGGCTCGGCAGCTTTCTGTAGGACGCCGTTGAAGAGCATGCTTCATTCTGGTGTCTAGATTTTCCTGGCAGTCTCCCCTTGTCTGGCTTCTGTAGATACATCATTTCCTTTTTACCTTTATTAAAAGTCAAATATATTTATATTTGAACCCTAGTTTTCTTTGCACAATCTTTTGTCATCATAGTTTAGTTGTAAAAAGCCATTGGTAATACAAAGCATATGCTGCTTCAAAGCTGTTGTATTTTCTGAAAGGAACCTGTAATAACGAACTTTTGAAAATAACAAACGCCTCAAAAATGTTATTAACCCATTTCAGTACTTAATTTGGTTCTATGATTAATTTATCTAGATGAAAAATATGTGGTTTATCTAAGCCAAAACTCACACTCCCTGCCATCAAGTCAGTACCGACTCATAGTGACTGTATAGGACAGAGTAGAACTGTCCATATTCTATTCTGAATAGAATATTTACAGTAGCAGACAGCCTCATCTTTATCTCTCAGAGCAGCTGGTTGGTTGAAACTGCCGACCTACACTCAGCAGCTCAATGCATAGGCCACTATGCCATCCTGGTTCCTTTGGTTGACTTAACCCATAATGTTTTCAATTGCTTCATATCTATATAAAAAGTAGGAATGACTAAGGAAGAATCCATGCATTTGAATTACAGTGTTGGTCAAGAATACTGAAATTACCCTGGACTGCCAGAAGAACAACCAAATCTTCCTTGGAAGAAATATAGCAAATGTGCTCTCTAGAAGTAAGAATGGTGAGAGCTGTGGTGTAGTACTTTCGAGGAAAAGGTCAGTGGAAGAGGACATCGTGTTTGGTTGGGTAGAGGGTCAGGGAAATACAGGAAGGCCCTCCAGGGGAGAGCTGGGCACAAGGACTGCAGCAGTGGATTCGAACCTAACAGTGGTGAGAAGGGTTCACGACTCATCAGTGTTGTATCCTGGGGCATGTGGGTTGCTGGGCAGAGGTGCCAACTCAGTGGCACCTAACAACAACAACCACAGTGGCAAGCTCATAACCGGAGAAGTCAGCCCAAACAAGTGCACCGGCTTGTTTCTTTTTGCCACTTGTATTCAAAGTGATAACTGAAATCACCTTTAATCGTAAAATTTTAGCTATTTGCATATTTCTATACAAAGCCCATTTTAGTGTGAGGTTAACATGCTCTCGTACCCTAAGCTAGTCACTCTGGTGGTACTGTCGGGTAACCATTGGACTGCTAACTACTAGGTCAGTGGTTCAAACCCACCGGTTGTCCCAGGTAGAAAGATAAGTCTGTCTGCTCCCGCAAAGACTGCCAGCCTTGGGAACCCCACGCAGGTTGTCTCTGAGTCAGCATTGACTCGATGGCAGTTGTGGGCTTGGGTTCGGGATAAACTGGTCAACAGGCATAGATTAACTGACATTACTGGGAATTGACATTCAGTCAATTCCCACTCATGACAATCACCTGTGCAGAGCGGCTCCAGAGGGTTGTCAAGGCTGGCACTCCCAGAAGCCCATGTCTCGTCCTGTCTTCCCAAAGCACCTCTGGGTAGCTCTGAATCATCTGCCTTTCAAGGGCCTGGGTTGCTCACGAATTCCTTAAAGAACTCGATCATAATTAGTTAAGCGGTGAACCACACTAGCTCAATGTCTGCAGAAGGAAGGTGATGCTAGGATGGTTAATGATTTCACTGGTGGGTTCAAGTGGAGTCAATGGTAGAGATGGGCAAATAATATATAAATCTTATTCTCGTCCCTCTCCACTCATTAGTGTGTGTGTGCGCGCGCGCGCGCGCGTGTGTGTGTGTGTGTGTGTAAAAGAAAGTTGCAAAGGAATTGGTGTTAGTGCCATCATTTCAACTATATTTTACAGTTCATTCGGGACTTAGGTGTCTGAATACTTCCAGACTAAGCAGTTCTCTGCCTATTTTGGTGTGCTGTTAACATATTTTCTTCTCTTAAATTGGTCAATGGGGAAGAATTAGCACAAGAAAGCCTCTTGCTGGTTCATCAAAATGTGATTACTTTTGCTACCAATAAGTAACCAAATTCACCGGGTTTACTTACGCTATTTGTCTGAAAATTAATAATACTGACAGGAGAAAGAGCTGCGACATACAGAGCGTTCCAGAATATGTCTGCAAAACTGGGCTTCAAGTGTGAGGAAACTATCAGTGAAGGACAAATAATAAATGTGTATTTTCTTCAGATATTTATTTAGTATGTCTGCACGTATGCAAAAAGAAAAGTGAGATAAACAAAATATTTATTAAAATATTTTATTTTATTTATATAATAATTCCTTTAGTATTCAGTGTAATGTCAATGATAATCTATCAATACTGTTTTGCTCAAATTTAGAATGGCTTGGGGATAAAATTAGTTAATAACTACATGACTGTGGTAAAATAAAAAGAAGAAAAAACACATGAAAACACTCTAAAAAAGAAAATAAGACACAGCACTTCTAATAATTAAAGCCAGTATTGTAGGAAAAATGACATTTTGTTAAAATAATGAACACCCCACACACAAACAGGGAAGGACCCTTTAGATGTTTTAACTCATTTATGCATAATAAAATTAAAAGTGTTCTCAAACACAACTGGAAATACATAAAGCCTAATCTTTTCTAATTGATATGCATTAGGGATATTCTGAGAATTCTCCCCATCTCAGCTACAGTCCTCAACAGGGTTTAAATATGCACACATTTACATAAATTTAAATAGCAGTCCTTAGCCAGTTAAGAATAGAGTGACTACATAGAATGGCAAATTTACATTTAAAATGTAGGAACAAACAGTTATGTATATCCTCTTCCTTTGGCATTTCTTTCCTGAAGATACAAATCACTACTTCAGTATATTACAAACTATCCATTAAGCACTCATATGGTCATCTAAAAAGCAATGTGAGGTATAAAGGTCATATATCTACTCTAAATATTATGTGTTCCCAAAGGTTTGCTTGTGCAAATTAATAGGTAAGCACCTCTAGTGTAAAAGTTACCTGTTGCCTTTACTAAATTCCAGTTCATGGTAGTCAATCTCAAGTTCATTCAAATTCAGGGTCACTTCTCTTCTAAAACTGGTATCTGCTCAGGAAAACATGAAGCTATAAATTGTCAAGGATGCTTCCCGGATATTTTACCTGGAAGACTTACACAGAGTGTTCTACTTCATAGGAATGCTAGTAATTAGCCAATTCTAGAATGTGGAGTGAGGAATAATTAAGAAAATGGCCAATGAGGAGCAAGGAAGAAAGGACTACGTGCTGGAATAATCAGCAATGCTGTGAGAGAAACCGGTGTCAATCAGCAGCAGAGAAGAGGCGAAGCTTGCCTTCTAAGATTTGTTTCTGGCTGATCATGGAGTGCCATCAAGTCACTGGGGGCTGAGACTAGCTCACGGTGGCCCCTGGGAACCTGTGCTATAGTATTTACAGAAGTACCTCATCCGGTCTTTCCTTCTGCAGAGAGGACGGGAGATTCCAATCATAGTCAAACACACTCCCACAGTGCACCGCAATTTCTGTCTCTGCTTAAAAAGAAAAGATCACTGTCCTGGACTCAAACCTGACTTGAAGTTTAATTTACTAAATAATTCTTTTTTTATTTTAGCTTTGTTTTACTTTTACAAAAGATGTATGATTATCCATGTAAATTTGAAAAATTCTTCTTCTCATTTTTCAATATTGTATTTCAATATTAACTGTAACATTTGATATGTAAAAATTATCAAACTTGTGAAAACTTTGTGAAGTAACCTGAAATGCTTTATTAGTGTTATAAATATATTTTTATATTTCATGCTTTTAGCTGTCTAAAATTACAAACACACATACACACATACATGTTTTTATATTCAGACATAAGATTTATCTCTTTACATCCCTCGTAGTTAACCAACTGAAATATATGTATTACCTTTTTTGAGAAATGACAACTCTAAATTAAATTATTATATAGTCAGCAAGAAAAACATCATACATTTCTCTTTAATGCGAAAGGTTTTTGCTGCAGTCCACAAAAAACATCTGTGTACTTTTCTTTGGTTCTCCAAATGTTGGTTCAGAGGCAATGAAATAATGTTCATTAGGTGTCAGGGTAGCCAGCCCCTAACACATCATCACAGGTCCGGTAGGTGCAATTGTACAGCAATAGTAAGTAAAGATTATAGTAAAGTCATAGAGAATATGAGAGATAGAGGAGAGATTGAAATAATGGAGTCAGACACATTTCATGGCAGCATGCTCACCTCAGCTCTTGGTGGTCCACATTGAGAGACATAGCAGGGGCAAGCAAGCGCAAGTTTATTACTAACCAAGGCTTATATATCTTTTGGGGGTGTGCAAGGCCCCTAATTACAGGTAAGGACATACATCACAGCAAGGGGTTGTGCCATAGGTAAAACAGTGATGGGAGGGGGATGACCAAGGGTATACACGCAAAAGGAAGGGGAGGGATTGGGGGTACACATATGACAAGATGGGTGGATCCTAGATTCAGGGAGGCAGCCTAATTTTGGATGTCACTGAGCTGGTTTGACCTGTTCTCTGCTCTCCATATAAACCATTTTCAGTAGACTGATGTCTGAATGCCTACAGGGAGAAATGCTCCATCATCCTTAACAGCAGGGAGTGGGCTCCACCTGTGTGGGGACCAGACAGTAGCCTGAAGGCTGAATGCCTCTGACGTCCCACCATCTGCTAGCAAATAGCCTATAATGTTTGGCATAAGTTTTGGGGCCACAAAGCTGGGGAAAAGTCATTTTATATGCCACAATTAGGCAGGTGTAACAATCATGGATATCCAGTTACATAAATCACCCAGTATTCACTCCCCTACTAGAGATGCAGACTACCAATCTCGGGTCATTTTTCAGTAAAAATGTGGCCTAGGAATGCAAGAGATATCCCCGCAAAACAGGTAAGAGTGCCACTGAGTGGTGCTTTCTTAGTACACTTTTTTTTTCTGCTAGTTGAGCATTGAGCAACTTGTTCTGAGTTAGTACACCCAGTGGCATTGCCAGGGAAGATTCTCTCTGGTCAGAGTGAATTGTTTCTTAAAAGCAGTTTCATTGTAACCTTGTTTTTTGTGATGGTCGATTGACGAGAGCAGTATATGGTTATAAAATGTTGTTTCCTGCTCCGGAAAAGTGCCCTAGAAACTGTCGTGATGTGGAACTCAGCTTACAAGGACAGCACTGTGGGAAACCTCTAGTGTATGCGTGGTTTTTCCATTTCATAAACAGGTGAAATGTCGATTGATGGCAAATCTTGTTCTGGACGTCCATCGATTTCCCGAACAGATAAAAATGTCAACTCATAGTGCATTTGGAGTTCATGGTACCAGGTCAGACTGTTAATCAAGCTTTCTATTTAGAGGTTCTGAAAGATTTTATAACATTGTGTGACAAAAACAAGGCCTAATTTGTGGAAGATGGGACTGGTTTTGTCACTACAACAATGCTCCTGCTCACACAGCCATCTCAGTGTGCCAATTTTTGGCAAAAAAAAATATCATGTGTCTCTTGCCCACGTACCTGACTAAGCTGACCTTGCTCCTTTGGACTTCTTTTTGTTTCCATTAATGAAAAGGGACTTCAAAGGACAGCGATTTGATGAAGGAGAAGAGGTGAAGGAAAAAAGGAGGGAAGTGCTGTCAGTCATTCATATAGATGAGTTTGAAAAATGTTCCCAAGAATTGGAATCACAGATTTGACAAATGTATTACATCTCATGGATAGTACTTTGATGGTAATAAGGTTATTTTGTTTAAAAAAAGTAAATACATAACTTTGAAAAAAAATCAGTTTTGGGGGGTACCCCTCATATAGTTCACGTTTCATTTTTATTGTTTCTGGGGGGTGTGGGTAAATATTCAGAGCAATAAAATATTGTAATGGTTTATTCAAAAGATAATATGGTAGAAATGATAGGTTAATGTTAACACAAGGAGATTAATAAATGCTAGGACAAAGGGGTAGCAATTTATGTACTATATAGAGTGTCATTATCATATACTTAGAGAAATCTGAGAGCTAGAACTATCTTTGTCTTACAAGTTTTCTGCTTTTAGGAGGTTGCATTCATACCTTTTATTCATTTAGTGGGAAATATATGCATGTTCCTTTTCTGGCGGGTTTTCCATTTTGCCTGGGTTCACTGTACATTTACTAATGCTCGGTCTTAAACACTGACTTCTCTGAATGCAAATGCACAATGACAAGAAACGCTGCTTACTCTGTGACATCTTTACAATCATTACGTTGGATCCTATTGCAGCCACACAGAAATCACACGGAAGGTCTTCCACTATTTTTTTCTTTTGGATCCTCTCCTTTACCAAGTGTGGCGTACTTTTCCAGGGCCTGGACTCTTCTGACAAGGAGAAAGATGGGGTTTTGTACTCTCAGAAACCCACAGGAGCAGGTCTACCCTGTTCTATAGAGTCACAATTAGTCTGAATCAACTCAATGGAACTGAGATGAAGATTCTTCCGTTAAATTGTTCAAAAGTATATAAGATACAGTCTTGTATCTTACACCCTAGTTTCTAAGGAACATCTGGCTGTACTTCTTCTTAGACAAATTAATTTGTTCTTTTGACAGTTCAAGGCACTTTCAGTATCCTCCACTAACACTATAATTTAAATGCATCAAATGTCCAACTTTCACATGTATATGAAGTTATTGAGAATATCAGGGCTCAGGTCAGGTGCCCCTTAGTTCCTAAAGTGACATCCTTGTTCTTCACTACTTTGTAAAGGTCTGGTACAACAGAGTTGCTCAATGCAATACATCATTTGGTTTCCTGAGCCTTGCTTCTACAAGCACTGCTTGTATATCCAAGCAACACAGAATCTTCAGCAACTTCAATATTTTCTCCAAAATAATATTGTCTATTGAAACAGTAGTGAGGATTTTTGTTTTCATTACAGTGTGTTTTCATCCACACTGAAGGCTGCAATATATGATTTTCGTTATCCAGGGCTGTAAGTCATGTTCACTTTCAACAAGCAAAATTATATCAGCTGCATATCTCAGGCGGTTAGTAAGCCTTTCCGCAATCCTGATGTCATGTTCTTCTTCAGATTGTACAGCTTCTCAGATTACTTGCTCAGCCCACAGATTAAATAACTAGACTATGGTGAGATGACACATCGCTGACTACTAGCTTTCCTGATGTTAAAGCATTCCGCATTGCTTGTTCTATTTGTAAGGCTGCTTCTTGTTGTATGTACAGGTTACCCATGAGCACAATGAAGTGTTCTAGAATTCCCATTCTTTGCAATACTATCTATTGCTTGTTATGATCTATCCATCTCAATACCTTTGGACAGCCCATATAAAACACAAGTAAACATCTTTCTGATATTTTCTGCTTTCAGCCAAGATACACTTTACTTCAGCAATGATACTCCATGCGCGATCTCATCTACTGATTCAAGCTTGAGTATCTGGAAGCGCTCTGCCCAGGTACTACTGTAACTATTTTGGAATTATCTTCAGCAAAATTTTAATTGCACATGACATTAATGATATAAATCTATTTAGTTATTTATCAGGAAAAGTGGTCCTACTTTCTTCTCCTATACTCATTTTCATAGGTATTTCCAGTGATGGTGGAACCTGTGATTAGAAACACATCACCGACTAGATAACTACCACTTCCCTCTTCAGATTCATTCTCTCCCCTTAGCCACCCTACGCCCTGCCTTGGGAGGACTGAATGGCATCGAATTTGTCAAAGGACTCCCCTGGCCTCTAGTTTGAGCCAAAGCTAAGCTAATAAGAGGTCTTAGCAGAAGAGTGTAGGAAAGGAGAAAGAGTCCCCCTGACTCCATTCTTGTAGGGTTCCCCAAACACATTTATGTCCTTGACCAAAATCCTTGTTCCTCACAGTGTCTCCCTCTGCAGCTGTCTCTGTCCGGGGTTCAAGTGCCGTCAGCTTCTCTTGACTCTTCTAGATCTGGAGGGTTACAGCTTCACTATGACTCGCACATACAGTACACCATTTGTGTTAGTCTGAGGTACCTAGAGAAACAAATCTACTGAATCTCTTATGTTTATAAGAGAGAGCTCTATATAAAAGAGCAATTGTACATTGAGAAAACAACCCAGCCCAGTCTAGATTAAGCCCATAAGTCTGATATTAGCCCATGTCTGATGATAGTGAACAAATTCCTCTTTAGACTCACGCAGCACAGGCAATGTTACCGAATGGAGTAAGGTCACAGACCAGTGGTGGATCCAGCACCGGTAGCAGCATCTCAGCTCTGGTGTGGTTCTCCAGGTGGCTCTTCCAGCTTCAGGGAATATGGCTACCATCAGCGTGGCTCCATGTACTGTCAACAGGAATGTCTACCAGCAAGACAGAGTTTGTCCCGCCGTCCAGGGAGAAAGACAGGTCTTCTCGGGATCCTTCGGAGAAGACCATGCCCACACAGAGGCATGGTTGGCTATGACCTGATGTAACAGCCATACCATCTCTTCATTATTCTATGTCTAGCACCAATATCAGTTTCCATCAAGTGACTTTGGCTGGTGGGAACCCTATGTGTGTCAGAGTAGAACTTTGTTCCATACCATTTTCACTGGCTTCTTTTGTGGAAGTAAATCATGAGGCCTTTCTTCCAAGGTATCACTGGGTAGGCTTGAACCTCCAACCTTTTACTTAGCAGCCAACTGCTTTGTACAACCAAACCTTGGTACATAGGCCCTTTTATGAGAACTTCCTTTAGTTTGGCTTTGTTGAGTGTGCCTTTAGTACTGACTGCAATGCTGACTGACCCACAAGGTAATAGCAAACCTCTTCACAAGTGCTTTCATCGTTATGTCTTATATTGCTTTGGTAACGATGAAATAGATGATTTAAAAATCAACTATTTTTGAGTGATATAGGAAACAGTGCTCTCCATATTATTACAAGGTTTATAACTTTTATAATAAAGAAATCAATTAACAACATTTGACATAAATCATAGACCAGTTCCTACCTATTTCAAAATTTGTTTAATAATGATATTAAATATCCAATTAAAAAAATATGGTATCATCTTTTTTCCCCCAGGAAAATTAGGCGTTAGAGACTTTCTAAGAAATCACTATACTTTGATTTGCTTATTATAAATAAGAGCACAAATTTAATTGGTAATTAAATTATATATCCTTATGGAATAATGAATAAGGTAGTGATATTAAAATGATTAAATGTATTTTAATATTCAATAGTTTCAGCCTCTAGCTATACTTTAATATGTCAAAAATATAAATACATGTATATACCATGCAAATTCATGAAGTAGTATAAAAACAATTTTAGTGTAACAAGGGAGTTCATTTCATAATTAAAATACATCAATTTTACTATTCTTGCTCTCAGACTTTATATTCTGTTCTATTTTTGTATAATTTTTCTTGCCTACAGAACTACTGAAGGTTTTCTAATACTGGCTTACTATTTATGACATTCAATTAACTGCTTAGGTTTAAATGATTATTTTTTTAACCCTGAAGCTGTACATTCTCAGATTTTGGTCTGTTTTGATATTTATTTTGCATTCTACTTTCTTGTATTGCTTCAACTCTTAAAGGAAAATATGTAAGTCCCTTAAAATAAATGATCACACTTGTAAAACAATGACCATAGCTATGCTACATATTTTTCTTCTAAAAATACATGACATATTATTAAAAAAGAAAAATAGTTTCACAGTAAAAGATGCAGACTTTGATGGTTTAGGGAATCCATAGGGGAGGGGTGAAGAAAGGGAGGGCAGAGGAAACTAAGAAGTAAACACACACACACACACACACACACACACATAGAGGAAGACAGGCAGCTAGACACACACAGATACATGTCTAAACACACATAAGAGGGAGAAAAGAAATAGATTAGTAACACACGTAGTTAGATGCATAAAAAAATAAATAGAAAGGGCTGACAATGGCATTATACAGGGGCAGGATTCCTAAAAACCGCATCAGCCACTGTGACTTGGTTCTACACACCTACTTTCCAGGAGGCCAGCTCTGCCACTGGTCCCTAACTGCCCTTTTTTGTCCATGCCAATGGCCCTGGGGATGGGCTCGCCTGGAGAACAGGTACTCATGTGGCATCGTCACCTACTACACATGGCGAGCCGGTGTGTCAAAGAGAATTGTGTTACGTAGGACTTCCAATCGCTGATCTCAAAGTGGGTTTCTTTGTAAGAGTAAAAAGACTTCTTTTGAGGCACATTTAGGAGGGTTACACCTTCAACCTTTCAGTTAGCAGCTCAGCCTTTTCACCAAGTGCCCCACCTAAGGCTTCTTTGCCTCCAAGAAGCTGCTCCTTTTTGTTTGCTAAAAGAGCCATTAACAAACCAGTGCTTGTCCTCTGGGCTGTGGCTTTTCTTGAGGTCCACACAACACAGGCCCTGCACAGGTCAGCCAAGCCCCCAGCTTAACTAAAAACCGTCATCACGTTGATTCCAACTCACAACTACTTTAAGGGACAGTCGAACTGCCGCTTTGGTTTTCCAAGTCTAAATAACAGGAGCAGACAGCCTCATTCTCCCATAGAGCAGCTAGTATGCTACTCACCTTGCTGCGAGCCGCCCAATTTGCACTCCATTATAACTAACGCTGGAGGAGCCCTGGTGGTTTGGTAGTTACACCTGGGACTTCTATCTTTGGCATTCTACTTGATGGCAGGTAGTTTGGTTTAGGGTTTATGCTTTAGTTTGGTGTTCTACCCGCCTTGACCTCTTGGGGGAGCGCTTTCCTGTCCACAGAAGGGAACTTATTTAAAAAACATACTAGACTGACTAAATAAAAACACATGACAGTACACAAATAGTAGATATTTACATCCTTGAATTAACAGATGCACTAATGTAATTTTTTGTTGTATTATGTAATTTATAGTATATTCATTTGAATTTAATATAACCATCTACAAAATTCTAAAGTTGTATTTAGTTTACATACCTAGTCAACATATTGATATTCTTTCACTCTAGTCTTATCTGGTTTTAAATGTATATTTAATTTTATTTCTTTTTAAAGACATCTCTTTCATTAATTTTCTTATGCCTCTGATCCTTTTCTATTCAATTGCTACAACTATATTCTTTTGGTATGGAAAACAATCAATAAAAATCTATTAATTATAACTATTATATTTTCTTTATTTTTTCACTGACTGAATTTCGTGACTTTTATTTATTGATCCTTTTCCAATAAAGTGTGCACTGATTATTCCAGTTCATTTTTTATCTTCTGTGTACTAGAAGTCATGATTTCACTCTTATGCAAATCAATAGATAAGTTAATGAAGGTTTCAGGAAATGAATAGTAACAATTGCATTACTATGTTTTAATTTATACAAATATTGTGAGATGTAAAAGTCACTACTTTAATAAGGAAACCACTGAAGTTTGGCATTTAATACATAAGGAAAATCATAGAATATAGATTTCAAATAGATGTTTAAAGAGAATATAAATATTATGAAGGATTTTGGAAGGCCTATATGTTAAAGTTTTAAAATGTTATATTAGAAAAATATTTCTGTCATTCATGTTATCAACAATAAAATAAATGCAAATATTATAGAATTTTTACATAAGAAATACTCCTTTAAAAGTACTGATCACTGATATTATCTGATTATGGGCCTGCCACCAGTCTGTATGACCATTTTGAGAGTGAAAAGAACTATTATTACTTATACTTTGCTTGGATATCATGTGGATAGAAACATAATATTGTAACACAATATTAAGTTTTGCAAAATGAACCTTATTTGTTTAAAATAGATAAACTGAACAAAAATGAGTGCGTGCATGAAGCTAAGGCAAAAGATACTTCTACTGGCACTCCAGTTCAAAGACACACAGGGCTACTCCAAAGGAAATGTGTTTAAATGTCTCTGCAATCAGTGGATAGCAGAGAAAAGTCTCACGAACACATTGCGGCCTCTTCAAACTAAGGACACCTTTTGCATCATGGGAAGAAAAACAATTTTAATGTCTGGGCCAATATAAAATTATGACAAAACTCAAATATGTATCTTTGCAAATATTTAAACCTCTGCAACAAGTGTACAGTCTATAGATGGATCCGTTGAAGGACATTCAGGCAGACTTCAAAGGTGAGCCAAGGAGGAACGACTATCAACCTCCAGGACTGAAGGACGGCGAGGTTCTGCTGGCTCAGGCAAGTTTCAGATGAGAAATTTGCTCCGAAGGTTGTGGCAACTGTGTTTGCAGTTCCCCAAAGGATAATCTTGACAGATTCTCTCAAAGGACACAGAACAATCACTGGGGCAGGGGCGCAGAGAGGGTTGATTATAAAAAAAAAAAAAGTGGGCTTTTGTTTATTTGTTTATTGAAGACTATATTGATGAGAAAAGGGTCAGGACTTTATTTATTTATTTATTATTTTGCCTGCATAACAATGTACCTACTAATTTTTGAGGTTGTGACTGGCTGTCATATAAGAATTTCACTGAGAAACTTTACCTCATCCACCATACATCTCTGCCTTGTTCCTTCAGACTATTTTTACCCAAAAAAAAAAAAAATGAGTATTAGTGATTAGGTTAGCCTTCAAGTCATGTCTAAGCCTAGTAACCCCAGCCAGGTACAACAGAAAGGAACCCCACCCAGTCCTGCACCATCCTAGCAACTGTTCTTAGCTTCAAGTCCATTGCTGCAGCCTCTGTGTCAACCCATCTTGTCAAGGTCGTCTTTGTTTTTGCTGTCCTCTACAGGCGTGATGTCCTTTTTCAGGAAAAGGTCTCTCTTGATAATGTGTCTAAAGTACATGAGATGAGGTCTTGCCGTTGTGGAAGCTGTGCTCCGTCATATTTTGAAGGCCTTCTGACCCGAAGGGTTCACCTTTTGGCAATGCTCCACTGCTCTTCATGAGGTTTCTTGGCATAACCGAGTGAATGCTTCCTGAGTGAATAGTGACGCAATGCATAAGGTTTCCTTCTTCATAGTCCGTTCTTAGTCTGGACTCTGCTGACGCCTGTTCACTTTTGGTGACCTGGCTGGTATTTGACAGACCAGTGACATTGCTTCCGGCATCTCAGCAACACACAGTTCAACAAACTGATGGACAAGTGATGGCAATGAACACTTAGAGAACAAGGTTTGAGGACCGCAGGAAGTCCACACTGCTGTCTTGATGTGGTGTAATCAAAGAGTAGAAAAAATCATCAAAACTTAACCCAAACTCCCTGCCATTTAATCGATTCCACCTCATAGCAACCCTATCTGACATAATAGAACTACCTTTTATGGTTCCAAAGCTTTAAATCTTCATGGGAGCAGAAAGCCTCATTTTTCTCTAAGCAGACGGTGAGTTCAAGCTACTTACCTTGTAGACAGGAACCTAATGTGTAACTCACTACATTATTAAGTCTCAGAAAGGAAGAGTTAGAGAGGTGGAAATACCACATTCAAAAGTGTATAGGCCTAGACGGAGGATATATTGAGAAACAATATGTTAGCATTTCGACTTTTTTGTTTAATTAGGGTCCTGATAATTTTGTGGCAACAATTTTTTACTTAGCCTTGCATATTTCACTACAAAAGTTGGCAAATGGTTTAGGGATATTTCTTTGCACATGCTATTAAAATCACAAATATAAAACTGAAAAATTGGCTTTCTACTGAATGTTTGAACAAAGAGAAGATAAATATTGAGTTGTATCTTTGCCAGAGATTAAGAATGTGGAGGGCCCTCAATGTCTATAGATAGAGTTTTGGCGGAGGTAGTCCTCAACTGCCAATTGGAGACTATTTTACTAAGATGATTCTAGAAATATATCTTTTTTTTCCTTTTTGAGCATGTTTAGGCTCATTGTAGTTAATGATTTTGCCCGTATTTCATATTGTAATTGTCTATGTGCCTTTAGTAATTTGGTGATAATATGTTGGTCTTTTTAATTTGCCTACATTAAAAAGAAGATAGAATTTAAGCCCAATTGGGCATTAAAATACCTTTGAAATGATAGTCCCAAAACATGTGATAGCAAACAAAAACAAGTCCGCTGTACATGACGTGAGACACTGAATGTCACTGTCAGTGTGATGGAGCGCGACCTGGTTCACTGGAGGATATCATTCCTCAGAGACAACTGTGAGTCATAACGCGGTTTATCGCAGTTGTTGAGTAATTTCAACTCGGGTTTTAAAATAAATATCGAATGCAATCTCCATTTTCTATCATAAATGAGAGAGCACTGGGGCATTTAAATCAATCAGTTAACCAACATCAGCAGGGTGAGCAGTCTTATTCATCTAATTATAAAAAGTATTATGAACTGCACTTGCATTTTGATAAGAATTTGCATTTGTTACACATATTGTTAGTCTCTGGATAGCATCCATAATTAGATGGATTCATATCCTTCTATCTCTTAGGGTTCCTGTGAATCTGAACAAACTCCAAGACAATAGTTTTGGTTTTTCAATCTCTTCCTTTTAAGAAAATTTACAGTGACAACACTTCTTTCACCTCCTGTGCAAAGAAACACGACCTTTTATAGTTCACTCAGACTTTTGGACTCTCAAGAAAAAGAGTGGAGGTGTTTAATTCAAACCTGGTCTCTAAAAGTTCTCAAGGGTAAATCTTTGCAAATAATGTATAAAATAAGAAAACATAGGTATAAAAAGGCCATTAAATGTGATTTAATTAAACTGTAGCCTTAGGGGTTACAAGCTATTTGAAACTGATACCATATATAACATTTCAAATACTTCACTATTTATGAGAAGTATATTCCATATGTTTAAATCGCATAAAGCTCATTAAAAAATACAGTACATGATTGAGGTAGATCCTAAAAGACTTGGAATTCTCATGAAGTTAGATTCAATAGCTTGACACCTGTCATCCCAACACTCATTAGACTAGTTATTAAAATATGTTATTGAAATATAGTGCACAGAATTCCCAAATAAATATCAAATCCCTCACTCATTTATTAAAATGTTTCCTTTTAGTTACAATATTTTAATACCCATTCATTTATTTCTTCAATATGAACTTATTTAATGTCTACTATGTGTTTTTGCAAAATAGGGTGAATGGAAGAGGGGGAAATTTGTGGCACAATGGGTTATCTGCTGGAAAAATTTGAGCTGACCTATTTCCACAAAGTTTCATTGGCTCAGAAACCCGCTGGATAGATCTGCGTGTTCCGGTGCGGTCAATATGAATAGGAGCTGGCTCGTGATCCGGGGGCTTGGTTTGGTTCCAGGACAGGAAGAATTGAGACAGTAATCATAATGAAAATGGGTTTAATGTCAGGAATACACAGTCCTCAGTGGAGAGGATATTGCAAAAAGTTGCAGGTCATTTGAGAAGTGAAATCTAAAATTGGAAGCTTTCCACATCTCTCAGATTATGTGAGTATATGATCATTTACGATTTGGGCTGCTAACTGCAAGGTCCACAGTTCGAAACCACCAGATGCACAGCAGGAGAAAGAGTTGGCTTTCTACTCCCTTAGAGAGTTACAGTCTCTGAAACCCACAGGGCCAGTTCTGCCCTATTCTATGGTGTTGCTATGAGTAGGAATCTGTTCATGGCAGTGAGTTTTGCATTTTTGAGTTTATGGTGGCACATAAATTCTTATAAAACATAATAAGCATTTGACTATGAACCCAAATGTCAGCGGATTAAAACTGCCCCATACCCTGCTCTTTAGAGGATCTCTGAGACATAATCAACTTCATTGTACACAAAACGCCAATCGTTTTTATGTTTTAAAATTACTATACATATCTAAATGCATTTTACTCAGATTTTACCATCAAAATCAGAGCTTTGCATTTTTATGAGCAATTATTTTCATGTTCCCCGGTTTCTAAATTGTCTTATTTGTTCCTTCACCTCTGATTTCTGCCATCCCATAAAATCCATGAAGGCGCAGTGTGCATTGAGCTGTTAGTAAATGACTTCCAGGACTGTGCTTCTCCTTGAGTAAAGAAATACAAGTTTAAAATGGATATCTTCACAAAGTAGATTTTTTCTTATGTAATTATAATTTAATAAGGGTATTTATTATCTTTGGAGTAAGAAAAATGACTCAGATCAAATCTTACCAAAATAAGATTCATTCATCTACTTTGTTTCTTCTTGTTAAAAGAAAGCAAAATTATCTCCAGAAATATTTACTATAATATGTTGCACCTCAAGTAGTGTATCTTCCATGAGAAATCCAATGTTACAGGATATGCAACCTTCCACATTTGTGTAAAACTGGGATAAAACAGTATTTTTAGCCTCTTGCATAAGGTTCTCTTCCTGCTCCACAGTTTTTAACTTTTCCCTAAGAAGGAGGAAGGCTAAGCTGGTCAAAATCAAAGGCACTTAAAGGCCACTTTTATAGGGTTGCTATGAGTCAACATTGACCCAAAGGTAGTGAATCTGAGTTTTGAATTGAAGTTTATATTCAAAAGTCACATGTGTGTGGATATGACCTTAATATTAGCTTTCTGCTTAGATACTTGAGAGGTGGAAGCACTAGGTAATATTCCTTCAGTCTTAAGTCATGTGGACTGAATTGTCTTCCACCAAGTATCTTGACATCTTTATCTTCAGATCTGCTGAGGAAAAAATAATAATAACATGAATTTAAAAGATGTCACTCAAAAAAAACAAAAAGATGTCACTTTGAAGGATAAGGTGTGTGGACCCAAGCTATGGTTTCTATCATTTCACATGCATGCAAAAGATGGACAGTGAATAAGATAAAAACAAAAATTATGTGTTGGGCAAAAATGTTAATTATAGATGGATTGCCTGAATAATTAACAAAGGAAGTTCTGTACTATAAAGCAAAGGAACCCTGTACTATATAGGGTTGTTATGAGCCAGAATTGCCTCATTGAGGGTTTTGTTGCTGTTTTGAATACTAGAAGAAGTGCAATCAGAATGCTCCATAGAAGTAGAAAGATCATACTTCATTTCATAATCTTTTGAGAAACAGTCCTTAGAAGAAAATGAAGACCCTCAATGACATAAACTGATGCAGTGGCTGCCACAATACACTCAAACATAAGAATTACTAGGGGACTGATTACCCCATGCCCACCGCCCCAAAAGGAAAAAAGCTATGCTGGGT
>NW_022103915.1:66148746-66150256 GCF_000313985.2 Echinops telfairi
CTTGCATCCAAATATAGATATGTAATGCTGATTAACAGCATGATTCCAAAATCCCTGAATGCCTTAATTATAGTCTCTCTTATCTTTGACATAATTTCAGCAGTTGTTAGAAGATGCCTTCAAGCAATTTCTGACTCATAGCAACCTTACTCCACAACAGAATGGAACATGGTTCGGTCCTGGGCCATCCTCATCATGTTTACATTCTAGCCCATTGCTGCAACCACTATGCTAATCCAGCACGTGAAGGCTCTTCTTATATGCAGTTTCTCCACTAAGTGTGATTTCATTGCCAGGCACTGGTCTCTCTTGATCATGTTCAAAACATGTGCAACAAAGTCTCGATAACCTTGTATTTAAGAAGCATCCTAGCTGTACATCTTGTAAGGCGGACAGATACCAGTCCCTGGTGGCTCCAATATTCTTCATCAATACCAGAATTCAAATATATCAGGTTTTCTGTAGTCTTCTTATTCATTATGCCACTTTCACATGGACACGAGGTGATCTAAAATACCATGGCTTGAGTGATGTGCAGCTTGGTCCTCAGAGCGCTATCTTTGTTCTTTAACATTTTAAAGAGGTCTTATGGAGCAAATATTTCCATGCAATCCAAAAATGGAATTTAAAGATAATGGAATTTTGCAAAAAAACTTTTGAATCCTCTTGTATGTTAAAGAATCTTCTCAATTTGAAGCAGAATTTACTAATATGAATGAATCAAAAGATACTTTTAGATAGACATTATCAGAAAAAAATGGAAATCCGGTATATAGATCCAAGAATGAGAAATGTCAAACATTATTCATTCTGGCCAAAAGACAAATATAATATTCAGAAAGTATGTGTGAGAGGCAGGTATGATTTCCAGTTTGCAAGGCTTCTTTTGATATTTGCTGTTTATAAATTATTAACGTCATCCCTCAGATGCTTTTCTATAATTGTAAGACTCTTGTATATGTTTGATATTTAATAATACCAGGAAGAATAATACTAAAATAATGTAATTACTGTTCAATGCAGGATTCTGGAATTTAGAAGTTGGACCTTTTATGGGAACAGAAATCCTTTTTCCTTGAAATGTTCTTTGAGTTTGGGGAACAAAATGAAGCTTAAGGTATCAATTTGAGGACTGTGGGACAAATGAGTTAATTTTCCCAAGAAAATCCTCAGGACAATTCTTTCTACCCTTGAAAAATTAATATTATTCTAAATAAGTCCATGTGATTGTCCTGTGACCTTTGATAATATTGATCAAGGTGATATCTATGGATTTAACAATAACAACAACAATAATAAGCAGCTTCTATAATCTCCTAAAATGACAGTTGCCTTGGATTTAACTGGCCCAGTAGATGACTGTATCTTTTATTTCAAGCACCTCATAAGACTAAAGCAAGTGTATTGCTGATAGCAGTTATTAGCTGGTTTTAAAGACAAGTTTAAACGTGTTTGCTTGTAGTAAAGTTGGGTATGTATAAACTGAAACCACACTAGCAATACTTTCTGA
>NW_022103915.1:66152044-66153228 GCF_000313985.2 Echinops telfairi
ACTTTTATTTTTCAAGCTTTCTTCAAATGCCTTGTGATCTGGCACATACTTAAGAATGAGTCCATAAAGATTATTTTAAAACTGTTTTCGTTGGGTGGTCCAGGGCTGACACTTTAGAGCAATGGGTCAAAAACTGGGCTATTGCATTGAACAATTGTAAATGTCAGAATGCTGTGGCTTTTGTAAAAGACTATCATTTTTGCTACTCTGCCAAATGTTCTTCCAGGTTTTCGGGTGGGAGTGTATTCCTTTATACATTGTCTTCCAAGCGGTTCTTTGTTCTAATCTCACACCCCACTGCCATATTTTATATTGCCTTCTCATGTCTCAGAGTTCTGAGCTCCTTCAGTGGTTTGCATAAGAAATTAACTCCTTCCTAGATATAAACCAAAAAGCCAAACTCACTGCCATTGAGTCAAGATTGACTCAAAGCGAACCCCTGGGGGTTTTCCTAACTGATCTACTCTCTCCAGTCTTGTACCTCTGTCTTAATTAATAGTGCCACATTCATTTTTGTGTGTGTCCTCGAGAGAAAACCTGCCATTATGAACAGGAAGTTTTGTTTTTGTGTTTTTACTCTTAAAATGGATATCTTTCCTTCTATAAATTAAAGAGGAGGAATTAGGAATGAAAAAAAATCACTACTAATATATATATATGCAAATGCACACACATATATATCTCTTTTATATTGCTAATACTTACATTTTAATTCAAAAATAACAGTGTGTATTAATAGCTATCCACTGCATATTCTTGGCTATTTTAAAATTATTCATATATTATTTTCTTCTGTAAATTTATAGGTGTAACCATTTTATGTCAAGAGTGTGACATTGTTGAGCACTGCATTCAATTTTAAAGGGTAAATATTCTCTGAAAAGTGAAACCTTCCTCTGTCACTCTATTCTAAGATAATTCTAAGTAGCAAAAGGTCACTACTATGTATTTTCCGTCTTATACATTCTCAATGTTTTTGCATCTATTATTTCATTTTAAATTTTTATAAATCAAAACAGTTCCTTTTGTATTAATCCTGAGTTACAGCAGAAAGAATTATTCTGATGCTAAAGCTGAAGGTTAAGTAGATTTAAATAATCATTCCTGGCTACAGAGCAGAAAAAGTTCAAAATAAACATTGAAACACAAAATACTAGCTTCTGCAATTTCTATCCAAAACAAAA
>NW_022103915.1:66153328-66161801 GCF_000313985.2 Echinops telfairi
CTATACAAAAACATCAGTTTCTGCTATGTAGTAGACAAATTTTAATTAAATCATAATAATTTTAATGCATTTATACACTACTTTGAGTTCCTTTTCATTGAAACAAATAATGGTAGAAAACTTTGAAAATGTTTTATTTAAGAGTTTTTACTCTCTGGTGCTGAAATCATTCTTAGTAAAGTTACTTGTTTGTGAAACTACAAGTATATGTGTAGAAAAAGAAAGCAGTCATACAGTGTAGTAATGTGAAGCAGAACACAGTCATGTTGACCTTTTTGATTATATAATTCCCTAAAGTGTTGCTTTAAAGAATGAACTTTTCTTAAGTGATGTATCATGTGGCAAAAAGAAAGTCTCCAAATGAAAAATGTTCATTCTTTTCTGCACTCACTATATTCTAAGATTGCTGAAATTTGGAGATCTTTTTTTGTCCTATTTCTCCTCAAAGTATGCTCTTTTTTAAATTTTTTATAATGCAGCCACATCAGCAGACACAGGTTCACACTTTTCATGCTGGCATTGATGCTGGAAGTATTGTTGCTAAGCAACTGGATGCTGTACATTGGAACTCCTTTCTTTACTGATGAAAGTGACAGGAGAAAGATAGTGACATCAATAGCCTTCTGATTTTTAAAGCCTTACAGCTGCAGTGAAAGAGACGATGATAGGCACAATGGAGAAAAAGAGTCCGAGTGGCTGTAAAAGAGGAGACACAGAAAAGAACTCTGAAAGGAATCCTACGAGAAGATAAGATTGATTCATAGAAATGAAGAGAAAATTATTAGGACTTAATCTAAGATATAAATGAGAAATGTGTTTGTAGAAACATCATTTTGTAAATGATATACTGTGAGGAGGAAAATAAAAAATGAAATATACATTTATTTCCTGAGAGAATTAGTCCATTAAAACTTCCCTGAGTCCTCAGGATTCCATCTTTTTTATCTTAAATTACCCTTCCAGGTACGACTTTTATCTTAAAGCCAGAATACATATCTGAAACGAACAATTTTGCCCTTTGAAATTTACCAGATGGACTGAAATGAGACTATGAAGGAATAATAAAAAGGTAACAGGGATAGACAGCTTTGAGTTTCTCTGAGAATTAAAAATCTGCACTCTTATTCAGCTTAGTGAAGAGAGACCATCTAAGTAATAGTGGCTTAAAAATAATTTTTTAAAAAGCTTTTCAATAAAATTGGACAGGTACAAAACTACATGTGGTCAAGATGACTTTTTAAAATTTCAACCTGATTTTAATATCAAGGAAAAAAAACTGTAAAAATCAAAACCAAATTGGAATTGAAAGTAAGATTGTATGTTAATGAAAGGATAAAATTTATCCATTGGAGAGTCTTTAGACTTAATTCCTGGTTTAAGAATGTTCTATGTATTTGAGTCCCTGGGTGGGAAAATGATCAAGCACAGGATGGCTAGCTGAGAGACTGGCAGCTTGAATAATTCACTCATTTCAGAAGACACACCTGGAAATTTCCTTATCAGAGTTGGAAGCCTAAAAAGCCTCATGGAAAATACACTTTAATACATACACAACATGGAATACTTCACGTACCCACAAAACAGTGATGAAACCATTAAAAACCTCATGACATAGAGGGTTCTGGAAATCATTATCCTAAGTGAAATGAGTTGATCACCAAAGGAGAAATATTCTCTGAGTCCAATGCTGTCAGGATAGGCACCAAGATGAAGGAAAATTCACATTTTCCGGTCATGTAATGCACTAACCCGGTCTGCCAACTAAGACACTAGATAGCCTGACGAGTGAGTGCCATGAGCCGTCCACCACCTCTCCGATGTATGTCATGAAAACCACATTGACAGAGCAGAAATCACAATCAGATTTTCAAGACTGGGGAAAAGGAAGATGACCATTTCGCATCTGTCATGCAACAATGTTATGAGGTCCCCCAAACCAACAGATTCCTACCGGAGTGAAAGCAATACTGACGGGAAAAATCAAGGCAAGAAAGGGGAAGGGGAACATGCACATCTCCGAGAAGACACGCGCATTTCTGTTCATAGAAAAGGGGAGAACTCACTTCCCAGTGGAGGAAAATGACGAACGATACTTATATTGCCCCCAAGATGAGAGTATGCCAGGTACCATGCTCCTAGGAAGAGATAGTGGCCTAAGTTTCTGAACAGTTACTGGGGACGCAGGCCATGTGCCATAGACTACTGGAGTATTGAACTCTGAAATTTCAAGGCACACAACATACTCCAAAGGACATACCAAAGGGACATTATGTTGAAACCTTACGAGGTGAACTGAACTCTACTTCAAATGCACTTGTAGCTCGAGAATTTTAGGCCAAAACTACATGGTATGTGAAGAATCAGAAGACAGCTATACTAAGAGTATTGAACTATTGGTAGGTAGACTACCATTTACTTACTATTTCAATGTTATACTTGCTTTAAGACATGTATTATTCTGCGAGAACTGGATATGGCATCATCATTGAATATTATTATAAGATTTACCTGAACACCACTCTCATTGTGTAAATCATGTTCAGTCATGTAAAGATTTAATCTGTATAAACCAAGAATCTATATATTGCAATTTGTAGCTAGCCTGCACTTATTTAATATCCTTTTCTAATCATGTTTTAAATACATTACCATAGATAACTCAATGACACTATAAAGAGAAGGATCTTATAGCGCAGGGTAAGGATCAATAATGTTCCCTACATGAAATAACAACGATATCTCTAAGGTGAACCAGAGGCATATAGAAAATATAGATGTAGAGATGAATCTTTTACTAGAACTTAATCCTAGCTCTATTCTAAGAAAAAAGTTAGTTCTTATGACATGCCCCTGCTCCAGTACTCACTCTCATGAAGGAAACACAGAAGATTTGGGTAGTACAACAAAGTGTGGTGAAGAAACTAGATGGTACCTTGTTACCAGGGAGAATAGTATCTGGGATCGTAAAGGTTTGCTTTGGAGCGAGCAACCATCTACGTGAGTCGTCACCTAAGCCCACAATTGAGGAAGCACACCAACATGACTGATGCAAGGACTGTAAATAGTATAATCCAAATGTGAAGTCGAGAACCGGATCAGAGCTTAAATTGTGAAATTCTCATTTGCAGAAGGCGAGGAATGACAGTGGAAGCCCAGAACACATTTGCAGAATCTTCACTTACCGTAAGCCTCCGTGACTCCCTCTGACCATAATCAAGGGATAAGAATAGCCTGGTTATTGAACAGAGAGTACTATAGAGATGATTATAATAGATTAAATGAAAATTCTGATTTAATTGGCAAACATTGCATTATTTGAACACCCTTTGATGCACTTTGAATCTATTTTAATATTTCTGGCTGTTTTTCAAAGTTGGTTTTATTTCTGTTGCATCTCATTGTTGATAACCTTCTTGACTCTCATGAATTTTCTGTTTTTCAGTATATGAAACCCAGGATAGATGAATTTATAGGTACAATAACTAGATTAGGGGTTCCTGGGGGGCATGTCAGGGGAGGTGGGAGATTAATGAAAAGCTAATATCAAGTAGTACAAGAAGGGAGATTTTCTGAAACTGATTGTTGTAATGACTGTAAAACACTCTTTGATATAACTGAACTACTGAATGGTATAATGTCTAGATTATGCCATAGATTATGCCTGGGCCTCCAGCTGTCTTCAGTCAGCTTGGCATACCTCGTTTTTTTTGTTTGTTTGTTTGGTTTTTGTAGCATCCTGATTCTTCCTCCCCGGGCTTTGTTCTCTTGAAGAGGGGTGTCTGGGAAATGCTGCTATTAACCTTTGTTCTCCTTCTTGGTCTTGGGGGCCCCTGGCCACCAGAAGCCACGCATTTGCAAGCAGTCGACCACGTTGTGGGTGCAGCATGGCTGCCAGGCTCAGAATGTCCACTTAACTGCTTTTTTTGCTTCTTCCCAAGGGACTTGCCTGAGCCTTTCCCTGTTTTTCCTTTACCTGGCATGGCCACTCTTCTCTCAGGTGCATATGGCATCCACCCTCAGTCCTGAGACTCCCAGAGATGCCTGTGCTCTGTGCATCATGCAGGCTGACACCCCCACACCCGCCCTCACCCTCGAACCTACACCCAGCCCTGGTGGCACAGCTCCCTCCTGCTGCTCTGTACGAAGGGAACTGATTACAAGGATCTACATATAACCTCCTCCTTGGGGAATGGGCAACAGAAAAGTGGGTAAAGGGAGACGCCAGGCTGTGTAAGATATGATAAAATAATTTATAAATTATCAAGGGTTCATGAGGGAGGTGAGAGGGGGGAGAGAGGAGGAAAATGAGGAGCTAATTCCAGGAGCCTAAGCGGAAAGTGAGAGTTTTGAGAATTATGAGGGCAACGAATGTATGTGTGCTTTACACAAGTGATGTATGTGTGGATTGTGATAAGAGCTGTATGAGCCCCAATAAAATGATAAAAAAAGAAATAATAATAAGAAAGAAAGTAAATCATTTTCCTCCCCTAACACCCAAAAGAAACAAACAAAAACCTCCTGGAACAGTTCTGCTCTGCACAAAGGGGGCCACCAAGAAATAGAATCAACTATAAAAAAGCAAACACACACACACAAAAAACAATATTCCGAGGTTCTGAGCATGGTTTTTGTGGTGGTGTTAGGTGCTGGCCAGTCAGTTCCAACTCACAGCAACCCTCTGTAGAACAGAACATAAGAGTTTACCATCGTCATGATTGCTGTTATGTTGAGCCAATAGTTGCAGCTATGTGTAAATCTGTCTTCTTCGGTTTCTTCCTTTTTTCCCATTACCCTTCTACTTTACCAAGCATGATGTTCTTATCAAGGGACTGGTCTGTCCTGATGATCTCCAGTTTACTCGTCTATAAAATTATGATGACACATGAGGGAGTACCCTCCCCAAAACAAACCAAAAAACCCCCAGAAAAAGTGCTCCTCTGGAGAGCATCCAGCAACTTGCTCTGAGTTAGTGCACCCAGTGGTGTCGCCTGGGAAGGTTCTCTCTGGTCACAGTGAATGTTTTCATAAAAGCACCTTCACTCAAATTTCTTTTTTTGTGATGGCTGATTTAAGAGAACAGCATGCAGCTGTGAAATTTTGTTTCCTGCTTGGGAAAAATATTGCGGAAACTGTTGTAGAGTTGAACACATCTCGCAAGGATAGCACCATGGGAAAAACTCAAATATACAAATGATGTTCTTTTCAAAACAGGTGAAATGTCGATTGATGACAAATCTTGTTCGGGATTTCTGTCAACTTCCTGAACAGATGAAAATATTGACAAAATGTGTGCACTTGTGCTGGAAGACTGATTATGGATCATTGGAGGGATGGGGAAGATATCTGGATTATCTTGGGGCTTGGTTTGGTGAATAGTATGAAAGATTTGGGAATGAGAAGGGTTGCTTGTAAATTTGTGGCTAGGGTTCTGACTGACCAGCAAAAAGAGTGCCCAGTGGAAACATGCTGTGCTTTGAAAGAATAGCTCTGACGCGACTTAGACTTTCTTTTTCCAAGGTCATTTTTGGTGAGGAGACATGGTGCTATTCTTATGACCCCCAAATCAAACATCATTTAGGCCTGTGTGAGATGCCATCATCACCTTTAATCAAGCTTTCTATTTAGAAGTTCTGAAAAGATTGTGAGAAAGTGTTGCAGACGGGACTGGTTTTGCCACCATGATAATGCACCTGCTCACACAGCCATCTCAGTGCACCATTTTTTGGCAAAAAACCCCAGCATGCCTCTTCTGCCCCACACATCTTACCCACTTGACCTCACTCTGTGTGACTTCCTTTTGTTTCTGCAAATGCACAGAGACATGAAAGGACAGCAATTTGATGACATAGAAGAGGTGAAGAAAAAATGAGGGAGGTGCTTTCAGCTATCCAAAGAGAGGAGTTTGAAAAATGTTTCTAAGAATGGTCTCGCAGATTTGACAAATGTATTGAGTGCAATAGAGAGTACTTTGAAGGTAATAAGGCTATTTTATTTTAATTTAAATTCATAGCTTTGAAAAATAAATTCCAGTTTTTGGGAATACCCCCTCAAGTTTTTACTATTTGAGAAACAAATGAAAAAGCTAAGCAAATATCCAGCATATACCTTGGATTCTGTCTCCCGGAAGTGTAATATATTAATTTTTGCATATTATATAAATTAAAATGTTATGACTATAAATGAACCCCTATTTTACTAATGTCAGTCATTAATATTGCTACATAATACCATTGTGGATCCAGCTGAAGAGTTAAGAAGTGATACTGACTGGCAAACAATAAGGTTTTCTTTCATTCGTCATTTGGCAAACATGGAGATAAAAGGCACAGCTAAAATCTCTGTTCAGTTTATAAAATACTACATTTCACATACCAAGTTCCACTCAATAGAAAATGTTTCATTTGGTAACATCATTATAAATGGAGAGCAAGTTGAAGCTGTCAAAGGTTTTATCTTATTTGGATCCAAAATCAATGCTTTGGAAGCAGTTGTCAAGAGATTAAAAGACATACAGCTTTAGGTGATTTGGCTGCAAATGATCTCTTTATAGTATTGAAGAGCAAGGATGTTACTTTGAAGACTAAAGTATGCCTGACCCAAGCTATGGACTTCTCCATTGCATCATACATATATGAAAGATGGACATCTAATAAGGGAGACCATAGAAGAAGTGAAGCATTGTATTGTGATGCTAGAGAATATTGAAATTACCAAGGACTCTTATAAAGGCAAACAAATCTATCTCTGAAGAAGTAGGGACAGAGTGCTTCTTGGAGACAAGCATGGCAAGACTTCATCTTACATACTTTGAACAGCTCGGCTGGAGAGACCAGTCCCTGGAGAAGGCCATCATGTTTGATAAAGTAGAAGGGCAGTGAGAAAGAGGGAGGCCCTTGAAGAAATGGATTGATACAGTGGTTACATCGATGGGCTCGGGCACAGGAACAGTTGTGAGGATGGTACAGGACCATGTAGTGTTTTGTTTTGTTGTGTAGAGGGTGGCTATGGGCCAGAGCCACCTCGATGTCACCAAACAACAACATTTCCCAATTCCTCATCTCCTAAAAATCTAGATTATAAAGGTTGTATGGAGATATTTTCTCTGGTCCCCCCCCACAACCCCCCCCCAAAACCACAAACATCTGGTACACGTCTTTGTACTTTTTAATGCCAGAAATGAACCAAATTCCAATGTCGTGCTGTCAATTCTGGCTTATAACAACACTATTAGACAATTGAACTGCATCATAGGGTTTGCAAGATTGCGAATATTAACCAAAACAGACTGCCAAATCCTTCTCCCCCAAAGCTGCTGGTGGGTTGGAGCCAGTGATATTTTGTTAAACAGATAATCACGTCCATTACGGTGCCACAGGGTTCCTTCCTTTTAGATAAGGTGGGAGAAGGTTAGGAATCCGAAGAGGAGAAGTAACAAATCATTGAGTCCATATCTTTGTGCTTGCTCTCTTCTGGCCCTTGTTAGTATTGACTGCTTCTTGCCTTGGTATCTCACATAGACCAGAAACACTGGTCCTGCCACCCCAAGAACATAACTGAGATTAGGGACATTTGATTTCTAGAGGATAGATGCTTTGATTAGGAACTTGGTCTATTCAAATAAACTTTTAAAAAATTAGTCTTGTCAGATGAAGGATTAGGAATACAGGTTAAGGACTAGAAATACACAATCTGCAGGAAGAAAACAGATAGAGGATTATCACATAGAGGTAAAAACATTTTTTAAATGGAGGCTTACACTTTTTCAGAACTATTTATAACTTTATAGTTGGTTTTGGCTAACAATCCAGAAATACAAATTATTCTTTTTGCCTTATAACTGAAGAAAGACACCTAGGAAATAGTCTTAAATTTTACCAGGCCAATATTTTTATGTCCTCCCTCCTGTTTCAAAACTACCCAGTTTTGCAGCTAGTATTACATTGCCTTAGGATTCAGTGGTTTCCCCTACAAATACGCAAAAACTCCTTTTTTCATTCATTAATTCACAGAGCTTTTAATCCACCAAACAATATCTGTTATCTCAATTTTATATTACAATTCTTCTAATCTTCATGTCACTTCTAGAAACAATAGCTATTATTATTCTTGACTGATAAGTGTGGGGGAGATAAAGTAACTTATTCAATATCATAGGAAGAAACAGAGACAATCAGGAAGACTATTGTCAAATACATGATCTCAGCTGTGCTAAATATCAAGTGTAAGAGTTTTCATTGTAAGTATTTTGTGAATTCCACTCGATACTTTTGGATTTCCAATGATGTTCACATTTGGCTTCTGTTTATTTTCAAATCATAATATTTTCAGTGGGTCATGTTGATGGTTTGCTAGTATCATATACACATTTTTTAAGTCTTTGACTCTTTCCCATTTTATTAATTCACTTTAAGTATGATCAATGAGAGAGAAGTTAGCAAGTAGTCACTTGTCTATTGCCTTGAAATGTATTTTG
>NW_022103915.1:66162730-66179820 GCF_000313985.2 Echinops telfairi
CTTGGGTTGTCTCTAAAACTATATAAACCACTTCCTTTATGTAAGCCTCTCATATATACACAATGATACCATTGTTTCATTAATGTTGCTTCTGTAGAGAATCTAGCCCAAGACATAGCACAAACAAGTGAAATACTGCAGAAATTAAAAAAATTTAACACATGCTAAAATAATAGTCCAGATATAACTGGTTAAAAAAAGCATATAAGTATTACTTTCATGTATTATTTTTAGTCTTTTAAATGTTTTCATGAAATAATCTTAAATGATACTTGACTCCCATTGTATTTCTATTGAAAAATTGAATTTTTAAAGGACATTTTTTTCTGTTTCGGACAGAATAGTTCCTAGTAAATCTTCCATGAAATAGTCATGATACCAGAGTTTTAACAGTTTTTAATTAATCAGCTAAATTAAATTTTACTAAAGGAATTTATTTACTATTGACTAGCATATTGACTTTCATTCAAAATTCTCTAAGAAGGGATTTTTTATTTTTGCAATGACCCATGATATATATAACCAGATTTTATTTGTAGAACATTGAGGGATAATATTAGATGTTCTATTTATCCTAAAATAGCTATTCTTCAAGGTTATATTAAAAAAGGGATTAGAAATCTCCAGGTTTGATTTTATATTAGAGTTTCAGTATCAAGCTTTTAAAATGTAAATTTTAGTCCTTATAAATTTCATTCACTCTAATAAATCTTTCAATTTGACTCAAAATTTATGACTTTCAAATTTTATCAGATGGCTTAAATTGTTTCTCACCCTTCACTGGACTTATTATACATCCATACCACAAAGTTCGTGATAGAAGTAATTCATCCAATTTTCCCATCTTTCTCAAGCACTTTGGCCTATAACCCAGGTGCAAAAACGATTCAAATTTGAATTATACTAAGGCAGTAATCTTAGAAAAAGAGAGAATAATTTAAAAAGTTTCTGTTTTATGATAACAAATTGTGAAGCCTACAACACCATTTTTTATATCCATAAATATATATAATCAGTATATCATATATAAGAATATTTGTAAAGTCTTTATATATGTATATATATGAAATACATCTATATTTTTCTAAAATCATCTCTCACTGGATTAACGTATAGACACTAATCTTAGAAAAGTCCTACTTAGAAAGGTTTATAGTTTTCTTTAAATGATACTTTATTTTGGTTTCAAAAATTACTCTTGTTACTAGCATAAAATAATTCTCTTTAACAACAACCTTGCAATAAGAGATAAAAATAATAATAAAAACCACACAAGCCAAGCACTGTCATTGAGTTGATGCCAACTCATAGCAACCACATAGGACAGAGCAGCATTGCCTCTTTGGGCTTCCAGGGCTGTAGCCCTTCATGTGAGTAAAAAGTGTCTTCTTTCTCCCATGCAGCAGCTGGGGTTTGAAACTACTGACCTTTCCGTTAGCAACCCAACACATAATCACTATCCATCCAGGGCTGCTATAATAATAAAAGCAACTATTTATTAGGCAAATTCTACAACATCTGCATTCTTCAAATCAGTCCCTCAGTATTAATATACTAAATCCCACCACAATTTTAAATATTAGATCAATTTTATCAATGAAGGACCTAAGAAAGATAAAAGCCATATAACTGACTAAGTTTTCTGGGCTGTAATTGGTGGTGCTTGAGTCTGAACAAGGCAATATAACTGCATTGCCTGTGTTCTTTAAAACAGTTCTTTTATAGAAAATGGAAAGTGAATTGTTCCAAGTCCTATGACTTGCCACTGATTTCATTCCTTAGGAAATCTACGGTGAGGGAAAGTATGAGAAAAACGATCACACAGAAGGGAAGGGAAGATTATTGGAGGAGCCGCAGCATAAACAGTGTGATACATTTTTAATATCAAAGTTGTACTTTTGTTTTAGTCCTAGTAATTAAAATTTGAATAAAATATATACAACTCAGTAATGTGTTATTAGGTTCAATTTTATATAATGTTATTATTATAAATAATTTTCAACTCAATATTTATGTGGTGCTGTGAATTGGACCCTCCGAAAACACTTGAGGGTGAAAGAAACTTTGTTAAAAAATAAATTGTAAGGGTGTCAAATCTACTAACTTTCAAAATCAATCTCAATAGAGACCACAGCAGTTTGCCCAATAAAAAATATAAATAAAACATGTTGATGAAGATGGACAAAGTTAGTATACTTACCTATCTAATATTTATTATAGGGCCAAAGCAATGTAGATATTATGGTTTGGGTCAAAGGATAAGCAAATAGAGCAATCAACCAGATTAGAAAGTCCATAAATAGATCTGTATGTAAATCATTGTTTATTTTATGATAAAATATAGTCCTACAATGATGTACTGCTCTTTTCAATAATTATGTTGGAATACTTGGATATTTATGTAGAAAGTAAAATATTGAGTCTGTCTGCTTCTTTTTTTGTTCATAACAATGTAACTATGGGAATTTTCTGCCACCTATAGAATTCATTACTTTTATTGTAGATTCCATCCTTCAGAAGCAAGGAAAAGAGAGAATGGAGAATAGCCTATTAAAGATTCCATTACAGCACCATGTGGGGAAGAATATCCTACTGATTTGTGTTTGATCCTTCAAGATCTATAATAAATTTTAAATAGTTAAGGTGTTTGTACGTGCTGCAGTTTTTTCCCCATGTTTAAAGTAATGAATCCATGAAAAGAAAGACTGAGATTAGGGGTTGCTCATCTCCTAATTACACTCATCTCCAAACCCTTTACAAGATGTGAGTCTGGCTTTCTATCATCTCTATTTTGACAACCCCTATTAGTTTCCAAGGCAAGTGACAATGTCTGTCACATAATTAGATATACAACCCATACTGATTTTGACACTAAAAACAAACTAGCTAACTAAATAAGCAAATAATAATAATAACAATAAATTGCCATTGTCTCAATTCTGTCTCATAATGGTCCCCCCCATAATGGTCACAATCTTGTTTAGTCACACTGCTCCATAGAGTGTTCTTTACTGTCATATTTATAGAAGATTGTGAGGCTGCTCAGTTGTGCCATTGGGTGTTTCACCATTGGAAATCTTTAGGTTAATAGCCATAGTTGACAAAGATGTTCTCAACCTGTGGGTCATGACCCCTCTGGGGGGTCTAACGACCCTTTCACAGGGGTTGGCAATATATAACAGTAGCAAAATGATAGTTATGAAGTCACAATGAAAATAATTTTATGGTTGGGGGGGGTCACCACAACACAAGAAACTATATGAAATGTCACGGCATTAGGAAGGTTGAGAACCACTCTGCTAGGATAAAATTGTAACTATTAACCACACTCTCTTAAATAATTATAGAAACATGACTGATGAGTTATGTACCTTGTTTCGTTATGTATTTTGTGATGGGACACACACACACACACACACACTCACACACACACATTCTCCCTTACAGAGACTTACATTAACTATTTTTACTCTTCTATTCTTCACTCTTTATCAGTTTACATATGAATTCCTAGTAGTAGCTAGCATTACAGTTTAATCTCTAATTATGAGATCTTCAGGAATCATAAATGGTAACTGTACACATGAACCTAACCAGATGAAATACAAAGTTATCAGACAGCCCACCTCTGTGGAAAGAGGTGATGGAAAAACACAATTCAATCAGCTAAAACAAGCGCAGGAGCCAATTGTGGAACCGACCAACGTGTTCATATTCAAGTACAGGGTGAACCTGAAGAAAATTAAAACAAGGCTACAGGAGCAAAAATCCCATATTGAACAAATGACACCTGAATTTAGAGAACATTTCAAGATCAGGGTTGGCCCACAAAGCACTTGTGATCAAGGACCAGATGAGATATGGGATGACATTATGAATATTATACATTAAGAAAGAAAAGGGTCATGTAAAATAGAGGACAGAAATAAAATATTCAAGAAGTCAGAAGAGACCCTGAAAGTTGATATTGAGTGTAGATGGGCTAAATAAACTAAGGAGGGCGGGGGAGGGGGATGATGAAGCAAAAGAGCTGAACTGAAAACTTCTATATGTAGGCTTAAAAGATAAGGCAAAGATTGCAGTGAAATATGCAAATACTTGTCATTAAAGACAAAGAAGCAAACAAATAAAACAGAAGAACATACTCAGCAGGCTCGGGTAACAAAACAAATCATTACAATCATAGGTTACAATATTAAAGGATTCTATGGGAAAATGCTTTTTGGAAGTGGAGATGGAGAGACTTCATCTTTGGACACGTAATCAGGAGAGAACAGTCCTGGAAAAAAGACATCATGTTTGGTAACACGGAGAAGCAACACATACATGGAAGACCCTGAGCAAGATAGACAGACACCGTGGCTGTAATAATGGCCTCAAACACAGGAACAAGTGTAAAGATGGCATAGGACAGGGAAGTGTTTTGTACTATTGTACATAGGGTCACTATTATTCAGAAATGACTCCATGGCACCTAAAACCAACTGCATGGGCAAAAGAAAGAGAGTCACTGTACCAAAAAGAATTGGTTGGTTTTCCGCCATTGCAAGAAGTACCATATGATCAAGAACTGATGATACTGAAGGAAGAAGTCCAAGTGTTTTGAAGGTGTTAAAGAGAAAAAAAGAGGCTCAGTAATTGATACAATAACAATTGAAATACTTTAACAAACTGATGCAGATATAGAAACACTCACTAATCTAGACCAAGAAATTTGGAAAACAGCTATCAGGTCATCCAACCAAAGTAGATGCATATCACAAAGAAAGGTACTCCAACAGAGGATGGGAATTATCAAACAGCGTCATTAGTATAACAAACAAGTAATTATTTTTTCTGAGGATAACTCAACAATGGTTGCACCAGGACAGCTATAGGAAGCTGCTAGAAATTCTAGTGAGATTCAGAGGACAATATGCAATGAGGGCTATCTTGGCTGAGAGAGAATCCCAGAAAGATGCTCCTTTGTATTTCATGAACTGTGCCAGAGTATTCTACTTTGCGTGTCTTAACAAGCCATGGCGAACATTGCATTCAGGCGGACACGGAGGCCAAAGGCAATCACTGGAATGAACAAGGGGACATGCAAACACACAAACTCACTGCTATCTAGCCAGTTGATTCCAGCCCATAGTTTCGCTACAGGGCAGGGTGAAACTGCCTCTGAAGGTTTCCCAGACTGTTACTCTCTAGGGGATTAGAAAGCCTCATCTTTCCCCTGAAAGAAATGCCCCATGGTTTAAATCAAGGACCACAAGGTTTCTGAGACTGTACATCTTTAAGGGGTTAGAGAGCACCATCTTTCTCCCATGGAATGGTTGCTGGATTGAACTGCCAACCTCCTTGGAGCAGTTCGACTCTGTACAATAGGGTCACTATAAGTCAGAATTGGCTTGATTCTACTGGGCTTAGCTTTTATTTATTTATTTATTTATTTGTTTATTTATTTATTTATTTGTGGGGAGTGTTCGGATTTCAGCACATATTTTTGAAGAACAAGGTCGGTCCATAGCAGAGGCTGAAAGTGTTTTCATTTGTATAAATAGTATTTGTTGTATTAGGTTGAATGCTGTGATATGGAAGTTAAAGTATGTAGAATAGTTTGGTTAATGCTGCATGAACAATTAGGTGGACTAGGATAATAATTACTTTATTCCATTTCAAATCTAAGTTCTTCATGAAATGCTGAGTCTGTGGACAATATAAACTTCATTTCTTTATTGTCGGTTGGCTCTTCTCAGGCTCTATCAATATTGCACTAAAAGAATGTTTGAAAACAGAAAACAAGTAGAATCCGTGTCCTACTTTTTCATTTTGATTACTATTCTTGTCAGTATTGCTTTCGCTTCTGTTTGTTCTCTGAAACCTATTTTTCATGTACTTTCAAAGATATCAGCACCAGCAGTGCAGTGGTTTCCCCTCAGAGATCTGAGCCAAGGCTACACAGCGACAATCCACCGAGCTTCTGCATTTTGATCATCTTAATTGCTTGCATTCATTCACCTTGCCCCAGATGTGGTAGCTGCTATCGTCTCTTCATATTTTAAATTTGTTCTTGGCGGTCTTCTACCACCAATAACGAATTCCTTAAATAATATCACTTCTGTTGAGATTACTAGTGGGGTTTCTGCTCTATTAACTTGAGATTGACTCACATACTATTGTTTATAATAATTACTGAATCTAATAACCAGCCTGACATACAGAAGTTCCTTAGAGAGAAAGTTCTTTCAGTCATCTGGGATTTTGCTCATCCGTTTTCCTACTTAGATGCCTTACACTGACTCCTTGATACAGATTCAGAGTAACCCATATCAAAAGCAGTCCTTCTGCATTGCTCAACACGGGACCCCATGGATGGTGTCTTTCTTTTCGCCACAGCTATTATCCTATATATCACTGTTTAACACTCATTTATTTGAACAGGTTTATTTCTATATATTTTATTCTAGTTAATCTGTGGGACAATAAAAGACAGAATCCCCTTGTGTTTTTTAAAAGTTCATTATCTAACATGTAATCAATCGATTACAAACAAATATTTGATGACTAAATGAATAACTTAAAACCTCCTATGCTTCCTTCAATCTTTTTCTAAAATCTGGGCAATATACTTGATTCATTCAAATTGCTGCAGTTGCTTACAAGAGACATCAAGAAAATATTTATTTTCTAATAAATTAATGTAAAAATTACTTAAAATCATGCTCATTGCTTCAGTTTTATATTTTTTTCTAATCATACACATTTAAATGTTATAAAATACTAAGAAAAATAAATAACAGATTCATTTATTATTTTACTGCCAATAAATGTCTTTAGGTATATGTTATATTCCCTTTTAGTTCATACTTAAATAAATTTATTTTAAATTGAGAAATAGTGGGTACCTAGAGGATGCAAAGTGTTCCTGATGAAACATTCAACTAGTATGTGTTAGATAATTAATTTTGATCTAGAAGTAAAATAACTCAAACTAAAAAGCTAGAAATCACTCAACTTGATTCAAAGTTGAAACTCCACACACACATATACACATTTGTACATATGTTAATGTGAAAATTATATAAGTTATCTTGCTATTTGGCACTAATGTTCATCTCAGGGATGAGTGTTCTCTTTAAAAAAGCTACCCCCCAAAGCTGCTGGCCTATGAACTAAAAGCTCTCAATGAAGGGTGCTAACTAGATTCAGAGGAGTCCTGGTGGCACAGTGGTGAAGTTCTCACCTGCTTCCAGAAAGGCCAATGGTTTGTTGAGCAGCCACTCTAAAGAAGATGGATGTAGCAGTCTGTTTCCGTAACAAGTATTGCCTCAAAAAACCTAGCTCAGTTTTATTTTGTATTATAGATCTCTATAAGTTGGACTGAACCCATAGACAGTGGGGTTTTAAGTAGGAAAAATAAAAGATAAAGTGTTTATCATCTCAAATAAGGGTTAGCGGACTATTGAAAGAACAAATTTTATATATGTACAGCATGGCAAATGTTTGGAGTCTAACTTATTACAAATGAATACAGGACTTTAAAAAAGAATCTTTAGATATTCAATTTAGACATTAAATTGTTGGTGTTTGAAACGCCAACAGAATCACCAAAAGTGAACAGGCTTCACCAGCGCTTCCAGACTATGGATGGACTATGAAGAGGGAAGAGAAAGTCCACTGCTGAGGAATTATTCAGTGCTGACAGTGAGGAGGACTTGAAACCCTAGCTGATGATGATCAAGGACTGCAGCCTTACGTATGGGTTACAACTCAATATAAGTAAAAAACAAAAGTATCACATTATACCAATAGGAAAGATCATGAAAACTGGAAAAAAGATGAGCTTTCAAGGATTTAACGTTATGCAATCAACAATCACAGAAGCAACAGTCAAGAGGTCCAATGGTGCATTGCATTGGGTAAACCTGCTGCCCTTGTCCTCCTTAAAGTGTTGAAAAGCAAGGATGCCACTTTGAGGATAAAGGTGTGCCTGACCCAAGTCATGCTACTTTCAGTGTGAAAGCTGTACACTGAATAAGGAAAGCCAAAGTGTATTTGAATTATGGTCATGGTGAAGAATAAAGAAAGTACCATGGGCTGCTAAAATAACAACCCAATCTCTCTTGGAAGAATTACAACCAGCATGCTATTGAGAAGCAAGGATGAGGAGACTTATATTAAGTACTTTGGACATGTTACCTGGCCGGGGGGTGGTGGTGGGGGTCCCTGGAAAAGGATGTCTTGCTTGGTAAAATAGAGGGGCAGGAAGATGAGAAAGGACCTCAATTAGATGGATTGACACAGTGGCTACAACAATTGGCTCCAATATAGGACTAGTCATAAGGGTGACAGAAGACCCGGCAGTGGTTGGGTCAGCTGTACCTAGTTCTTTACACGAGGGCACCTAACAACCTCAAAGATCAGAGGAACAGTTGTAACACGACATAAATTGAAGGCTCCAAGAAACTGACTGAAGATGAAGATTCTGGTAGAAGTAAAAGGTGAGGCTGAGATAAACGAAACAGACAATCATACATCTTTAGATTTCCCACTGTAGCTTTTCCTATGAATGTGTGTATAGAGGAGTCACCTTTAAAACCTTAGGAATGTAGCAGTCTTTAAAACTGAATTTTAAGCGATGTACAAATGCGCTTTACACAATTGATGTGTGTATGGATTGGGATAACAGTTGTATGAGCCCCTAATAAAATGTTAAAAAAAAACAAAAGAAAAAAACCCTGAATTTTATTCAAATCATTAGAAGCAATATAAATCTTCATAATTCTCACTGATTTATGAAGATATGCATGCATGCATACTACATACTTAGTGTGTGCTTTCAAAGTAAAGTCGATATTTTCTGTGGTATGTTAATGTAGCATGTGTTCTGTATCATTCAGTCTGCAATTAAATGTGAGAAAAAATTTTTTTAAAGTTTCAAAAGAAGGTAGGCTCACAATTTAGGCAAAATTAATAAAACAAGTAAACATCTTTCTGGTAGTCTCTGCTTCCAGCCAATATCCATTGGCTAAAACAATGATAGCCCTTGTTCCATGTCTTCTGAATCTGGGCTGAACATCTGGCATCTTCTCCTCAATGTACTGCTGCAACCATTGTTGGATAAATTTCAGAAAATTCTTACTTGCATGTGATATTAGTGATAATAGTTTGAGCATTCTGTTGGTCACCTTTCTTTGGATTGGGTACACATATGGATCTCTTCCTGTCAGATGGCCAAATAGCTGTCTTCCAAATTTCCTGGCATAGATGAGTGAGTGTTGCCAGTGGAAACATTTCAATTGGTATTCCATCCATTCCTGTAGCTTTGTTTTGGCTAATGCTTTCACGGGCTTGGTAGTCTTCCTCACGTAGCCTCAGTTCATGTTCACGTGTTACCTCCTAATTAGTTGACTCTTGACTAATTCTTTGTGGTACAGTGACTCTATTTATTCTTTCCAACTTACTTAGATGTTTTCTGCACCATTCAATATTTTACCCATTGACTCTTTTAACATTGCAACTTGAGGCTTGTTTTTTTTTTCTTTGATTATATTGATTGTCAGATACATTGTCTATTAATGTTGGACTTGTGGGTTTGGGCAGCACTGGTCTGGGATTTCTTTTCTTTGATATGCACTTAACCTTTATATAAAACTCTCTCTTATACATGAGTTTCTGTGGATTTTTTTCTCTAATGTACCCAGACTAACACAATAAGTCAGAACCAAATCTGGTATATCAAACAACAGCATTATTTGTGCAGTAGATATCTCTGGGATTACAGTAGACCATCAGTGTGCACAATTATGAACCTCTAGCTGTAATCAGGCATTTTAAGGAAATGAATACCTTTGCCTGGATGCTCAGTACCTCAGACTTTGAGAACATCTACGTCAATTGGCATAATAACATAATTCACAAAAAGAGTACGTCCTGTGACACTATATAGTGACTGGCGTCTCAAACGCTCGGGAGTGATCCCCTAGGGTGCATCTATTGGCCTCTCCTCATTCAGAGCAAAGACTGGAAAAGGAAATCAAAGACAAGAGGAAATAATTACTCTAAAAAAAGAACAGTCCCTTTGTACTCCATGTCCCATGATCTTGAGATCAGAAGAACAAGGTGATGCTGGGCCACCACTGCTGATAATTCTCAAAGGGATGACAATACGAGGACCCGTATAAACTGGGAGAAGTTTTGGATCAAAGCTGAAAATACAGTAGAACCCCGGGCCTCAACACTAATACATTCTAGAAGGAGTGTCGAGATGCAAGCCAGTCAAGTTCCGAATCAATTTTCCCCTAAGAAATACTGAAAATGAATTAATACGTTCTCGACCATCACATTTTTACCCTAACCTTGCCTTTTTATACAAAACATTACACAGAAATTTCAACGTAATTAAGTTCAGAGTCCAATATAATATAATTTAAATAAGAAACACAATATTAAAAAAGTTTTTAACAAGTACAGTATGGCCCATACCTTGAGACTGATGAGGATCTGGATCTGTGGACACGGATGTGGAGAGGAGGGATGAGAGTCATTGTTTGGAAGGGGAATCCCCTTCTATAAAATCAACTGGTAGCTGCTTTACGGGAGTTTTTTATTTCCCTTCTTTGCCTTTTTCCACTAGGACCCAGCTGGCTTTCTCTAAAAATCATCTGTCTTTATTGGTCAGTTGATGGCATTTCCTTAACTGTTTTCTAAAAGGGTTTACTAAATTATCATCAACAATGTCGATCACAAGGTTAACCGGTTCCTTACATGATGAGTCTTTTCAAAAACCTCTTTCTTAGGACCCATGATTTTTTATCTAAAAACAGTAAAAAAGTAATTTTTTTAAAAAGCCACAAAAACTAAGAAAATTACAGCAAAACGCTTGGAACACAGCCACAAAAGGTTTAAACAACGCGTACTAACAACGCCAACTGAGTGAACGAAATACGAACTGTTTTTGTTTATAAGAATCACATGCGTTGGGTCAGTTCTGATATTTTCTTCAAGCTGTGATGTAAAATTTTCTTGACACTTCACGTCCAAATCTCATTACACACGTAGGGTACTGATGTGGTTGAATACTGGGGTTCCACTGTAATGAAAATACCCCATTTGCTAATCTGATACAGACTGGTGAAACCCTACCGACTATATAACCTATCAAGAATGAACTGAATGAACTTTCTCTGCTGTTCACTTCCCAGACAAACGACAGACGGGTCTATAAGGTGAACATACCACCATGGTGGTACTCACTTAGAAGAACAATAGAAAAACAAAAGGGCAGCATTTGCTTAAGGATAAAGTCCCTAAGTCAGGAAAGGATAGGAATGAAGGACACAGAGAAATAGTAAACTTAAGAATAGTGTTATTAGATTGTGGGAGTGGCAATAAATGTTACAAATTAAAATGTGTATGAAATATTGAATAGAAAACCATTTTTACTTTATAAACTTGTACTTCACAAATTGTAAAATATAATGTAGTGAGAAAAAAAGCCTATTTCAGTCTTGAACTCACTGTTTTCCTGAGGCATACATTTTCCTTCTTCCTTCCTTATTAATAGAATACTGCCGGCCCTATTATTCAGTTTGTGGTCTTATGCACTTCATAATTATAATAGGTAAATTACATATGAGAATAAGTCAAAATATCTTAATATGATTCCAGGTCATACATACATACGTGGATTTATTCCAAACAAGACATATTTACACATGTCTCTGTTATCAGTGGGAGGGCTGCAGACATGTTCTCTTATTAGTGTACTTGTCTTTACTAAGGCTGCCCTCAACACATGATATTGAACTGGTTGTGAGTTATAGTCAATTAATAAGGTCCTTTTAGCCATAATTCCTTATACAATGTATTATAATTCTGGACTCTATGCCTGTGGCTATCATCCTATTTTCGAGGGAGTTTTCTGCTATGATAATGGGAAGAAGATTAAGGTGAGAGTCTCTAATTCAATAGCGTGTGTGTGAACAAGTCACATCCTTTGTTTCACTGGGGGCAGTGTCTACTGAAAGATGAAATTCTTACCTCAAAACCATGCAGGTCTCAGTGTGAAGTGGCAGAGGGCTAGACCAGAGGCACCGAAGAATGTGACATGAGGACAATGGGTAAGGGCATAGGGGTAGCACCAAGCCTGCGGCACAGTGAGACAGAGTGACAGGCAAGCTTCCTCTTCCAGGAATATGGATGCCAAGGGATCATGGGGCTGAGCGGTTGCGGACCAGAGACACTTGGTTGCTTAACTGAGGAGAAGTGTTGTGGCCCAATGCCTGTATGCTTACTGTTTACTGATACTGACTCTTGGTAACCAAAAAATCCTTTAATGAATCCTTTCAATCTTTTGTTTGTGCATCCTGTGTAGCCTTTGCAACAAATTATCAAACCCAGCATAGATGTAGAGTGGTATGGGAGAAACACTTGGTGTTAGAACAGGGTAAATAAAGATGGAGGGTGGAGTATGTCTGACTCCATCCTCCTGACAATCAGGAGCCAAAGTAGGTCAGATAGGGCCAGCTATATCCCATTCACTGTAAATCTGTGCTCGAAACTTGATCAAATAGTTTATGCTCTACAAATATGAGAAAATTATGACAGAAATATAGACTGTAGTTTTTTAATGTGAGCTATATGTTTTCTCATGCATCTCATTATAAATTATGCCCCAAGTTTCTTTTTTCCAAAAATAAGCAATATAAACAGTGATGTATACATATATATATATATAAACTATATATGTAGAATGGTTATTTCCTAAATTAGAAGTAACATTTTTTATTTTGTTTTTTTTATTATAGTTTTGATATATTGGAAACTATCCACAATATGTTTTGGCTATTATATTCTTCCTTGAATTTAATTATTGGGAGAAAGATGAGGCGTTCTACTCTTGTAAAAGTTGACAGTCTCAAAAACCCACAGGGGCCACTTCTACTCTGCTCTATAGAGTGATGGTTAGTCAGAATCATCTCAATGGCAGTGACTTATGAGTTATGAACATTTGGCCATAATATATTTAGCATTCCCTTACATATCTTGCAAATAATTTTAGCTTACGTATTGGTACCTATATCACAATAGCTTCGTTTGTCCTTTGTAATCAAAAGCACAGTGTAAGTACATAGTGTTATACTTATGCATGAATTCAGAATTCAGGCACTGGACTTAATGTTTAACATTTCTAAGTATATCGTGGAATTTGAATACTTTGAGGACATATTAACAATATTTTAAATTAAATCCTTATGATGATCTTAAGATCTTTTAAGTATTGTCCATCCTTGTGTTTTGAGGAGTTTCACTTGGTAGCTTTTACTTTTCCGAATGCATTACATTTCAAGGTCTCTCTCAGGTTCAAAATTTAAATGCTTAAAGATTAATCTTGTGAGTGTCATAGATTTATTCAAAGTTTTGAATGTTGATTAACTCTAATAAAGCTCATTTGGGAGTGATTTTTAAAACAGTAGATCAATCTGTTAATAATGAGAAACATAAAGGTTAAAATGAATAAACATAAAGGTCTTCTACTTAATACATTCTACAAAAAATGCAAAGCACAAAGAAATGAAATTATGTTCAGTATGTAGGCATGAAAAATAGGATAATTTATAAAGGTTGTACTTAAGTTGAAAAGCACTATTTAAGTATTTGTTCATCCTTTCATTCAACTGTAATTAAATAGGAACTGAATTGTGCAGGCTCAGGATGAAGTATGGCACTTCCCTAAATCATTACACCAGTCTTCAGCCTTACCTGCTAGTAAGAACTAAGTGCTCATAAACATGTATGAATAGGAAATTATTAGTGGTGGAAGGATATGCGGTATTGTGTAGGAGCACATTGTAATACTGGTTAAGTCTATCAGTATAAACCAGGAATGATTAGTCAAATAGATGATTATGTATTTTTAGTAAAGGGCTAAAAAAGATCTACTATCTTTTTTTTAGCTTAAAATTTAATATATTATCATTTGTTTTCCCTTTTGACCCATTTTTCTTTCTTTTTAAAAAAATCATCTTATTGGGGGCTCATACAACTCTTATCACAATCCATACATCCATCGTGTCAAGCACATTTGTACATACGTTGCCATCATCATTCTCAAAATATTTGCTTTCTACTTGAGCCTTTGGAAACACGTTCTCATCTCCCCCCACTCCCCTTCCCCCATGACCCTTGATAATTTATAAATTGTTATTATTTTGTCATATCTTACACCATCTGACATCTCCTTTCACCCACTTCTCCACTGTCCATCCCCCCCAGAGAAGGTTATATGTAGATCCTTGTAATCTGTTCCCTTTTTCTACCCCACCTTCCCTCCACCCTCCCTGTTTCGCCACTCGCACCACTGGTCCTGAGGGGTTTATCTGTCCTGATACCGGTGGCATAGTGGTTAAGCATTGGACCGCTAACCATACGGTCAGCAGTTTGAAACTAAGTTAGCAAGTCACTCCTCAGGAGAAAGATGGGCCTTTCTACTCCTATAAAGAGCTATAGTCTCAGAAATCCACAGAGCAGTTCTACTCTGTCCTGTGGAGCGGCTCAGAGTTGAAATCAACTTGATGGCAGTGAGTTTAAACAGCTGAGAAACAATAAAACCCACACGGAAGAAGCAAACCAGCCTGTCCCTACTTGATCGCTGAGGACAAAGCATGTGCATAAGCAATTGTGGTGAAGAAAGCTGATGGTGCCCAGCTGTCAAAAGATATATATATGAAATATCTATATAATATATATAATCATATAGATATTATATATCTATATAATTATATATTATAAATATATATAAATTATATATAAGATATATTATATAACATATATAATATAGACTTTTATATAATATATTTCATAAAAATATATATTATATATATATATATAATTTCAAGTAGGGTTTTGGTTCATACATGTGGCTATTGCCAGCTTCCATCACACATGGTGCTGTTGCCAGATCTGATCCTAGCAACGATCTGTATATCGGAAAGAACACCGTCTACTCCACTCCTGTGCCACAGTCGCAGTTGTTATGCCTGGGCCCATTATAACCGCCACAGTGGCATTGTGGCGGTCACTGTGTCAGAAGAAGATGGTAGTCTTCTTTTGTACTGACCCTCACTTTACCAACCATGACATTCTTCTCCAGGACATGGTTTCTCCTGCTAATATGTCGAAAGCACATGAGACAAAGTCTGGCTCTGCTTCTTCCCAGGGGTCTTCTGGCTCGCCTTCCTCTAAAACAGATTTATGATCCAAGAAGTCCATGGTACTATCAATATTCTTCATCAAGACGCAGCAATTCCTCCTCGGTCATCAGTATTCACTTTCAACTTTTACATGCATCCGAGGCAATTAAAAATATCATGACTTTGTTCAGGAATAACTTTATACACAAAGTTACATTCTTTATTTCCAACATTTTAAAAAAGGACTCATGCAACAGGTTTTCCCAATGCAAGACATCATTTGATTTCTTAATTGCTAATCTCATGATATTTGATGATAGATCTAAATAACATGAAATCTTTGATTACTGCACTATTTTCTGCTTATCATGATGTTGTCTCTTGGTCCAGTTGTTTGGATTTTTTCTTTATATTGAGTTATAATCCATACTCAAAGCTATAATCTTTGGTTTTCAGCAATAAATGCTTCTATTCATTATGGCTTTCAATAAACAGGTTTGTGTCATTTGCATATTAAATATAGTTCATGAGACTTTCTCCAATACCGATGCCACATTTTTCTTCTTATAGCCCAGATTCTTAGTTTATTTGCTCAGCAAACAGACTGAATAAATCTGGTTAAAAGAAACAATACTGACATATGTCTTTCTCAATTTTGAGCCACACCTTGTTCTGTTATAACGACTTCCTTGTGGTCTATGTACAGGTTCACTGTGCATTCTGGAATTTCCATTATGCTAACAGTTATCCATAGTTCATGATCCACATAGTCTAATATCTTGGAAAAGTCTCTAAGACACAAGTAAACATCTTTTTGATCTTATCTGCTTTCAGCCAAGGTCCAGCTTACATCAGCAATGATATCCTTCTTTTCATATCTTCTGAATCCAGCTTGAATTTCTTGCCTCCTTATAAATATAAAACCAGATTCTTCCCACACCACTCTCCATCTATGATGGATTTGCTAATTCATTGCAGGGGCCACAGAGAACTCACAGACAATACCCACAATGAAAGGGGCTTATTAAGGAAGTTAGTGAGGTACCACAAGTGAGGATCAGCAAACAGAAATGATGCATTCACTGGTCTCCTCAGCCAGCAGCCAAGACTCTAGTTCTTAGTGTCTTAGCCACATGGTCCCTTGGGCTTTAGTCCCATGAGCCAGGAAGCCAACTTGCCTGTCACTTGTCCCATCGTTCCATCGTTAGGGTCAAATAAGGAGAAGGTACCCTAGAGTCTTGGCACTGTTCCTCTGAGGCTGTGCTGCCTCTGGTCTCCATGGCCTCCATCTTCTAGGTTACTCCCTTACCCTCCTATTTCAAGATCTCTCATCATTTTAGACAGGAGTTTGATAACAAAAATTTACCAGTCCCTCACCTGCCCCTCCCCCCAGAAAGATTTATTTCAAAGTACAGTATTGAATCTGCAGCTCCAGGAGAGGGACATATCTAATCAGAGCACACTGGAGCAGATGAAGGGGGAGGAGGAGAGAGTGGAGCGCATCCTGGCCGACCAGGCCTTGAGTACGATGCTCCTGATTACAGCAGCCAGTCCACAGAGAGGATCAGATGGCTGGCCCCACTATGAGACATAACATCCCTCACTGACCCATAGCCCTACAGGGGACAACATCGGAGACAGAATGTGGGAATTGTGCCCGATCTGATCCCGCCACACGGAGGCAAAACACTTAGGGGGTGCAACAGCAAGGGAATGGAGTGGGGAGGTCCCCCGGGAAGGCTGAAGGTGGACTTTGGGGCCAGGGTGTGGTGCCCCAACAGACTGGACTGGAAAACACTCCTAAAGGCAAAGAAACAATCCTTGAACTAACTACAAGCTTTTCTTTCTTGTACAGTGAACCCTCGTTTATCGCGGTTAATCTGTTCTAGACCCTACCGTGATAAATGAAAT
>NW_022103915.1:66181569-66211755 GCF_000313985.2 Echinops telfairi
TACCAGTCCCTTCTCTGAGTGTTGTTACACATGCCCTGTTTGCACTGACCCACCCAATCATTCGGTGAGTTACAAAGACTTGGGCAGAGGAGCAAGATTCAGAAATTTCACTCCACCACAAGTGCTTCTAGTTCTGCATAGGTTTGTGCAAATATTTCAGTATGCATCAATCACTAGAGATTTGTTTTTGCCAATGCTTTCAGGGCAGCTTGGACATAATTCTTTTATTACTATTATTTCTTAATCAAATAGTACCTCTTGAAATGGATGAACATCTATCTTTTTTTTTGTACAGTGACTCTTTCTCTTCCATCTTCATTTGATGCTTACTTTATCATTATACTTTATCATTTGATTATAGAATCCTTCAATGTTGCAACCATGATTTGAATTGTTTCTTTAATTATTTAATCCTGAAATATCCTGGGTGTGTTCTTCTCTTTTGACTTTGTAAGTCTTTGGAAAGATTGATATTACAATGCTTTGCATGATTTTCTCAGCCTGGCTTTAGAGGTTTTCTGTTCAGCTCTTTTGTTTCACAATTTCTTAACTTGCTTTAGCAATTAGATATCCAATAGCAGGTTTCCTGGTGTGTTTTTGGTCTTTTCTTTCTTTCTTGACTTTTTAATGATCTTTTGTTTCTTTATGTATGCTGTTCTTGATGTCATCCCACAGCTCATCTGGTTTTTAGTCCTTAGCAGTTAATGCATCAAACCTTTCCCTACAGTATCCTGTATATTCAGGCATAATATACTTAAGTCCTATCTTGGCCCTTAAAGACCAGTTTCCTGTGACCCTCTGTCTTCTTCTGGAGCTGGATCCTGCATAGGGCTCATCAATCTCCTAGGAGTTGTCAGTGGACTACCAGTAGTGGATTCATTGGCTGAGCTCTGATTCATGTGCTTCTTCATTCGCCCGCCTAGTCCATGCTACATTGTCCTCCACTTTGTTGTCATCCTGCTTTGTTACATTCCACAAGAGAAGTCTGACTTGCACCCGACTGGACTTACCTACTTTTACAAATGTGTAAGTCACTTCTCAATACAAATATCTTTTTCTATATAAACACATACAAGGGTCCGTGGTTTTACTCCTGTAGAGAATTTGACCTGACACACTTAATGAGAAAAAGGCAGGGATTTTCGTTCTTCCATCATGACAACATACCCAAGTTTTCTTTGAGGCTAAGAACTGTTGTCCTGTGGGAATATCCTTGGGAAACCTTATCTTATCCCCTTTCGAGTTTTGAGAATGTCCCTTCAGTCTTGTTTTTCGACTCTAAACATAGGAATATAGAAAAGAAACTTAATTTCCATTCTTCAAGAATGACAAAATTATAATCTTTATATGGTATGAATCAAAGAACAAAAAATTCCTGGAGAAGAATTAGAAAGATAGAAAACAGGCTTCAGAAGTGCATGGATCTAGACAGAGGCTACACTGAGAAACGATAGCTTTATAATTTGATATTTTTGTTTAATAGAGATTTCTATGATTTTGTAGACATGCTTTTTTAATTTATCTCATATACTTACAAAAATTATTATTTGACAGTGGTTCCCCCTCATATAGCACCTCCCATGTAGGTCAGGTACTTTTAAAATATAACATCTTAGTCTTGTAGATGTTTCTTATTTTAAACTATTTAATTACATAGAAAATCTTATCTTTATTATTATAATTGAATTATTCTGTTACTATAAATATAATTTTCTATTTAAATTTATTTCAGAATTGGCTTTCTATGATGCTCACCTTCCTGACACAACCGCTTAAGACAAAGCGGGTGAATAAGCAAATGTGGTGAAGAAAGCTGATGGTGCCCAGCTATCAAAAGATATAGCCTCTGGGGTCTTAAAAACTTGAAGGTAAACAAGCGGCCATCTAACTCAGAAGCAACAAAGCCCACATGGAACAACATATCAGCCTGTGTGATCACGAGGTGTTGAATGGATCACTGAAGACAAATGGGTGCATAAGCAAATGTGGCGAAGAAAGCTGATGGTGCCCGGCTATCAAAATGTATAGCGTCTGGGGTCTTAAAGGCTTGAAGGTAATCAAGTGGCCATCAAGCTCAGAAGCAACAAAGCCCACATGGAAGAAGCACACCAGCCTATGCAACCACGAGGTGTCGAAGGGATCAGGTATAAGGCATCATCAGAACAAAAATTCTTACCACAGTGAATGATGGGGGGAGTGCGGAATGGAGACCCAAAGCCCATTTGTAGGCCACTGGAGATCCCCTTGCAGAGGGATCTCGGGGAGGAGATGAGCCAGTCAGGGTGCGATATAGCAACGATGAAAAATACAACTTTCCTCTAGTTCCTAAATGTTTCCTCCCCACTCCCACTACCATGACTCGAATTTGACCTTGCAGGTCTGGCTAGACCAGAGGATGTACACTGGTACAGATAGGAACTGAAAATACAGGGAATCCAGGGCGGATGAGCCCTACAGGACCAGTGGTGTGCGTGGCAAAACAGGGAGGGTAAAGGGAGAATGGGTAGGAAAGAGGGAACCGATTACAAGGAACTATATGTGACCTCCTCCAGGGGGGACAGACAACCGAAAAGTGGGTGAAGGGAGACGTCAGACAGGCCAGATATGACAAAAATACCAATTTATAAACTATCAAGGGCTCATGAGGGAGTGAGGGGGGAGCGAGGAGGGAAGGGAAAAATGAGGACCTAATGTCGGGGGTTTAAGTGGAGAGAAATTGTTTTATGATTAGGGCAGTGAATGTACAAATGCGCTTTACAAACACACACACACACACAAATTTATTTCAGAATTGCAAATTGAAAGTAATTATAAAATTGTCAAGGTAGGCTGTATTTAAAATGAGAAGTTTTAATATTTTAAAAAAGGATTTTTGGCCAAATCATATTTAAAGAATCCTGTTCATTACTCATGTATTTCGGACACGTTATCTAGAGATCAGTCTTTGGAGAACGACAGCAAGCTTGTCAAAATAAAGAATTAACGGAAAGAGGAAGATGAATTGACACAGTGGTTGCAAAGATGGGCTGAAACATAACAATTGTGAGGATGATACAGTATTTTGTTCTGTTTACAGTAGGTGGATATGAGGAGAAACTGACTATAATATAATTAAAAAATCATTATTTCTCATACATTATTACTCAATAAACAATTAAACATATTTTTCTACTAATATGAAGATATAATAGGAAATAAAATTTTGTTTAATAAATATTTTTCTTATAAAGTCAAGAATCATTGACTGAATGAGCCTTCCAAAATATTGAACAGGTAGCTTTGGGGAAAATAGTGTAATTCTTCAAAATATTCCATTTACAAGACTTAAAGTTATAATTCAAAGAAAATTGACTAATGTATATTAGCAACTTAATTTTTCAATACAATAAACTTTATAATAGTTTATATTTTGAAAACTAAAAAAATAAACATCATAGCTGATGGACCTTCTGTTCACAGTATTTTGATATTCAAAAGAAGTCAGCAATATTTTACTAGGGTTTTAGTGATTTTCGACTTAATTGAAATTAATCAATGATAATATAAAAACTTGTTACGATTGAGTCAGTTTTGATTTATAACTAAACTACCCTTTAGGACAAGATAGAACTGACCTCGATGATTTCCAGGACTGTACTCTTTAGGGAATCAGATTACCACTCTTTCTCCACATAGTAGCTTATAGGTTTGAACTACCAACCTAGTGGTTAGCAGCTGGGTGCTTAGCCACTTCACCACTAGTGCCCCTTCAAATGATAATATAAGTAGCATTATTTACAAACAAAATTTTCTCCCCGAGTGTGTAATCCAAGAAATAACAGAAGGAACCTGCAAAGTTTTTTATCTTCTAATCTTAAAAGTAGTGTGAGTATTTCCAGGCCTCTACGCCTCAGCGGTTCTCAACCTGTGGGTCGCGACCCCTTTGGGGGTCAAACGACCTTTTCACAGGGGTCAACCAATTCCTAGCAGTAGCAGAATTACAATTATGAAGTAGCAACGAAAATAATTTCATGGTTGGGGTCACCACAACATGAGGAATTGTATGGGTCGTGTCATTAGGAAGGTTGAGAACCACTGCTATGCCTTGTTATAATTGAACTTTTTGTGAAGTAGAATGCATTTAAGCACCTTAGAATCCTTATCCTTTGAGGAGATTCCTGGGGCACACTCTCAGAATATTTAGAGGGTTTTCTTTCTGATTGGATGCCCTCAGATGCACCACTATTGATCTTTCTGAGATCTTAAAAATTATTTCAAAGCCACATCTAGTTTCATCTTTAGACGATATTTCACTAGATTTAATATTTGCCTGAAAATAATTTCACAATGAGAGACTGAACATTTTCAATATTATAAACACAGTCTTCTAATATCTCTCAATTTTAAAACTATAAAACAAGTAACAAAAAGACAGGTGGCAGATTCAGCACTCTATCTGGAAACCTTAGCTATAACATCATGAACAGTAGGCATATTTTCTTAAATTCTATACTACCAACCCTGCCCCCCAATCTGTCAGTTTGCCATATTATAGGGTATTAAATGTTTATATAATGCTGGGCTCTGTGTCACTGATATTTCGAATATCATCAGGCTCTCCAGTGGTAAACAGTTCAGCTGAGTTTTAAGATTAAGTGTAAAAAGGAAAATCCTGTGGTTTATTTCTGATAACTATTGAAAATTTAATGACTCATAAATAGAAAATCAGCAGCACAGTGTAAACACCAGGGATTACCTATTCATTTAATTGGCCCATTTTCCAATTAAGTCTCTTAATTTTATGGGCTTGGTTTTGAGAAGTCAATATATTAGAGATATAAGGCCTTTGTATGATACATATTATTGTCAAATGTTTTTCCTCAGATCTGTAGATTTCTTTTCATTGTTTTTAATGTACCAAGAAGTTTTAATTTTTATGTAGCTAAAATTATGAATATGCAGAGCACTTCAATAACACAAATGAACAAAGAGCCAATACATTGTCCAATGACATCAGTGAGATACATGAAGGAACATAAGCATTGTTAAAAGCTAGATAAGAAAGAAAGGATCGAAATGCAAGTGGAAGAGTCTCTGCAACGTGTTGTTCACCACAGAATCACTAAACTGCGAGAAGAGGAAAGAAAAGAACTGAAGAGATTTGAAAGGTTGCCTCAAGAAGTAAGTTTTATAATAAAATGTGCAAAAATCTGGGCCTAGAAAACCAGAGAGAAAGAACCCACTTATCACTCCTCAAGCTGAAAGCACTGAAGGAAAAATTCAAGCTTACACTTGCAATATCGATGACTTCTATGGGGTACCAAGTATACTGAGTATAAGCCGACCCGAATATCAGCAGAGGCACCTAATTTTACCACAAATATGAATAAAAATGTGCTGAAAAACTCGGCTTATGTGCAAGTAGATACAGTTGATTGATGACCCTCAGTAAAATTTTAGTTGCATATGATATAAATAATTTGATGGCCATTGAGTCATAATGAGCCGCCATGGGTTTCTGAGACTATAATATTTACAGGAGTAGCAAAACTAGTCTTTCCCCCACAAAGCTGCTAGTGGTTTTGAATTGCCAACCATGTGGATCTCAGCCCAACAATTTTTGTTGGGTCAACTTTTTTAAAGTGAATACAAACGCGTTGCAGAAGTACATTGACAGGGAGCTACTAGACATTCAGGCTGAGCAAGGGCTATCATTGCAGTTGTCAGATGGATCTTGGCTGAAGGCAGAAAAGACCAGAAATATGTTTGTTTGTGTTTTATTGACTACACAAAGGCATTCAACTCTTTGGACCATAACAAACTATGGATACCCTTGAGAAGAATGGGAATTCCAGAACATGTAACTGTACTCATGTCGAATCTGTACATGGATCCAGAAGTATGTGCGTGAGCAATGCAAGAGAATACAGCATGGTTTAAAATCAAGGCGGGACTACAGCAGGGTTGTGTCCTCTCACCACACTTGTTCAATCTGTGTGCTGACTGCGTGAAGAAGAATGTAGTTATCAGGACTGCACCCTCCGATATGCGGATGACACAACCTTCCTTGCTGAAAGGGAGCACTTGAAGCATGTGTGTATAAAGATCAAGAATTGCAGCCTTCAGTACAGATCACGACACAATGTAAAGAAAACAAAAATCCCCACTACTGGACCAGTATGATAAACCGTGAAAAGATTGAAAATTTCAAGGATTTTTGTCTGTCCTGAATCCATAACCAATGCTCGTGGAAGCAGCAGTCAAGGGATTAAACGGCACACTGCACTGGTCTCTCTGCTGTGCAGGACCTTGTCCAGCCAGAGAAGGACTGGTTTTGTACAAGTGAATAATTCAGGAACTAAAATATTGCCCATTATCCTTCTCTCAGCAGGGCTTTTAAAAATCAGTACCAGAAGACAATATTAATGAAGAGCGTCAGGCCCCAGGGATGATCAATAAGACTATACCATAAATTAACAGGGAGGTTTTCAAAGGGAGCCAAAGGCAGATTTTTATTTTTATTTATTGAAAACAAAGAAACATAGATACAGGAATGAATTTGGGGCTTGCACTAAATCCTACCTCCAATTTAAGAACAATTAATTCTTACATTATGGCCCTGTTCAAATCTCTGCTATACAGAGGGTTGCTATGAGTTGAACCCCCCCATAGCATCTAACTATCACTACATGGGTTAGATGTTAGGCACCTAACATAGCAACATCCTGCTTCTTGATCCTTGTACGTGTTCTGCAGAAACACAACTACAAGTTCTGAAATTTTCATTCTTAAAATGCTATGCATAATATTTTATAATCCACACAGTCAAATACTACATAGTCAGTAAAACAGTGCTTAGTTTCTTTTCGGCATTCTCTGCTTCTGCCAAGATCCATCTATATGTCACCAGCCATGAAATCCCTTGTTCCAGGTCCTTTTCTTCAGCAACTTTTGCTAACATATTATAAAGCCAACTAAAGTGATTTCATAAATATTGTTTATTACAAATACCCTACACTTATGTAATATGTTTAAAATAGAGAAAATTAGACCTGTGTTACACAGTATCTTTTGTACTATAATCTGTTTTTCTCTAAGATTAAAACTCTTCTAAAAGTAAAATCTCCTGAAAATAAAGTACTAATTATTTATAAAGATTACACACATATTTGCCATGCGTAACTTAAGAAAAAAAGTGTTCTTGTTAGTCACAGTCTGTTCTGTCCATATGAAAATTATAATACTATATTCTAAATATCTGAACTTCTTTCTTCCTTCATTGTATTATGCATATAAAACTAGTTTAATGTTTAACTTTACTATAATTACACTGCGCTGTTCTATTTTAATGCAATACTGAGATTGAGCAGTGGTTCTCGCTCCTCCCTTCGGAATGGCACTCCTTTGAAGTGAAGCCTTCACGTTACCGCTGTGTTAATGCTACCCACAGGAGAGGAGTCACCAGCCACGGCAACTCTTCAGACAGGCATGCCGGGCACTCTTCCTACCCAAATTCAAGGGAGCCACTGAACAAAGAGGGCATACTTTTTCTTCTATTTTTCATTCAAATTCCATTTTTCCTGGAGGAAGTTGATTTGACCATGTGAGGGAATGAGTAAAAAATGGCATTTTCTTGGTGAAGCATGAAAATATAACAGAAAACGTATTGGCAAATAATAGTAGAACTCTTAGGAATCCAATATATTTCAGCAAACCATAAATATCTTCGTATAGAGAGCCTTTTTAATAAAATAATCCCTTCTAGTGATATCACTCATTGCCATCCAATCTATTCTGACTAAGAGCAACGCTACAGGACAGGTTTTCAGACACCTGTGCATCTTTATGGGCGCAGAAAACCGCATCTTTCTTTCAGAGAACAGATGGTGCTTTAGAACTACTGACTTTGCAGTTAGCAGCCCAACCCACAACCCTCTATGGGCTCTTTCTTCTAGTCTGCGAAGGGAATTCTCCGTAATGATATCATTGGTTTACCCACCTTTAGCAGCTAAATAACATGAATGTGGAAAATATGTAATATACAAGTAAGAAGACATTTTGGGAAAATGCATGAATTATTCAGCCGAGAAGAAAGAAGCAGAGCATACACTTTGGAGACTCCCCGACCCGCTCCCAGACACAGCCCTGTGACCTAAGCACCGCCTCCAGTGAAAGAAAATGGTGCATAAACATATTTATAGGACCAGTTGTACTTCATTCAAAATTAGCCAATGCACAGGTGAATGATAAGGAATGAAAATTACTATATAAATAGAAGAATATTTTCCTCTCTTTCCCCAAGTGATAAAGTGGGGTATCTCCCATCCACGGGACCAATGGAGAATTAAAAATGTCCCTTATAAGGAGCTGCAGGTGTATTCAGAGTAGAAAATAGAATCTTGCTGCAGTTAAAATCTTACTAAGTTCTTGAACTTTAAAACTTATGTTTTTTAATCTGGGACCTCATTACCTTTTGGCTGATTTATTCTTCTGGGGGGTGAGGGGTGACTCGTTGGTTCACAGCAGGCTGTGTGGCAGCTTCCCTGGCACCTCTCCACTAGATCCCAGAAGACCCACTCTTCCTCTCAGTCCTGACCAACAACGTGTCTCTAGACACTGCACAGTATCTCAGGAAAGGCAAAAATCACACAGAATGGAAACCACCGCGGTCGTCTCACAACTAATCATCCACTGTAACTGGGAACGTTGTGGGAAAGTTGGAGGGTATAAATAAATATAGACATACGTTGCTTGCAGCCAGCGAGTGAAGGTTGCCTGCGATGGAGGAATTACAAAAGAATCTATAGCGTAGTGTGCCTGGGATGTTGATGAGGACTATTAACATTTGTTTCCTGCAACTTCGCTACAGTCTAATGAGCAGTTCTTGTGGCTCAATGGGAAGCACAGATGTAAAACAGGGATTATGGGAACCATCACTCACAAGTCTGTAACAATGGAACTTGCTGGTTTGAAGCTGTACAGCCCTCCAAGGAAATCACAGAATATGTCAATACCATTGTAAAAAGAAAACATGTTATATATTAAGATCTCTAGATCTCCTATCATCACTGGGATGGTTAGGAATTATGTCAACTAGACACGTTGGGTAAGGGTAAGGGTGGGGTCTAACCTATCAATTAAGTCAAAGCCTAATGATATCTCCTTTTTTATATAAGAGAAACACTGGGAACCACCTCTTTCTATCCCTTCACCTTCTGGAGACTCTGCCTGCTTCCATTGACTGTCCCAGGTGGTGTCAGTGCCCTGGGAGGTATCAGTGACCGGCCACGTTTCCATCAATTTTGGACTCATGTTACTTTGCACCCACCAGCCCTGGCTTTCCACTTCATCTTTCTGCACCATCCATCTGTAGCTAAGTCCATCTGAAAAGGGGCTCCTCTTGCATTGGGTTGCAGTCAGAAATTTCAGCAGTTCAAACCATCAGCCGTTCCTCAGGAGAAAGATAGGGCTTTCTACTCCTGTAAAGATTTACAGTCATGGAAACTCATGGGGGTAGATCTACCTGTCTTACAGGCTCACTGTGAGTCAGCATCAACTTGATGGCAGTGAGTTTGGTTTCGTTTATGAGATGCCTTCCTGACATAAGCTACTGTTTGATAGAAAATTCCTTTTTATACATAGATGAGGCCAGTGGTTTTGTCTCTCTAGAACCCAGTCTAACACATTCCCCAATCTTGAAGTTAACCTCGGTGAGAAAAGGAAGAAAAATATAGAACCTTCAAATGGCACTCCAATTCTCCCAAGCAAAATTTACTTAGCTGGGAGGGCGGAAATTAATTGAAATTAAGAGCTGGCAATTGCATAACGTCAGTATTGTCCTCCAACCAAAACTCAAAAGGATGATACAAGAAAACATAAGTGCCATCCAAGAATATTCATAAGTATAAGTGCAATTTTATTATGAAAACATTTGTAAATCAAACACAGCAATATATAAATAGATGACTTGGAAAATAATTACCTTTAGAAAATTAATGAAAAACTAGTGCCAAGGATGTGGAGATTAAAGATCCTTTAAATGTCCAACTTTTTCCTCCTCTCAGTAGGTTCCCTTATGTTCCAGAGTTCTGCAATTCACTGCAACATCTCACAAAACTCATGAAAAATTAAGGAAATAGCTCCTGTAATTGTGAATATTGTTAAGTCTCAAATCTGAAGGTCAGACAACCATCTGAAAGATATTCATCCAAGCCTGCAGAAGCTGATGAAATCAGGTCAGGTGATAGGCTGAACCTTAAGTTCCAGAACTGGAGGCCAGGCAGACGCCAAGCTAGAGGCAAGGTCCAGAGCCAGAAGCAAACAGCTAGGAGAATTCAAAGCAGGTCTCCTTCCTCTGCGCATGTTCAATCTGAAAGGGGACAGCCCTAAAAGAATGGCGTTGATGGAAGTGTTTTTTACTTCTGCAGACCATATACCCAAAGAAACAAAGAGTGGTGATTTGAGTCATATTCCTCAGTAAGAGAGAGATTGAAACTGCACCTTAATGCTGTCTATTAGTATAAAAGAGAAGTTTTTCCAAAATGGGATTATAACCACATGTATAGAGGCTATAATTTACAATACATCATAAAAGGAACTATAGCTAGAAGGATCATATTAAGTAATAAAATGCATCTCAATGATACAGAATATAATTTATCACATTAACACATTAGAGGAGCTATATCATATATATATATATATACATATATATATATATATAATCTCTTCAACACAAATAGTATTTGATAAAACTAAACATTTTTTTTATGCTTAGCAAAATTGGAATAAAAGAAATTTTCTCAGAATCATAAAGAACATATATCAAAAACCTACAACTAACATTTCCCTAAATGGTAAAATATGGCAATATTCTCATTGAGTGCAATAGTTAATATTGCATATTTTACCATTAAGTGCAAGAGAGAAAAGAAAACAATAATGTTCACTTGTCTCTATTCAGCATTGTACTTGATGTCCAATTAGAAAAATAACACTTGCAAGAAAAAATAAAACATTTAAAAAATTAAATCAGAGAAAATTTGATCAAATAGTTGACAAAAATATACATAACCAATGAAGATAGAATATCCTTAGTTATTTAGGACAAGCTATTAAAAATTACAATGATATATGACTTTATATTTACAAGAATAATACAATGAGAGAGACAGAAAACACCAAGTATTGGATTAACACTCATAATTGCAAACACATGCAAAAAGGTAAACTTCAGAAAATGGACAATGTATTAATTAAATATTAATCTACTCTATGGCTTTGTTATTTCTACCTAAGCATTTATCCAAGAAAACTGAAAATTCATGTTTACATTCTTGGCTAAAAATGTTTGTGTCAGCTTTATTCATAATACTCAGAAATTGGGAACAGCTTAAATATATCACAGGAGAATGAAAATTTATGCAATGAAATATTACCAAGTAATAAAGTAAAATAGATTTCTGATATATGCAAACCATGATCAAATTCACAAAAATATAATGCTGAGTAAAACAAATATATGGTAATGTAAAATATACTATGCAATTCAACTATATGAAGTTCTAGTATGTGGAAAGCCTTCTCTATTAGAAACTCATTTCTAAAAAAACAAAGGAAGAAGTTCATCTCTAGTAATAACTTGATGCTATATCTTATCAAAACTGTCTCTTTGTTCTGGTAATATAAGTTTCTTTCCAAAAGTGACTATTGATTCATTCCCCCAGGACTTCTGTTAAAAGACATCCTTTTTGACCAGGACAGGGAGGTTAGCAGCCAACTTGTAGCTGTCTTCTTTATCATGTCCCTCAGAGATGGAGAGTAGAATCCACTCTAACCACATCCTGCCCTGGGATGCCTGTGGCTACTGACGGCACGAGAACGAGAAGTAGTATATAAAGACCTGTCTATTTCACTCAAGTGGGACACTCTGATGGGCAATATTTGCTTCAAACCACACCACAAGTTTGGCAAGGGCAACTCAGAATGACCTTGCAGTTCAGTTTCTCATACTGTTCAGTCTCACGGTCTTCTTTCCTGTCATGCTGTTGATTTCCCACAACCATCTTACCCCTCAAGCTTTTGACTCAGTATCTCTTTCCAATCATTGCTAGATTCTTTAACTATGTAGTAAATCAAAGGTTGGGTATAGAGGTATGTTTATGTAAATTAAATTAAATCATCACTCTAGGGTCATATCAACATTTATGTTTAATTGTAAACATCTTAATGGAAATTTTAATGTGCTAGTTAATACAGTTAATCTGTACTCTTCAAACAGTATTGGAAAATGCTATGGATACCTGAATCGTTTTTTTCTCCATTAGTATTATTGAGTTTGGAGGACCAACATATACAATAGATTTTTCATAGTAACACTGTCTCCAGAAGATAAATATGCCTGTTATTTATGGATTCAAAAAATACAAAAGAAAAAAACTGGTGTGAGCTAGCTGACTTGCTATCAATTAGACGTTTTGTCAAAAACATTACTGCTTCAACTCTTGAATGAAATGCTGAAAAGGAAACTTGGAAGTAAATATAAAAAAGAAGAAAAATGTGTTTTGTGACTGTATGTAAAGACAGTTATTCTTTCTTTGTTTTTGAATAAAAGCACTTCTTGCCAAAACTTTGGTATGTCATACTATAGATACATGAGCACAACCAAAGAAAGGCTGTTTCCACATAAAATGACGCTGAAATTTAAAATATAGTAGCTACTTTGCAATTTGCCTAGCACTGGAAGGAGTAGATCCTTAATAACATTTCTATGATGCTGAGTATTAAGAAACCATTCATACATTGAATTTCTATTTTAAATGAGAAAAATATGTGTTTGTAATGTATGTATCTGTACAAAATGTCCCAGAATATGTTTATCTTTGTGTGTGTGTATGTATGTTATCAGTACAGAGGATATGAAGATGATAATGATGCATCCACATAAATATGTACACTTCAAGTTAAAATGATTCCCCTCTCTCTCTCTCTCTCTCTCTATATATATATATATATATATATATATATATACACTAAAATATGTCTATGTATGTTTGGTACTAGAGGATAGTGATTGATTATTGTGTGGCTTTCTAGAGAATAAATGATAGATACTTGTGCCTTTTCCTGTTTTATTTACCTAGATTGTCTTAAAAGTTCCAGCAATAATTTTAAGACAAAATAAAAAATAAATAATCTGTATTTGGTGTTCAATATTACTTTCCAAAGTAATATCTTAAGAAACTCAGGCATTTAGTAACAATTTATAAAATAATATTAAAGTCCTGGAAATATCAGATTTCTGTTTGATCATTCATAAAATAATCTAAAATAGACTCTTAAAATACTATGTAGAATATAAAGCAATTGCTTCCACTGTTCCTAAATACAGATTTTCATGATAGATTGTTTCATAAAGTTATCTTTTTATAAACTGTCCTGTCCATTACTACAACCAAAAAAAAATAAAACAGATTAATCCCTTCTTAATGGTAAAAAGCTGCTGAATGAATTTTTTTTTTAATGTTCAGGAGATTTTTTTTCAATACAAAAGCTAATCAAAAGAAGAATAAGTGTTCTCTTTATCCATAAAATCAGGCGAATTTGATGTCTACTGCTCAGCTGGACACCTGACAGTATGGCTTTCATTAAGAATTTCACAGGGTGAAAACATAACCTTATGGGGTATCTAGAGCTTTAAACGCTTCATCTCATGCAGTGACAGTTACTGTACTTTGAGCTACAAAAGAAATAAATCTAAATTGCATATTCTTTAGCATCTAACCCAGTGTTTCTCAACCTGTGGGTCATGACCCCTTTGGGGGTCAAATGACCCTTTCACAGGGGTCGCCTGATTAGAAAATAGAAAAATTACAGTTATGAGGTAGCAACAAAAATAACTTTATGGTTGGGGCGGTGGTCACCACAATAGGAGGAACTGTATTAAAGGGTTACGGGTCTGGGAAGGTTGAAACCATCACACACCTTACACATTTTGCACTGTTAGCCAATATCAGATTCCACAGCAAATAAATGACAGAGTACTTTTTTTTTTTCTTTTTTTTTTTTTTTTTTTTTTTTTTTTTTTTTTTTTTTTTTTTTAAGCATTTTACTAGGGGCTCATACAACTGCTGTCCCAATCCATACACACGAAATGACAGAGTACTTATCGGGATAAAAATATATACTATTTTCTAATTAAATTGGTTAAAATAAATTTATAATCATTAAACCTTCACACTGAGAGAAAGACGGTAATTTCTACTCCTGTAAAATAGTTAAAGTCTTGGAAACCCACAGAGGCCATTCTTTGTCCGATAGGGCCACTATGTGTCAGAATTGATGGATGGCAGTGAGGGTTTTGAAAGTTTAACATAAAAGGTAGCTTAAAAATATTCTGGAGTAAATGGAATGAAAAATGATTGACTTTTCTTATGAGCTCTTTTGAAATCTCCTCCTGTATTCAACATGTGCTAATAAACTATTTTAAAAGCTTATTGAAATTATTTACTTTATAAATATCTGCTTAATTAAATTACCTTCTCAGAAACTATCACTAGTAAACATCATGGCTATTGTTTTCTCCATGTTTAAATGGGTTTTAATGGGCTGTATGTGTTCTAAAAGCGAAATAATGTGCATAATGTCACTTAACACATTATCTGGTCCCTAAAACATTTCTAAAAATAATCGTAAATCCTTCTCTTTGTGATAAAAAATAATTGCAGATGTAGCTTAATGCTAAAATTGAGATTTAAAGAGTTCTTGTGATTTGCAAACTCTGCTTTAAAGCCTAAATATGGGGGTATTTTAAAAAGTTCAGGGAAAATTAGATTAAATGATAGTGGAATTTTACCATAAACTTTTGTATATTCTTATTTTAAGAGATCAGATTATATAGACAATTTGGTTTTCTTTAGATATGACATAACAACATAGAATTTAAAAAGAGAACAATCAATATTCTCTGTAAATCAAGATATTGTACCATTCAAAATACCCAACCGAAAATAAAATATTACAGAACAGGAGAAACACTTTAAAGTAGAATTTATGTCTGAAAAAATGTTCTCTTCACAATACACTACAAATACCACTTTTCTATCCCTATCTCGTTATAGCAAGCCTTTTAAAAGTAACAATAAGATATTTAAGTCATTTTATGGTGGAAGTTTCATTGTCAGTGGGAAAAAGTAGTACTGAGATGATGTGATCAGTGTGAGGTGAGAAGAAGCCACCTGGGGCCTGAAGAGGAGGCTAGAGGTGGCAGGGATGGGCGTGTGCTGAAACAGGATTGGAGTAAACAGTGCGGGGCTGCAGGCTTAACTGAAATGTGGGAGTGGGCAGAGATACTACATAGAACCTGCTGACGTTGCGGTTGAGAAAGCAGGTGAACGGAGATGGGTGATGATCCTAGAAGCCTGAGCTTTGGAGGGAAGGATAGAGAAGTGGGCTGAATGCAGACTGGGGCAAAAAAATGGAGCAAAAGTGGTAAGATAGCAGACACACTGATTCATTTTCACAGTGCTATAAAGTTTTACAAGTTGCTTTTTAAAAATAGTTTCTTTGAGACATAATTAGCACATCATCCAATTCAGTAGTTCAATCATATTAAGAAGGGTCATGCAGTCATCACCACGTTGTCTTCCTTCTTGTACCCATTGCAGTTTATTCCTCCTTCCCCACCACCCCCTCTCCGATGCCCTCAGGTAATAACAGAGCAATCCATTATAGATTGTCATTTATCCCAACTTCCCTTTACAGAAAGCTTAAAAAAAAAAAAAAAGATCCCAGCAACAAAGAAAACAGAAATTCCTTAATTGCAGAAAAGCAGAAGATAATTAAAAATTAGAATATATTCAAAGTGGATCAAAAGGGAGATCAAAGGACAAGGTGTTGCACTCTGGCCTAAGTAGAACTGCTAAAATCCGCTTTACAATGCACTTTTCTGAAGCCTATTCACACTGACCATAATCTATCTGCAAGCTTTTAGGATTCAGGCATAGTCAGGTTTGAGTGCCTAAGGAGAGAAAGAAGCCCCACCTCCTGCAGTCTCCCCGACTAGACCACCTGATTATTGCTAGACAATGACCACACTGGCCACACCTGCTCTCAGCTGTGCTGCATAAACAGGCACTGGATACACACTCAGGTTCTCTATGGTCCCCTCCAGGAAGCAGGTGGTGAGGGCTTAAGAAATCAGGAAAATAACAATTGTTAATTACATGTAAATACAACAGTGTCTTCAAAAACAAACATAACCCACTTGAGATCATGTGGTACAAGTGAAAGTGGCTCAAACAGTAACCAAATGGAAAAGCCAGAAACCATTTCTGACGAAATACTTGTGAGAAACCACTTGATAAGGAATTCTGAAGAAGATTACATGGGTAACACCCCAGAATTTGAGGGTACGGCTGGCAGATTGTTACAAAAAGAAAGTAAGATTACACACGCCAACAGCAGCAAGTAAAATTCCAGAATCTAAATATTATGATTTTAGAAAAAGTAGTTATATTGGATATAAAAGAGTAGAATTGAGTCATTGGAAGACTGAATTAGAGAGCCTGAAGGCAAATCTCATTATTATTTTGGCAGAGGAACAATCAGGCAAAAGAGAAAAAAATGTGTGAAGAAAGTCCAAAGATTTGAGGGGTACCACCAAGAAGAGTAACCGCAGAAGAGGAAAGGCCAAAAAGATGGTCAAAGAGTTCTTGGGGGGAAAAAACAAAACTCCTAATATCTTGAAATATGAAAAGATAAGCATTCGCGAAGCTGAATAAGCCCCAGGAAAAATACCGAGGAGCCTTGTTGGTTATGATTGGGCTGTGATCCCTAAGATCAGCAGTTGAAATCCACTAGCAGCTCCTTAGTAGGAAGATGGAACTTTCTCTCCAAAAGAGAGTTACAGTCTCAGAAACTCACAGGGCAGTTCTACCCTGCCTATAGGGTCACTGTGAGTAAATATCAACTTGATGGATATTAGTATTATTTTATTGTTATTTAATATTGTTGTCATTTTAATATTGTTGTTGCTCCCGGGTGCCATTAAATCAGTTGACCAATAGAAACCCTGTGCACAACAGAATGAAACAGCGCCCAGACTGGTACCCTCCTCACAATTGTTATGTCGGAGCCCATTATTGCAGCCATGTCCCAATCCATCTCCTCAAGGGCCTTCCTCTCTTTCATTGACTCTCCACTTTATCCAGGTAGGATAAACTCTCCAAAATAAAATCCCCATGTGTAGTAGTTACACAATCTGGGGTCAACTTGCAAAGGGGTGGAGTCTAGCCTGTCAATCAGGTTGCAGCTTGATGACCTCATTTGGAGGTGCTGTGGAGAGAAATAGCTCACTGGAGGCCAGATATACACACACTCTCCTTACAAGACATTCCTGTTGACAAGTCAGATGGAGCTAAGCTGAGAGAGCCAGAGCCCTGGAGGTGGAGGAGCCAGGTGGAGAACCAAACCCACTGAGATGCTTCCACCACCACTGGAGCCACAATACTTTCCACCCACTGACCTGTGATCTTCCTGCCTTCAGCGTCATTGCATGTGTTGTGTGATCCCTAAGATCAGCAGTTGAAATCCACTAGATGAGGAATTTATAGATTGGTAAGACATATAGGATAATATCAGACTTATGGATTTGATCTGGACGTGGCTGGGATGTGTTCTCAATATACAGTTACTCTTTATATAAAGCTCTTTCTTATACACGTTTATGAGTGTCTCTGGATGTGTTTCTCTAGTCTACCTGAACTAACACACCATGATATATTCCAAAACCAAAGACAAGAAATGAGTCCTGAAAGCAGCTTGGGGTAAATGAAAAATAACCTACAAATGAGAATATGACTAACATCAGATTTCTCAGTTGAAACCATGCAGGAAAGGAGGCAATGGTGTAATATGTATATGAAAATCTCTGAAAGAAAAATTAACAATTGCAAGCCAAGGATTATATACCAAACAAAACTGTCTCTCTAGTATGATGACAAGGCTAGATTATTTCTTGAAATTCAATGAATATGTAAAAACTCGACCATCTGTACAAGAAATAGTTAAGGGAATTCTTCAGACAGATATATGACAGCAACCTGATATTAACACATATCACAACACCCAGACGTTAATTTATGTACAGATACAAAACTAAAAATAGGGAATGATATGTAGTAATTTGTAACAAAGATCATGAAAACAATGTCAGAAGAGGGAATAGTGAAGGTTACTATTGACGTCAAGTAGATTTAACTTGGGAAAAGGGCAAGACAACATACAGTAAGGAGAGATACCACTCCCAAAATGATGGAGGCAGGGAAAGACACTAGGAGTAGTGCTAAAGGCAAAGTTAAGTACAGCTATAGATACAATGCGGCAGTGACGACTGATGGACAGGTGCATGAATTAGAAATGCAGGCTGAATACCTAGGTAGGGGTAGGAAAGTGAGAGTATACTCACCAACACATAGGTCTTATAAGATATTTGTATATGAATATTTACCTTCACTGCAAACATAGGTAAATGCGGCAGAACATGATATGAGGAAAGTTAGGAAAATGAATTAGACATAAGCCAACACTTGGAAGGGATGAGTTGCTGTACTTGAGACTCAGGACTGTAGTCTTCAGGGACACCAAGGTCAACTCACATCACAGTCCACAATAAAATGGTCTATAACCTGCTTTGATAAGTAATGGTTGAGGTGAAAAGTCATCTAAGGTATAACTACTAGTTTCATTTTTTCCAGTGGAAATAAAAGTGATGAAATTCAAAGCGATGGAAACAATTAGTCCAGTGGACCAGGACCATGTGAACATGTCTTAACCCAATTACATGGTGCCCAACTGCCAGTACTACTGTAAATTGATCATTTTAGAAGGTCCTGGATAGAGTGGGAGTAAAATGTGAACTAAAACTCAAAATCCTAGAAAACATTAGGTTTGTGTGTCAGATACTGTGGGAACCAGGTTTACTGGTCAGATACTGCAGTGACCCTTGAGGCCTGACACTGACCTAATTCCCATAGCTCAGTTTTTAAGCAAACATTAGACTTGCCTTTGAGGGGAATAATAACACTAGTGACATACACCTTAAACCAGTTGAGGTCAAAGGACAATGTTCAGAAGGGTTATTAGAAAAGGATGATGTAGGGTAAATAACACTGTTATGGGGATTGCAGTGATTGAGCTAAAACTAAGTGTATATGAATGCTTTATTTAAAACTGATTATCTGCTCTGTAAGTCCACACAATCACTATTTTGGAAAAAAAATTTAAAGAAAAAAGTATACTACTGAATTATCTTAGAATTCTAAGACTAATTCATCCAGTGGCCAATTTTATATTTGCTTAGTTTTTGATTACCATTCCTCTAGGGTATGAAATCAAATTAAGTTTCTTTTGGTGCTAAATGTTAGCATTATCAGGTCTGTAATAGCACACATAAAATTCTACAAAGATAAACACGATGCTTAGCCGGTGTCTGTAATTGTTTGCCCCCACGCATGAGAATACAATGGTCCTTTCCTTTTCTAATTAAATATATTTTATCAAAGAAAATAAAGAGAAGTATCAAAGATAAAAAGAAAAGTAGATAAGCAGTATATAAATGTGTGTAAGTGTATAATTAAATATATGTGCATATGTGCAATTTTTCAATTCATTTATTCAACTTCAAGTAAACTATCCAGGGTTAAGTTTTCCATAGAAGCAAAATCAATGAAGCTTGGATTGCTATATGTTGACAGAGGGGGTTAAGGAAAAAAAATCATGAGTCTGATGTCAGGTTGTAGGCTTTTCTTAACTAGCATAACTTCAGGAGCTGATGAAGCCAAGAAGAGCATATAAGACAGCAATCTTCTGGCTGTACAGCCAAATGAATGTGCGAGTTCCAAGTAACAGGACAGGTGCTGATGATGCCCAGAATCAGCAGACAGTACAGCAAGCAACTGGTTCAAGTCCAAAGAACTTGAAGTTGAATAACGTTACAGACACTGGATCTAGATTCATCCTAAAGCTTTTCCAAAGCATGCATTTATGTTAGAAGTAGAACACACTCCAGAGGAAATCCAGGGGGACAGAGGAGGGACTTCTTCCCTGTCTGCTAAGGGGGATGAACAAAGGGCTCTGTGAGAACTGGCTTGGCAAACGCCTGAACCTGGAAGCCAATCCCAGTAAAATTCTGGCACAGGACTGGGCTCAAAGATAATTCTGAGACATGCCGACCCAGAGCAGCAGCCCAGATAAAACTGAAAGAAGCGAGGTATGAGGCCCAATGCGAACTGAGTAATGTATTAGAAAGTTGCTTGACCATCTGCTGAGTGGCAACCTCCTGCCCTTTGAAAGTGCATTAGACGAACTAGAAGCTAGACAAGGCCCTCAACTCAAGAGGGGAGATCAGAGTGAAGCATATCTCAACTATGCTTAAGGTGTCCTTCTCCACTCACTAGAGGGACTCTCTTCATTTTCTTGGAAATGAATCTGCTTTAATACACTTGTGGCTGAATTCTTTGCTCGTGTGTGTGTGTGTGTGTGTGTGTGTGTGTGTGTGTGTGTCACCCTGGCTTATATCGGGACCCTCACAAGCACACAGGGTTGGAGCTTGCTAGTTCCCCCATGGACGACACTCAGAAAGTGAACTTCACAGAAATGTCCTTACAACTGAGCGGGTGTTCATAGCAGATCTTTTCATGGAAGTGATCGCATTATGTTACATTTCATCCTGTGGGATAACTAGGTCTTAACTGTTAAATCAGCTAGAATGCTGGCCCAGCCAAATTGACCCAAAGTCTTAACATTATCACAAAGATTTTCATATACTGATTGGAATTAAGTGCTTGAGGTAGTTAGTTTATTGTGCCAACCTGGCTGATAAACACATGTAGGGTTAATTGAAGGGAGGAGAGATAAATGGCTCAGTGAGCCTTGCCTTTCTAGTTCTTGGGCCTCTTGCTTTCTGATGGTCAGACCAGGGTGAAGCTGCCTTAGCCAGTTCCCTGCTTCAGCTGGCAAGGCTCACTTCTTTTGAGACATCCCTGAGGAGAAGCCACATGGACCTACCCCGATGTAGCCCTGGGTGCTGGAGCAGCCATGTGGAGACCCCTGCCAGTGCTGAGATGCTTACACATTCACTGACTTAGCTTTCCTCCTGCAGTCCGTGTCATTGTATCTGTTTTGTGAGATGGAGGAGGATTTAGTGGATTGGCGTTGGACATATGGGTTAATGTTGGACTTGTAGGCTTGGGTAGCACTGGGTTGGGATGTTTTCTTGATGTGCACTTACCGTTTATATAAAACTCTCCCTTATACATGAGTTTCTGTGAATTTGTTTCTCTAAAGTACCAGACTAACATAGTACTTAAGGATAATGTAAGGTTCATGTGTGATAATTTTTAAATAACCATGCTAACAGGTGATAAGCTAGAAGTGACACTATATTTTTCTGTGAGTTTTTTACTTAATAATATAAAATTAATCATATACATACTACCATGAATACTTAATATTAAATAGATGCAATATGTTAAATATAAGTACCTAAATAAGTTTTATTGACAGTTAAAAATCACAGAATGACTGCAACTTTTAAATCAATAATTTTTTAAGAATTCACTAACATGAAAGTAAGGAAGAATGAAAGAAAATCAGTTTACACGTTAAAGTGAAATAGTGAGTCACAGGCTTGTGCTTTCAGTAAACGTTGAAAACACGGCAATGAGGAGGACCTGGTACATACCTAACATTTCAAGTGTAACAAACAAACGGAAAAGGAAAATATTTTTGTTCACAAGAAGGACTGACACTTGAAAGTTCCAAGTACTATGTAAGGTAGGAGTCAGGAAAAGACTGAAGGAAATGTATAGAAGTATTATGTGCAGATGGGACTACTTGGTACCTTCCCACTTGTGAAACAATGAGATCCTATAAAACACTTCAATGCCTTCATACCCCACAATCCCAATGAACACATTACAACATAGGAAACGTAAGACTATTATCTGAGGAAATGTAACAGGAGTCCCTCACGTCCTCATGTATCTTGTAAGACTGAAGATATCAGAGACAAAAATGGAAATGATGCGTAGACGGCAGAAAACCTTCTCCAAAATCGCGGGTAGTAGTGTCTACTTCCGATGCAAGAACAAAAAGAAACTACTTTGAAACTAAGAAGCTAAAGAGAGATGACTAGATGAGGCTTGATAATCTGAAAGTAAATATTGTTTATAAAACATGGCTTGACACTTCAGCCTTACCCTCCAGTAAAGCCATGCACCCGCATTTGGTCACAACTGCACCAACACCACCGATGTCTGGTCCTTTACATTTCTTTATCGAACTAAAAAAAAAACACTGCATTGAATCGATTCTGATCCACAGGGACCCTGTGGAGCGAGATAAAACTGCCCCTGTGAGTTTCTGAGACGTCTAACTTTCTTTAAGGAGCAGAAAGCCTGGTCTTTCTCCCAAGGAGCCACGGTGGTTTCCAGTCGCTGGTCTTGCAGATAGCAGCCTAAGAATCCTTTGAAATAGCCACTAACATAAACAGAAAAAGAAAAACAAAAAGAAACAGGGGAGGATGTGACACTCGAGGAAACCTCACATTGTAGGAAATAGAAAACATATACAAGTACGGTCTGTTTTTGTTGTTAGGTACCACAGAGTCAGTCCTGACTCCTGGTCACTGACCCTGTACAACAGAACAAGCTACTACTGGTCCTGCGCCGTCCTCACCACTCTCTGAGCCCCTTGTTACAGCCATGGCATCAATCCACCCCGTGGAGGACCTTCCTCAGTTTTGTTGCCCTTCTACTTGACCAAGCATGATGTCCTGTTTCAGGCATTGCTCTCCTGAGAAGATGTCCAGAGATGTAAGATGAACTAGCATCATCCTAGCTGTGTAGGAGCATTCTGGCTGTACATCTATTGAGACATTTTGCTTGTTCTTTGGTAGTCCATGATACTTTCAATATTCTTTACCAGAACAGTAATTTGGGAGCTTTGATTCATCTTTGTTTCTTCCTCATTCAATGCCCAATATTTACATCACTATAAGGGGATTGAAAATACCATGGCCCATTTTAGACATCAAAGTGAAAATGAATTATATAATAAAAGTAATAATTAATGACCAAGATAAAAATAAAAATGGAAGACAGAGTGAGAAAAAAAGGTTTCAGAATATCAATCCAAAATATCCAATATCTAACTAATAGGGGCTCCAGGAAAAAAAAATTAGAAAACAGAAATGTAAATGGAATGTTGTTGCCCCAAAATAGGAAGTTCTAACCCCTATACCTATAAACATGATTGTGTTTTGTGTGGGATTTTCCTTTGTTAATGAACTCGAGCCTGTGTGGGGTGAATCTTTAACCTCATCCCCACGGAGCACTCTTTCATCAAAAGGAAACACTGGCAGAGACACACATGGATGGATGGACTCTCCCTGAAAAGACATCTATAGGCAGCCAGGGGGAAAAAAAAGAATTATCCAGGTTGTATTAGTATAAAGAGAAAAAGACTTCCCCCTAAAGTCCACCCAGAGAGAACCTAGCCCTGTCAAACTCCTACATAGTCTCCAAAACTGAGAAAATAAATTCCTGTTCTTTAAAGCTACCACTTGTGTTAGCTTTTGATATGGCAGCTATGTGTAACTATGACAAGAAGAGAGCTAGTGTTTAGTAACTCTTAAGAAAAGATTTTCAAAACTTAAAGCCCCACCACCATTTTTTTTTAATCGAAAGTACACACTTGGTTAACAGCCAAATGATCGAATATAGATAGCAGCATTGAGAAAGCTCAACTGAAAAAGGCTTTCAAAGGGTACAAAAAATATATAAAAACACACTCAAACAATATCCAATGATATCAAGTAGCTCAGCCATACACTTATTCTACAAAAGAGGCAAATTAAGCATTCATAATGCTGAAAGAATATTGAATCCATCCTAGAACACTACACGCAGCATATTTAGTAAGGTATCAAAATGTGATTTTGCTATTCAGCAAAAAGAGAGTTTTTAAAATGCAGGATATAGGATTCAGAAGGAGAATTTCAGAACAGGACAAGGGCAAATACCTAAATGATTACTTGCCCCATTCAATCTTTCATAAGGCATTAGAGATGTGTGGAGCCAAGACTCAGATTAAAGAAAATCAAACAAAATAAAAAACCCACTGACTGGTAAACATTACTAATCATTTGGAAGGCTTGAAAAAAACTGACAGATTATTTTGGATACTTTGAAAAGAAAAAACAAATTGGAAAAATGAGGAAAATATGAAATAATTTTAATGATACTGGTTCCTTGTCCTCAATCTGAGTATCACCAAGTAACAAAGAGATAGAATGCTTGTGCCAGAATGAAAATAAACTACATCAATAAGCACACGATATTTTCCACACTAATATACTATTCTTCTTGGAAATATTTTCTACATGGAGAAGGAACTGTATTGGTTTTCTTTCCTACATGAGCTTCTTATTTTAACACAGGCTCAACACTTTGAGTACCATTGCACTATTACCGCTGACTGACTGCAGATTTAAAGAGCACTGATACTACAGTGTTGGCAGATTAGAGGAAGAGAAACTAAGAATGCTCAGTGGCATAACTATATTTTCTGATTATAAAATAGGAAATAAAAATGTATATTTATTTTGTTAAACAAAACCAGCTGTAAAGGTGGTACCTCCCTGCCCCCCCCCAAAACCAAGTTTCCACCCCCCCCAAACCATGTATTTAAATTTTTTTACAAAACAACCTTATCACCTTTAAAGGACTCTCTATTATTCTTAATACATTTGTGAAAGCTGTGATTCCACTCTTGGAAACATTTTTCAAACTCGTTTATTTGGATGGCTGCGGCATTCCCCATTTTTTTCTTCACCTCTTCTATGTAGACAAATTGCTGTCCTTTCATGTACCTCTGCATTCTCAGAAGCAAAAAGAAGTCACAATGAGTGAGGTCAGGGAAGTAAGGTATGTGGGGAAAGAGCTACATGCTGTTTGTTGCCCAAAAATGGCACACTGAGATGGCTGCATGAGCAGGTGCATTGTTGTGGTGGCAAAACCAGTCCCCCATCCGCCACAAATCAGGTCTTTTTTGTCACACACTGTTATGCAATCTTTTCAGAAGCTCTACATAGAAAACTTGATTAGCAGTCTGACCTGATGGAATGAACTCCAAATGCACTATCCCCCTCACATTAAAAAAGAAAAAGAAAAAGAGCATTGTCTTGATCTTTGATTTCACTTGACATGCTTGTTTTGGGCGAGGTGATGATGGCATCTTCCACTGGCTTGATTGAGGATTGCTTTCGGGGTCCTTAGAATAGTACCATGTCTGATCACCTGTAATGACCTTGGAATAAAAGTCTGGGTCACTTTGGAGCTGTTCTTTCAAAGCACGGCATGTTTCTATTAGTCATTCTTTTTTCTGGTCAGTCAGAACTCAAGGCAAGTTTCTCAGCAACCCTCTCACTCCCAAATCTTCCATTAAAATTCTCTGAACTGAGCTCCAAGATAGTCCAGATAATGCCCCCTTCTCCTCAATGGTCCGTCATTGATCATTGAGCATAACTGCATGAATTTTGTTGACATTTTTTTCCTGTCAGGAATTTGACAGACACCCAGAATGAGGTTTGTCATCAATCAACATTTCACCATTTTTGAAATGAGGGAACCACTCATACACCTGAGTTTTTCCTAAAGCACTGTCATTGTAAGTTGTGGCAACATCACAACAGTTTCTGTGGCATTCCCACCCCCCCAAGCAGGAAACAAAATTCACAGCAAACGCTGTTCTCTTAAATCAGCCATCACAAAAAACGAGGTTTAAGTGAAACTGCTTTTACAAAAAAAATTCGCTGTGACCAGAGAGAACCTTCCCAAGTGATGCCACTGGGTGCACTAACTTAGAGCAAGTTTCTGGATGATCACCTAGCAGGAAAAATGTGTTCTGTTTTTTGGGGGGTACTCCATAGTAAGAATTTTTTTAAAGATATATTAAGGTAAGTTGTAATGACCAGTTAAAAAATGCTAACATTGTTTACATTAAAAACCAATAGGGTGAGTAGACTGAGTTTGGACAGAGATGACAATTTGTTGTCTCATCTGAAGTTATTTAGTACTAGTGGGTCTTCAATCAGGTACATTTATTTATTTGGTTAAACTATAATTAATTTTAAAATTAGAAAGATTATAAGAATTAGGGATATTGTAAAAATTTAAACCAGGTACTATGATTGTGAGTATTAAAGTAAGATATTTGGGTCTAGAGCTAAATACCTAAGTACAATAATAATTGTCAGTAAATAAGGATTTCTTAGATAGCCCACCTTAAACAATGTAAACTGGTTTTAATGCTACAACTGCTGTTTTAAGTGTAATAAATACACCATTTACTGTAGGTTTCTAGGAATCTACATCTAACAGTATAAGAAAGGAAAAAGAAAAACAGTCAATATGTGACCAGATTTTAAAACTCCTGTGGAAAATGATTCTGTTAAGAATTGTGCATGGCTTTCTAAACATCCAAACTAAAATAGCAGCCTCAGTCTCCTGCTGAATACTGACTAGATTAATTAAAGTAGGTAGAACTGACTGCTGTAATTGAATTACAATCTTTTCTAAGAGCAGTTGTTGCCTTATTCTCTGTATTTCATTGACCCTTTTATGAGTTCTACTGCTAAATCAATTCTAATCACTGAACCAACTGGAAAAATTCCACTTTCCACTGCCAGGTCAATTACAGTCACACAATCAATACCTGGTACTTCAGTCGTTTTGATTAAAGTATATATATATATATAAAAGTCTACTCAAATAAAAAGAAATCACATGCAATTATATTTCTGCGCCAAAGAAAATTTAATTTAACACATAAATATTAACAGTGGATATAAAATTCAATAATAAAAATGATCCACACTGAAGTAATATTTTTCAAATTAATCATTTAACCTATTACAGTTTATTATAGTTGAAGTTTTTGAAAATTTGTAAGAACCTCTTGTGACAGTTATATAGATTAAACTGAAAGTTTTCCGTGTCAGGATTTCATGTTGATCTGGGACTTTTTTCCAGACTCCCACATTTCACTTCTCTTTCATTATTTCCTTGAGATCTCTCCAAGAATGCTATTATTTTAAGGTCATATCATCACCTTTTTTTCTCTCCTTATCACAATCTAACTTCTAGGTTGCAGTTCCACTATTCTCAAAAGCTTAAAATTTAACTGATGTCTTTCATTTCTCTTAAGTTTTGTTCCCTCAAATGATTATAGCGACTCTGTTCAAGTCAGTAAGAATAGTTTGAACTAAAAGTTGATCTCCCTTAATAAATTGACATTGCTTTTATGGCTTACTTATAATTCTGAAAACCTAAGAATGCCAGATTTCCAGGTCATAAAATTTAAAGTGATCCAGGGACTCTAAACAGCTTACTTCTGCATTTTCCTCTTTGTGAGATTTATGTTTAGTTTCACAATGAATCTATCATCACTTACCTAAGTGATTTGATTCAGTAGTCAGAAAACAGTGATCTGCATTATTTTCCAATAAGTATCAGGTCACATATTATTAGTTATGCTGTGACTTTTTACTGAGGTGCATGTACATATAGATCAGAGCAAAATGACATAGCACTATCAGCTCTTCCCTCTCGGTATCCAACACTAGATAAAATAAACACTTTGTAGCAAACAAAAGTTTTTTGGTGGATGCCTTTTAGATCCAACTTTGGCAAACGTTTCTGTATTGATGGATTTCAAATGTGAATATCTGTGAATATTTTTGGTTTCAGCTTTCATTGAAATGCCCCCCACACCATTCAGCCTTGGTGAAATTAGCATCCACAGTCCCAGAGGTATCACGCTAGTATTTACTTGGCTCACTCAGTTTACACTACCATTTTTGTTTATTTATTTGCTTTAAAAAAAAAGAAATGATTTTACTAGGGAAATTTACAGCTCTTATGAAAATACTTACAGCAGTTTGTCAAGCACATATGTACATCTGTTGCCGTCATCATTTTCAAAATATTTTCTTTCTGTTTGTGCCCTTGGTATCTGCTCATCTTTTTCCCCTCCTTCCTCTACCCTCCAACCCTCTTGGACCTGATAAATTACTATTATTTTCATATCTTACACCACCTGCTGTCTCCTTTTCCCACATTACTCTTATTCATTCCCCTGGGTGGGTAGTGGGGGGGGGGCAATGTTACTGCGTCGTCGGTCATTGTAGTTGGTTCCCTGTTTCTCCCTCTTCTCCCCCCACCTTCCCCTACCCTCATGGTATCACTATTCCCATTTCTGTTCATAAGGGATTTTTTTAATGGCAAAATTAATCTATTCTGACTAGTGTACAGTAGCATACAGTAGCATGTATGTCTAGATATAAAGTCCTTTCATTATCTCTCTCTGGTACTGAGTCAAAAGATATCCTATACCCTCTCACTTAATAGCAATAGCAAATTTTGGTTTAAAAGTTGGTTTTTAAATATACTAATAAACTCATAAAAACAAAATAAGTGAAATCTTGAGGATAGTGTGGTGAAAGAGCCCTACTCTCTCATCCTATGAGTATTTTATTTTACACAGGAGAAATGTTAAGATAAGCAAAAGTTGTGGACCTTGATATAAGGAGATTCTTCTGTGCGATCTAAATGGGCAGAACCGAACAGAGGGGTCCTTGAAAACAGACTCTCTTCCAGTTCAGGTGAAACGAATATGTATCAACAGAACAAGGTAAAAGAGGGGCAATATTTATGGTCTTCCAGATGTGGGGATGCAAGTGGTTTTCAGAGGAGTGAAAAGATAAATCAGTTCTCTGAAGTTTCCAACAAAGAATGAATCCCAAATTTCACCAACATTTTAACCAAAGTTAAAACCATGCCAGGCTTGGACTACCAGAAATGTAAGATTCAACAAACAAATAAAGATGCAATATTTAAGCCCTCAAATTTGTGGTAAATTATTACAAAAATCTTGCATAGGCAGTAATAAGGTAAACTCATGGAAAAGATTACTGATAATTTAGGTCACCTTGCTAGTTCCTATCAAATTATGGTCATTTTGTTTTTAATAGCTATGCAAGGAGAGTGTGACCATTCTGTGAGTCTATACACAGTGGAAATCCTAAGCACAGAAAAAATCAAACTTCCAAATTGGAAGTAACAAAATATAAGAATTTTGTGTATGTAAAACATGGTTTTGATTGATTATTAAATTTAATTTTAACTTAAAAATATCTTCTTAGAGATTCTTCCCTGGGCTGTAGTGTCTATCAGTAATAGAGTAGATGTCAAGCTGAGTTAACAGGCTTCATAAAAAGAAAATGCGGAAAATAAACACAGAATTCAAACAGGCATTAAAATGCTTTACATATTAATATTATCAGATAGAGGCCTTACAATTAGTATGTATATGCCTAAAGAAATAAACAGGGAGAAAAAATTGGAGGTAGAAAAACAATAAGAAAATAACGATATGATTTTCATGAACGTATGTTATGAAAAGGAAGTTTAATATTTGAAATTAGATCTGCATAGGGAGTTAATAACTAAACGATACACAAGATATAACACTGGAAGACAAGAAGGATTTATGATATAAAGGTTAAGATACATGAAACATAAAGCGAGTATGTTCAACATTATCGAATTACAGTTTTATGACATAGAAAAAAAATAATTGGGGGAGAGGCAATATTCGAAGAAATTATAAATGAGTATTTTCTTCAAGAATGAGTAAAAGATATATTTCTTCAGATTCAAACCAAGAATTCTAAGCAAGATGAATAAAATTGTATTAACCAAGATAAATTATAATAAAGCTACAAAATACCAAAGGTATTGAGGAGACATTAATAATAAGAGAAACAGGAAAACTGAGAGGAGACTGTTGTTATGAGGTGCAGCAGACAACAACTGTATGTACAACAGAACAAAGCATGGTCCAGCCATGGCCCGTGTTCTCAATTCTTGTGATGTTTGAAGCCATTGTTTCAGCCACTACGTGAGATAAAATGCTTGACAACTTCAATCTTTCTCTCTTTAACATGACGTTGCCTATTTGTTCAGTTGTGAGAATGTTGGTTTGCTTTACACTGAGTTGTAATTTCACGGTGTTAGTCTGGGTACTTTAGAGAAACAAATCCACAGAAACTCATGTATAAGAGAGAGTTTTTGCAGAGGGGTCTCG
>NW_022103915.1:66212387-66233857 GCF_000313985.2 Echinops telfairi
AAGCTCACTGAGCCATTTATCCCTCCCCACTTCAATTAACCCCACAAGTGTTTATCGGTCAGGTTGGCACAATATAAACTTTAACTAACTCATTCACCAAAGGGGACATTTAAATAACTTAGGGGGAAGTGAAATCATGTTAATGGAGAAGGACCAATTCAGAAAACAAGGATGAGAATGGATTCATAACTGTACGAATGTAATGAATGTCACTAAAGCATTATAAATGTTTCTACACGTAGAAACAGTGGAACTGGTTTTCCTTTTGCTGTGCATATTCACAACAAACACAAAATAAATGAAATTATATACAAAAAGAAATCTTTATGCATCACAATGGTCTTATTCTATAGGAAAGAGGCTCACCATGAACTAAGGCCCTATCAGATGACAAGCAACCGCAAGAACAACACAGGCAATTAGTGACATTGAAGGGAGAGGCTAAGCATTCAGAAAATTATCTCTCCAATTTTAACAAGGAAATAATGAGTTCTTAATATGGAAATGGCAAATGGGATAGTTCCTTCGGTTTCTTGATGGCTTCCTTGAGAATGGATTATGTATTCAAGCAGAATGAAATCCTTGGCAACTTCACTTTTTTCTTTATTTATCATTGTTACCTTTACCTATCGGTCCTTGTGTAAAGATTTTAGTTTTCTGTACATTGAGCTGCAATCCATATGAAAGGCTGCGATCCTTAATCTTTATCAGCAAGTGCCTTAAATTCCCAGGTTTCAACAAGCAAGGTTATATCATTTCACTGCCATAGAATTGATTCTGACTCATAGTGAACCTACAGGACAGATCTGCCCTTGTGAGTTTCTGGGATTACAACTCGTAATGGGAGTAGAAAGCCTTCTCTCTCCCCCGACATTTGCATATATAAGGTTATTAATAAGACTTCCTCCAGTCATTATAGGTTACTCTTCAGATAGTCCAGCTATTTGTACGATCTGCTCAGATTGAAAAGGAATGGCGAAAGGATACGACTCTGGTGCACACTTTCTGATTTTAAACCACTCTTTATACTATTGTTCTATGATATCGACTAATTTGGGTTCATGTACAGGTTTCACATGAGCACTATGCAGTGTTGAACTTCCCATTCTTCACATGGTGTCCATAGTTTGTTATAATCCTCACAGTATAATTATAATAATAATGTCCTAATCCTTTGGCAAAATCTATCTGAGCGTAGCAATGATATGGTTGGTGGCAAATCTTGTTCTGAATCAAACTTAAGAGTATTGGGAACTCCCTGTCTGTGTACTGCTGGAACCACTGGTGATGACCTGAAGCAAAATTTTCCTTGCCCATGATGTTAATAATATTGTTTGAAAACTTCTTCATTGTGTTGGGTCACCTTTCTTTGCAATGAGTACAATTACAGATTTCTTCCCGTTAGTTTGCCAGTAGCCAGCTGTCATCCAGGTGTCTTGGTACAGCAAGTGAGTGCCTCCAGTGCGTCGTCAGCTTGTTGAAGCATTTCCCTTGGTGTTCCGTCAATCCTGGAAGCTTTCTTTTCACTCAAGCCTTCAGTGTATATTAGACTTCCTTCAGTACCGTGAATTCTTGACCACATGCTACCTGTTGAAATGGCTGGGTGTGGACTAGTTCCTTCGGGTCCAATGACTGTGTACACACTTTCAATCTTCTTTTAGTGGTTTCTACTCCTTTGATATTTTGCTCATGGAGTTCTTTAATATTTCCACTTAAGGCTTGACTGTTTTCTTCAATTGTTTCAGCTAAAGATAGGCTGAGCATGTTCTTCTTTTTGGTTTCCTAACTCCAGGCCTTTGTACATGGCTTTACAATATTTTGTCGTCTTGAGCGGGCATCAAGAAAAAGTGTCCCCCTCTCCTTTGACATCCACTTTGGTCCTGTGTTTCGTTCATGTCCTTTTCAAGGCCGTTAGGTTTCTTCAGATGTGATGTTTGTGGCGTCATTCCCACAGGTCATCAGATTTCCTGTCATTAGCATTCGATGATTCAAATCGGTTCCTGAGATGTTCTTAAAATCAGGTGAGATATACTCACGGCTGTATTTTGACTCTTGAGGACTTATTTTAATTTTCTAAACCTTTAACCTTAACTTATATATTGAGCTTAGGATAGTCTGTTTAACATCTAGCCCCTCACCTAGATTTTGAGGCTACTACTGAGTTTCTCCATTGTCTCTTCCCACAGGGGTCAATTTGATACCTGTGTATTCCATTTGTTGCTGGGGGTAAAAAAGAAGTATTCTTAGTGAGGAAGTCATTCATTAAAAACATTCTACCATGTAATCTCCAGGTCCATGTCTATCACCAAGACCGTATTATCCAGCCTTGTACCTTCCTTTGTGTTTCCAACTTTCACATTCCAATCACCAATAATTATCAATGCATTTTGATCACATGTTTCATTAATTTCAGACTGAAGGCATTGGTTGAATTCTTCAATTTATTCACCACTGGCATTCGTGGTTTATATGTAAATTGTAAAATATGTGTGTTAACTCTGATATTCCTAATTACATGGATAATAACATTTCTAAGTACTTCGTGGTTCAAAGAAGAAATCATAATAATAATGAGATACTTATAATTAAGTAGTAATAAATATATGACATATCAAAGTTTGTGGGATGCATCAACATTTGTTAGTGATGGGAAATATAAAGCAATAAACTATTCCATTAGGAAAATGCTATATATGAATGACTGCAGAATCCAGCAAAATATCAACTGAAAGTATTTAAATCAAAAGTATTAAATTAACAGAATAGAAATAAAACAAGTAAGAGTATTCACATTTTTTGATGCAAAACATGGAACACCCACTCCTTATTTTTAACGTCTTTAGGCTCCCAAGGATGTTTGTTGTTTTTTAATCATTTTATTAGGGGTTCCTACAACTCTTATCACAATCCATACATACATCAATTATGTAAAGCACATTTGCACATTGATTGCCATCATAATTCTGAAACCAAAAGAGGCTAAGTTATTAAGAGAAAATTGCCATTATGCAAAAACAAAGGATGACCACATCTGATCATAATATTGAGGATCACTATATATCATAACAGAACCACAAAATTACATCTTTTTATAAATTCTAAATCACTGATAAGCATGACTCAGTCAAGTTGACAGATAATTTTAATCATCAGATCCAATATTACTCTTGCCTTATACCTTGGCATCTGTTAAAGCCAGGAATACATTATTAATGTATAATGTATCACATTGTTGTCTTTTAAGATGGTCATAGATGTGAATTTTTGTATAACTAGATAGATAAAGGAGGATCAAGTGTAATAAAAATAGATTATAATATTACACACATTGACCAATGAAATAGAATTGATAGTTCAAAAATTCATTGATATATGTACAAAAATTGTTTAACAAGAATGGTAAAACCATCAAACACGGAAGGAAGATTATTTTAATAAATTATGCCAGATAAATTGGACTACCACATTGATAAATATTAATCAGGAGCTACTCCTGGCATTATATCACCAAGCAAATTCAAAATACAGATTAGATGTGAAATGAAATCTATAAAATTATTTATTAAATATAGAAGTATAAAAGTTTTCAATAGTGAACTATCCAATTCAATAATGAAAAACACAAATAATCAAACATAAAATGAATAAATGGGCCCTCATAACTAATATTTTGTTCATCAAAACACTTAATCAGAAAAATAAGGCAACAACCTACAGATCAGGAGAAAATTTAAGGAGCCATGTATCTGCCAAAAGTTTAATATTACCATATATACTCGAGTATAAGCTGACCTTAATATCAGCTGAGGTTCCTAATTTTACCACAAAAACTGCATTAAAAATGTGGTGAAAACTCAGTTTGTACACGAGTATATATATTATATATATTTAGCTTCTGCAATTTAACAATAAAAAGACAAATAACCCAAAGAAAAAATTAGCAGAGGATTCAAATAGACATTTATTCATAAAATATATACAAATGGTCAACAGGTTATCCACATGGTCAACAAACATATGAATGTTGATCAAGACTACAAGGAGAAACTCCTTTACTTTCACTAAGATAAAAATTAGGTAGATAAAAGGACATTTTTAAATATTGTCAAGATTGTGTGAAAAGTGGATTCTTATGCACTACTGCTAAAAATGCAAAATGTTACAGCCGTTGTGGAAAATAGTGTGGCGGTTCCTCTAAAAATTAAAAATAAAACTATGATATGACCTAGCAATTCCATTTGTAGCTATAGCCCAAATAGACCATATCTTTGAAAAAAAAATGCCAGGGTTTTTTTTGAGGGGGTACCCCCTCATATACCAGTAATATTCCCAGTAGTCCAAAGATGGAAGCTATGTATACAACAACAAATGAATGCACAAAAAACGTGGTAGATACATGGGCAAAATGGAGTGTTCTATGATTTAATAAACAATTTGCAAATTGTGACTTCACTTTATTCTGTCCAGAGGAGCATGCTTCCAGAAAATGGAAAATACAGAAGAGAAAAATAATTTTTGTTTCATAAACACATTTTCATACTTATGATGAACTTTATGGTTATTGAGTTAAAACTAAAAATAGACTCAGGAAAACGGTCCAGTTACAGTTTCTATCCATTAGACCTCATGATTTCCAGATTTTTTTATCTTTTTCATTAAATCACATCTATTGGTTTTGTTATTGGCCGCTCTTTTAACATGAAATAAAAGTTAATTAGCAACTTAAGTTGAAAATAATAAGAAATAGACTAAGAAATGTGGAAAAGATTTTCAAATTCTAATGAAATCTATACCTTCGGAAGTCCTTGAGATTGTATGGCACTACAGAAAAGACTGCCTTGTGATATTCTTTACATTTTAAATGGACACTGTCCCCTGAAGTCATCTTCAAACTACACAACCCACTGTCACTGCCATCGAGTCTGTTCTGACAAAGCGACAGCGTGCTACCACGATTATCATTTGACCTTATCCAAAGGCGCCAGTAATTCATTCATGACGAAAAGACAAAAGTCAGACAGCTGAGCCTTTCTTCTAGCTTCTCCTCATCAGTCTCAGCAGCACTAACTGCTTCACGCTGAGGAGCGAGTAACGTGTCGTATGGCATGTGAAGGCTCCGAGCCAGAGACCGCAATAAAATCCCCCTATGCTTCTTAAATTGTTTGTACCTTCTGTTTATTTAACTGCAAAATAAGGAGAATTTTACTTAAAGAATATTTTTAAACATGTAGCGAATGTATACCAATATGCTACACATAATAAATAAGTGGTCACATTTTTATTTATTATCAAAGTTTATTTTCCATTAGTACCTGACATTGAATCCTCTTATCTTAAGATAATTAAGTCACTTGGAATAGTTTTTCTTTCCACATGTATCATCTCCTATCTACTCCCACTATGTTATGCCTAATCAGAATCTTAGAACAGAATAGGCAAGAAAAAATTTAAAATAAATGCATATGTATATATGTAACATAAAAGAAGGCTTTAAAATTTATGAAGAAATTGAACTAAGAAATAATATAATTTTCCACAATCTTTTTTAATCTGTACGTTTCTGTGCATATGTACGTGCGTTCCTATGTGTGATCAAGTGATTCTAAAGCACTCCATCCTACTTGGAAAATTATCATCTATAAGCCATCATTAGTAGAGCAGGTATTTGACATTAACAATCAGTGTAGTCACACCTTCTGTTAATCTTATCTCTGTGCCCCTGATGACTAGTGCAATTCTCTACAAGGAAATAGTCTATAATTGTTTAACATTAACACTACTGAAATGATAAATTCTACAGGATGAATTGCAATAGGAGATCTTCAAAAAGAACAAAACCAATTGGCCAATGATACAAATTAGGAAAGATCATCACAGAAATAAAGTATGCAAGTATTTTTGGCTCTACAGGAAGAGAAAGCATCAAATATAACTAAGAAGAAAGCTGAATACAGAGAAATACATATAATCTTACTTCCAATCAGTTGTGAAAGTATCCCACATCCTAAGAATCTCCAAGGAATTTCTCCTGTAAGTTATTTAAAAATAAGTTAAATTAGAGATGAGTGATACTTGAAGAATATCACATTTTTTATTTTCTTTCAAAATGGAGTGAATTTGGAATAATAAAACATTGCATCCTAGATTATGATACTGAAGAATCATATATTATTATGGATTTGAAAGTTAATACTTATCTATATTCAAGATATAATGACTTTCTCTGATAAAACAAGGATACGCTGGGAGGCTAAAACAAGCTTTCTGTTTTGAAAATGCTTTTAGTCCAATGAAAAGGCATGCAAGTACTGATGTCTCACAGTAATCATGAGAACAGTTAATTCTTATAAGTGTTGTCATTTTGTATTTCTCAGTGCTTATTTTAAGTCAGCTTTTTACAACTGAGGTAGCATAATCCAGTGCACTTGGAATAGGTAAAAAATACAAATGATGTTATTTAATATAAAGAAAAAATATTAAAACTATCTCAATATTTCCTCCCATTTTAGTTAATATTTTTCTTCTGTTAATTCTATCATCACATTTAAAATAAAGTACTGCCAAAGTAGAAGTAAGTTTGTATCTCTATAATTTAACAACTTTTAACATAAAATAATGGAATCAAAAAGCATGAGCTAGAAATATAGTTATCATATGTGAGCATTTAAATAAGCAGTTGGTAAAGCATTTAATAATACTTATAAATGTACCCAAATGAACAGCAACGATGAAGAAAATACTCTTGCTGTAACCACATATGATGGAATTTGTTTGTAGAAATCAGTCAGCTAGGAAGATAGATTAAAATCTGATATATTTTCAATTATCAGTGAAGTAACAAGATGATTTTCAAATATTAGTTTGGTACATTAACCTGCCTGCCTACCACATTTTTTAAGTTCCCTAGAATAGTAAAACATATTTCCTCTAACCTCCATTAAACTTTTATAAGCTCAATGATCCTAGATAATGTACATCATCATTGGTTTACCAACTGCTTATTTTTATATTCTACCAGTAAGCATATTTTGCATTTACTAGCAATGACTCTAAATATTTCAGTAGCTCACAGTCCATTAAATACAATTAGTATAAAATGTCTGCAGATGACAAAATGAGAAATTAAGTTATTAGCAAATCAATCAAAGAATATTGCAAGGATAGCAGAAATAGATAATAACAGTTCCATGATGGTGAATGAAGGAGAGGAGCATGAGATGGCACGCAGCGGTATGTTTTGCTGTATTAAGAACTAAAAGTGGAATACACTAAATTTACCGGTGTTCTTTGTGAATGACTAACATGTGCTTGATGGCGTTTTATAGCAGCAAGTTTACATCGTGCATTTCTAACGGAGTGAAAGGTGCATTTTTATTTTGTTAGACGTGATTATATGAGATAATGTGCTGAGCACAACTCTCTGAACTGTATTAGGCCAAATATTGAACCCTCCAAAAGTCATTTTGCCCTCATTATTGTAAAGCTTGAACATGATTAGAGGGCTCCAATTTTATTCTCTGTGAAATGAATATAATAGCATTTCACAATTATTCTGAGTAACAAATAGACTGTAGAAAAATGCTCTACTGGTGCAATATGAAACTGCTGATTGTTTGGCCCAATCCTGCTGCAACCCAGCATCCACATCAGCAACAAACTTCTATTTCAATTCAAAGAAAGCTGAGACTCATGTTCGAGCCTTTATTTCCCTCATTTGCCTGCACACAATCTAGAGGAAATCCTCTTGGCTCAATCTTAAACATATATTCAATATTTTATATTCTGAATATTGCTATTGCTATCAGCATGACCCAATCACTTCTTTTATTCCTTGGTTTATTTTAATAGCTACATAGACCTATATACGTCTACATTTCCCTCCTCCTTCATTTTCAATATTGCATCCAAAATTACATAGTATAATAATAGCCCTATTATCTCCCTTTTCCTTACAAAATCCTTCCATAAGGAACCATCTCAACTGGAATACAAGAAAATCTTAACAGTGATCATTCTGATCACACTCTCACTGTGCACTCTCTGAACGTGCTCACTTGCACTTGTACCACACGGGCTTCTGTAGGACCTTTGCTGTAGAGGGTTTTCCAACCTGGAACACCTTGATCAAGAACATTTATGATCGTTAAGGTGCTGTGTCAAACTTCAGGGCTAGGATTCTTATTGGTTTGGCAGGTAAGACCTAGTAATCTGCCCCTGATGAGATCTCCTCTGGGTCTTGGCCTATTTTCAGTACAAATGGGCAATGTGGACAATCCTGCTGACTTTTTGTTGGGTATGGATCCTGCTTACGGTTTGTCATCTAACCTCTGGTTCTCTGCTGCATGCCTGTTGACCCTGAGAGTTGTCATTAGCTTATCCTACCTCCCAAAGACCTTGGGATCATTTGCCTCTGCAGCCTGAAATCTGCCATCCCACCAGATGATCTTGAATCCATCAATTCCTGCACAAAGTGAGTCAGGAGAAGCTTCTAGTCAGACATCCAACCCACAGGCTTGGACATTGCCCATGCATACAACCGTGTGGGCCTTTTCCTTGATATAAACCTCTCTGATCATATAAATATGTGTTCATCTGTGTTTGCTGCTCTAAAGAATCCATATTCCTATGATGAACTTCCTCAAGTCTTTCGAATATTTATTTGTCGCAAATACTTGAAGCTAAGCCAGCCCGAATATTAACCGAGACAGCTAATTTTACCACAAAAACTGCATTAAAAATGTGCTGAAAAGAACTCGGCTTACGCATGAGTATATACAGCAAACCTCCATTTCCTAGTGAACTCTGCCCATCCTATTATTCCTGTTATTGATCTCGGCCATGACCTACAACGATCCCTGACTTCCAGCCTGGATGTCCTCCATTCCCTAACCCCTCTACTATTACTTTTACAAGCAGGCTTCAAAATACGTGTGGATACATTCTATTATCTCTTTTTAAAAAATCATTTTATTATTGCTCTTACAGCTCCTATAACAACCCATACATCAATTGTATCATCACATTTGTGCATATGTTGCCATCATCATTTTCAAAGTATTTTCTTTCTACTTGAGCCCTTGGTATCAGCTCTTTACTCCCTCCTTTCCCCACCCTCCCACTCTCATGAGCCTTGATAAATTATAAATTATTATTATTTTCATATCTTACACCATCCACTGTGTCCCTTCACCCATGTTTCTGTTGTTCATCCTCCTGGGGGAGGGTGTTAAATATTTAATCATTGTGATTAGCTCCCCTTTTTCTCCCCCCACCATCCCCCTACCCTATAGTATCACTACTCCCATTACTGCTCCTGAGGGGCTTATCTGTCCTGGATTCCATGTATTGAGAGCTCTTATCTGTACCAATGTACCTCCTCCAATCCAGCCAGATTTGTAAGGTACAACTGGGTTCACGATAGTGGGGCTTTGGAGGGAGCGTTAAGGAACTAGAGGACTATTGTGTTTTGTCAGTGCTATACTGCACCCTGGCTAACTCGTCCCTTCCTTTTGACCATCTGTAAGGAAATGTCCAATTGTCTACAGCTTCTATTTTCTTTTATTTTATTGGGGGCTCGTACAATTCTTATCACAATCCATCCATCCATTGTGCCAAGCACATTTGTACATTTGTTGCCATCATCACTCTCTAAACATTTGCTTTCTACTTAAGCCCTTAATATCAGCTCCTCATTTTCCCCTCTCCCTTCCCGCTCCTCCTCCCTCATGAACCTTTGATAATTTATAAAGTATTATTGTTTTATCATATCTTACACTGTCTGATGTCTCCCTTCACCCACTTTTCTGTTGTCCATCCCCCAGGGAGGAGGTTAAATGTAGATCCTTGTATCTATTTTCTTTTAATTGCACATTTACATGAACATTGGCGAGCACACTTGGATATCTCATATTGATCTTTTGTTTACCAGCCAAAGCAAAAATTCCTCAAGGATGATGGTATTTTTAGTTTTGTTTACTAAAACAGTCCAAACCCCTAAAACGGTGCCTGAAATCTGAGCAGCTTTCAATATATATTTGAAACCTATAATATGAAGGAATATTTCATAAACTTATTTATCAACTTTTGATGCTACCTGTACAATGATCTCTACTTAAGCAAGAAAGTATAATTTTTTGTAATACACACAAAAATTGTTGTTTCATCTCTCTCAACTCCTGGGGATATTGTGCTTTTGAGAGTAGAAGTATATATTGAGTTTTCAATGGCAGTGACCATTTGAAATAAACTATCAAAAAAAAAAAAAGAAATAAACTATCATGTCATTCTTTCTAGGCACCTTGGGAGGGGTTGGGCACCGCTAGCCTTTTGATTGACAATCTCTCAGAATGTTGTGCACCAGTCAATCTCTCAGAATGACTTAATACTCTAGCCAGCAATGAAGTGAGTGTCCTCTCGGTTCTATGAAGAAGAGGCTCTATCCATTCAAGGAAAATTCACATAACGGCAAATTTGTTGTTAGTTGCTTCTGAGTTGGCTCCAGTCACAGCAACACTACACGCAGTGGAACTCCACACATCATCTGGCCCTGTGCCATGTTCACAATTGACCAACTGACACTATACTTGAACCCATTGTTGTGGTCACCATGTCAATCCATTTCATTGAGGGTCTTTACCCTGTATTTCTGACCCTTTACTTTACCAAGTTAGCATGGTCAAAGGATGTGGGAGGAAGTTTTATTGCCAATCTTGCTTTCATAAAGCATTATGATTGTACTTTGTCCAAGAGACTTTCTTTTCTGGACTTAAATAGTATTTTAAATATTCTTTGAAAACAAATGCAAACATTTTCTGTAGTTTTCCTTACTTCTTTTCCAACTCCTACATGCATATGAGACCATGATTTGGATCATGCCTAAATTACTCCTCAAAGTTAGATCCTTCCTTTTTAAAGTCTTAGTGATGTTTTGTATAGCAGCTTTGTCCTTTGTAGTATTTTGGTGTTAAATCTATCTCTTGACAACTGCTTCCTGAAATATGGATTTTGAGTGCAGGCAAAGTGATCTTGTGTCCACTTATGATGATGTAAACTATTGGTCCAGTTGTGAGAACTTGTGCTTCCTTTGCATTGGGTTGAAATCCATACTGAAGGCTGCAGTCTTTGATCTTCATCAGCAAGTGCTTCAAGCTCTCTTTACATTAGCTACATTGTGCCCTAGACAGATGGCCAGTTGTTAACAAACTTCCTCCACGGGGATGCAGCGTTCTTCTTCATGTACTCCTGTTTCGTGGATTATTTTCTCAACAGACCGCTTGAACAAGTATGTTGAAAAGATATGACCCTGACACCCATCTGTCCTGATTGTAAACCACATAGTATCCCCGTGTTCTTTGTGAGCCACCACTGGACCAGAACAAAGACATATACATGTTTCACATGAGCACAGTGATGTGTTTTCAAATTGTTATTCTGAGCAATGGGATCCATAGCTTGTCATGATATACACAGTCAAAGGTCTTGGCTGGTCAGTAAAATGCAAGTAGGCATCCTCCTGGTATTCTCTGCTTTCTGACAAGATTCATCTGACATCGGTAGTGCTAACCCTTTTGTATTATCTTCTGAATCCGGTTTGAATTTCTGGCAGTTTCCTGTCAATGTAGTACTGCAACCATTTTTAAATTATCATCAGGATAATTTTATGAGCATTTAATATTAATGATATTATTCAATAATTTTCACATTCTGTTGAGTGACCTTTTTTGGCATGGGCAAAAATATGGGTCTTTTTCAGTCTGTTGATCAGGTAGCTATCTCCAAGTCTCTTGCAATAAACTGGTGCCTGTTTCCAGGACTTCATCAGCTTGTTGAAATCGTTTAATTGGCATTCAGTCGATATTTGGACTTTTTGCTTTTTGCTAATGCCTTCAATGTAGCTTGCACTTCTCATTTCAAAACCATCAAAACCAAAACCATATTCGGTGCCATCAAGTTAATAGTGACTCATAGTGACCCTCTAACAAAGGGTAGAAAATGCCCCTGTGAACTGCTGAGACTGTAAATCTTTAGGAGAATAGGAAGCCCTGTTTTTCTCCTGCTGGAGGAGGTGGCTGGTGCTTTGCAATGGCTGACCTGTCAGATCGCAGCCCAGTGAATAACCACTGCCCCTGCCAGCACTTTTATAATACTATCAGTTCTTGATAATACGCTACCTCTTGAAATGGTTGATCAGCAACTAATTCTTTTTGTACAATAACACTGCGTATTCTTCTTAGCCTCTTTTGATACTTTTTAATTGTTCAATATTTTCTCATAGAATTATTCAATATTACAATTAGAAACTTGGATCTTTCCTTCTTTTCTTTCTGTTTGAGATATGGCGAGCATGTGCGTCCTTGATCCTACTTTACTTTGTCTCTTCAGCTGGCCTTTGAAAAGGTCTGTTCAGCTCTTTGACTTCATCCTTTCTCCCATTTGCTATAACTATTCTATATGGAAGGGCACGTTTCAGCAAGCTTCTCTTCTGACATCCACTTTGTTCTTTTCTTTCTGTCCCCCTCATTTTAATAAACCTTTTTTTCCTGTAAGTATAATCTTCCTGTTGTCATCCCACAGCCGGTCAGGTGTCCAGACATTAGTGATGGATACATAACATTTATTCTTGAGATGCTCTCTAAATTCAAGTATGATATAAGATTACATTTAACTTCTCTTGGATTTGTTTTAACTTCTTATAACTTTCATATAAGTAATAGATGGCTTGTTCCATTGCAGGATCTATTTCATTTTGGATAATAATATTGAACTTCTCCAATGTCCCTTCCCACAGATGTAGTCAATTGAATTCTTGTGCATTTCCCCGGGTAAGGTCTACATGCTTATTTGTTGTTAATATTGTTGAAAAAATAATTTTCAAAGAAGACATTTTTTGCCTTACAAAATTCTCATATGTGAATGAACACCTCCTTTGTTCTTATCACCTAAGTCACATTTTAAAATTGCTAATCCTAGCTCCTTTTTCAACCCTTTCATTCAAAATATAAATTCATGTTGATTACAAGTATGATGTACTGCAAGGGACATCCGAAAAATTCTGTTTGGCAATGAATGCAACAGTATTTCATTCTTGAATTGATCATTCCTGACACAGTCATCCAAATGAATGTCCAACTCAAAATGGCCAATACCAGTCTACCCATATCGACACTAATGGATGCAATTTGGATGTGCTCTCAGGAGAAATCAAAGGACAGTGAAATCCACTTCTCAGTGTGAAGACCTTTTCTTCCTTCCTGTTTTTGTTTTCTTAACTCTTCATCCTGTTTCCAAGAAAAGAGCTGTAGAACACGGTCTCCTCGTGGGTTTATTGGCCCATGGTTGTAAAACTGAACCCTCTCTCATGTTTTTAGCACACTTATTCCATTAGCATAATGTTTTGTGAGTAATAAAATAATTGCTTTTTAGGAACTAAAATCACTGCTTTATGAGGCTTTAAAACAAATCCAGTGCAATGTTCATTACGTCTGATTTTTTATACTCCTTTAGGTGCACAGTCTGTGTATGACACATGTACTCTAAACCTCTCTCTTTCTTGGCCTTCACTTGACCCTCCCTCCTTGCTGGAGTCTCCGCGTGCTTCAGGGGTGGCTTCATGGCAGTTGCCAACCCAGAGAGCAGTGGACACCCTGCCACGTTCTCACTGGCCTGCGACACACACGACTCGATTGTGATCCTATTGCTTCCTGCTTCACCTTTGTGTGGCATTGGCCTGCAGCTCTGTGAGCTTGAACAGGGCTTCTACTATCACCAGACCCATGGGCTTGAGGTGGACTTGGCTGGAATGATTTCTTGGTATAAAATTATTTCTTATTATCAAGTTCTTTCTTATACATCTATGAGTGTCACTGGTTTGGTGACCCTCTAGATAACCCAGCTTAACAGTTTGGTACCAGGAATGGGGTTCTAGAAAAATAAATCATGAAGCTAGAGAGTGGAGACATGTCTGACCTCTGCCTTATGGAAATTAGGTGGAGTTAGAATTTTCTTCTCCTTTGGATAGCCAGAAGAAGTTCAATATGGCCGTGTGGTTCACTCAGTTGGTATCTGGAAAACATGGAAAGTGAAACTTTTGATTTTTATAAGATTTCTGTTGTTATTCCTAACAAATGGTTAAAAGGAATGTAAAGGATGTTAAATTGCAGCTCCAGGACGAAAATAGCTATTGAACTTCCCCAAGGCAAAAACCATGGTGCTAAGATCAGTGGTTCTCTACCTTTCTAATGCCGTGACCTTTTAATACAATTCCTCATGTTGTGGTGACCCCAACCATAAAATTATTTTTGTTGCTATTTCATAACTGTAATTTTGCTACTGTTATGAATCAGGCAACCCCTGTGAAAGGGTCTTTTGACTCCCAAATGGATTGCAACCCACAGGCTGAGACCCGCTGGCTTAGATAAAATGGGTGAGAAAAGACCAGGCTTGCTGAAGATACATTTATATACTGTCAACCTCCTAGGGCTAGATACATATGAATTATAATTTTAAGCAGCAGTGTTTTTAAAGGGATTTTTTTAGGCTCTGGCAATACTATGATTATGTTGATTTATAGACAGGAGCACCCCACCCCCACCCCTGGGGTATAGTGGATCTGCATAGTCAGCAGTTTGCAAACATCTGCAGCTCTGCAGGAGTAAGACTGGGCTTTCTACTCCTGTAAATAGAGTTCCAGTCTTGGAAACCAAAAGGCAGTTACCACGAGTCAACACTGACTCAATGGCAATGAGTTTGGAGTTTGGTTGACTGCTATAGACATAATATGTAATATAAACGAATATTGAAAGGTATGTATGCTTATAAAGAAAGTTTGTATATAAAGAAAGTTTGTAAGCCAGTCTGCCTTTAGCCTTTATGATTAGATTTGCTGAAAGGGACATTAGAAATTGCCTGGCAGAAATGACTTTTATTTCTAAACCAAGGAAGATGGCTTAGGAAAAGTAAGTCCCACTCGTTGCTTTGAGTGTTAGGACATTTGAATTTAGAAAGACATCCAAGACCCTGAACACAAAATAAAACAAGTGATTTGGGATTTCTGAATTTTGAGCAAGCTTTGCCTGTCGATACATGTAAGCTAGAAAAGGCTGTGCCCAATAGCGAACCCCCCCCCCTTCTAGGACTGAAAGTTAAAGGGAGTCTGCAAGCAGCCTGGAATTCTTATTAGGTAAGCACCTGGATTCACTGTTTGATGGAAAGTGGGGAAGACACAACAGTGGAGAGATGGGTTGAGTCTGGCCACTGACACACAGAGCTGGTCCACAGGGACTAGAGAGGCAAAGCAAGGAGATACTCTATATCCCAGATCTGAAGTTTAAAGAATTGCACATTACCTGAGTCTATGGAATGACCTGGCCTGTAGGGGCTAGAATTTATGAGAATATGTGAAGGGGCTAGTGGTCTGAAGTAGATGGAGATGTGTAGGAAACTCCCTTGCTTGCTACAGCCCCCACAGACTTAGCTTGGAATAACTAGGACTGGGTTGATCAGAACATGACCCAAGAAGAGGAAGATGACTGATCCAGTGAGCTGGTCCACAATGCTTGCCAGCTTGATGGATGGCCTGCTCTAGATTTGACGTTTCTTAATGATGCAGAAATGCAAAGTTCCAAATGGAATGAAGTTTATTTACATCAACTATGCTTGTATACTGAGATCATAGGTTGATAGGCATAGGGAGTTTCAATATTAGATATCAAAAATGAGGGGGGAGAAAGGTATTGAGTGACTGGCTTACAAACTTTCATGGGTCTTTAGTATTAAATAGGTGAAATGAGAGGATCTCCACTGAATATCCTTCGCTTTTCCTAATGGATCTAGGGAAGAGAGGGTGGGAAGATTTTGCCAAAATTGTAGGATACAGGTATAGGCACTCAAACTTGCAACTGTTAGTTATTACATAATTTTATTGTGGTCACTTATAGAATATGTAAATGACTGGTACATTTTTGATTGTATAGATTTTAGTTGTATTCTAGTGGGTGCAAACATGATCTTATATTTAATGGCTTTTATCTACTGCATATGGGCAAAGAGTTTGTATAGGTTGTAAGTTGACAAGGGGTGGTCTGTGCTGGTTCAATTTTATTCTAATGGTTAATGGTGTCTGTGTGGAGGTAAAGTGGTGTTCAATCTGTCCATCCGGTGGTAGCCAGGTGATGCCTCCTTGAGGGCTTTGGCCTTCTTATGAGAGAAACTGGGATTTCTCCCTCTCTGGCTCTTCATCTTCCCTGTTGGCTAGGATTCTGCAACTGCCACATTGGAAGAGGTTAGCTCCCTTCCAAGTTCCCACCAACCTTGGATCCATGTCCCTGCACCCAACAGCCTGTGAGCTCCTTGTCCCCACTTCTGCTTCATAAACCCACAGCTACATGTGTCTGAAGTGGGTCCCTGCTAGTACTGGGTCCATAGACTTGAAAGCTCTTTCTTAAACATATAAGTTGTGTCTTATGCATATTAGCACCACTAGCTTTCTTACTCTAGACAACAAAGACTAATACAGTAGTTAATGCATGCCCTTTTCACTGTGCTCTTTATTATATCAATTTTTGTTCACTGCAACTGTGATTTTTTGCCCATAATTATTCCTTATAATCTTCAGACTGGTATATAGATATGGTATTTACAGAATTTCATGTTAATTTGAAGATTTATAAAAGTGTAGGGGTGGAGTCTAGCCTGTCAGGCCACAGTCTGATGGGGACTCCTTTGGGGCATGGGAGGGTCCTTCGAAATGCCTCCCCCTTCACCTTCTTGCTGCTAAGCCACTATGAGACCTGCCAGAGCCCTGGAAATACACCCATTACATTCACAGGACTTTGCACACACCAGCCTGTGATATTCCTGCATTCTACAGCATTGCTTGTGACTGCGTGAGTCTGAAGCAGGACTTATGGACTAGTATCGGACTTATGTACTTGACTGGGACTGGCCTGGGTTGTTTTCCTGATATATAACTACTTCTTGATATAATTTCTTACACATATATGAGTGTCACTGGATTTGTTTCTCTAGTCAATCAGGCCTAATACAATAGATTACTCTAACATCGCTAAGTATAATACTTACACACATTCTTAAAAAATGTTGGTGCATACTCTATCCTAAAACAGGCTATATGCATGAGGGTGAATATGAATATGCTTATTTATGGGGATATACTTGAAAATACAAATTATTCGTTTCAAAACAGTGTCAATCTACTCCCTGCACTAGATTATATGAATTTTTTAAAAATCATTTGTGAATTTAATCAAAACAGTGATAGCAATCCTGTCTTTCACTTAGTAAAGAAATTTCCCAAAATGATATGAAATAATACAGATTCTAAAGTGACGTGTGTAGGACAATGATTTTCTTGCTTTTGAAGGCTTTTGCAAACTGTCTGGGTCTAGCCAATATTTTCTTGTGTTATTTCTACAACACATATCACCTCTTGAATCCAGCCAAAACAAATAAAAATGTTTCCATTTTCAAGAGAAGTTTGCCCTGGCAGTTGTCAGTACTACCAAATTCACATTAACCATGCATGGGGATGAGAGTGTTGTGATCAACACATGATCTCAATATCTCATGAATAAAATATCCTTCTGTTTTTATTTTTATTTTGCTGTGAGTTCTCCAGTACTTCTTGAGACTAAGGCTTTGTCTGTTTATTCATTTACAAAGCCCAATATGACAATATGAAATCAAATACCTTCCTTGACAATCAAAGTTCTAGCAATGACCTATATATGTTTCTTTGTACAGTGAAAGTCAGAACCTGCGTAAGACAGACATATTTTGGAGAAGGAGAACTCACATATTTTCCACTCAAAGTAGCAATAGAAAAGTGGTCAGACTGAACCCTATCAAAGGCAGAAAAATGATGAGACCTGGAAAAACCAGGCAATCCTGTTGCATTCCAGTTCACACAGACTTCACTATATATATATTTTGTGTATATATATAATACACAAAATAATGACTACGACTTTTGTCCTCTAAGGTAATACATTAAGATATACTATTTTACCTTGTACTAAAAGAGAAAGCTGATTCAATTATAATTTCCAGAGGCCACAAATTTTGAGATACAAACTATTTTCAGAAATGTTAAATTATAAACAAAATTAACTTTCGAATGGACGACTCATAGGAAATAGTTTTACTCCTTTCTCTGATGAGTAGAAAAGGCATATTTAAGTAATATACAGAAAATTAGGTTCACTGCAGTAATGCTTAGTGTGGTAGTTACATAATCTGGTGTCAATTTGGGACTTGAGAGGATTAAGAGTGAAGGAGTGGAATCCAGTTTGTCAATCGGGTCCCAGTCAATGAGGCCTCTGTGGGAAGAGCCTTCCCCTAAGAATTCTGGGAAAACTCTGGTATTTCCTCCTTGGAGGTGGGAGAGACTCTCTTTTGATTCACTCTGTGAGACAACACTCTACTGACAAGACCTAGCAAGACACATGGCACTAAGCTGATTGACCCTATGCCCTGGGAGCTGGAGAAGCCACAGAGACTCCTGCCAGCGCTGAGATGCTTACACCACCACTGGATCCAAAGCCTTTCTACCCACTGGCCTGTGATCATCCTGCATTCAGCATCATTGCATGTGTTTCGTGAATTTGAAGAGGACTTTATAGATTGGTATCAGATATATGGGCTAAGATTGGATTTATGGGCTTGTACTGGACTGGGTTGGGATGCTTTCTTAATGTACAGTTTCTCTTGTCTATAAACCTTTCTTATACACATATGCATGTTTATGAATGTTTCTCTAGCCTGCCCGGACTATCACACTTAGATTAAAATTGAATATGCTATTCTATATTCAATTATTTCAAATTGTTGTAAATGTCCTAACTCTAAGTTGGACACTTTTTTAAACTCAGACTGTTCCACACAAAAGCATATCTGTGATGGTGAGTGTCTATGCCAACTAGACATTATGGGGTGAAGGGAGGGCTAGAGCCCAAACTACCACACTAGTTTGCAGCCTGATGACACTTCCTTGAGGGTGTGACCTTCCTTATGAGATAGACCCGAAGCTGAGCCCTTCACCCTCTGACAAAACTGGATCCTGTGTCTGGTTCCTCCGTCTCCTCGGGCATCTCCTGCCAAGCGCAGGGAGCTGGTGGATTCATTTACCTCTGCATGCACCAGCCCATGTCCCCCTACCCAGACGCCCCCCCAACCCACCCCCACTTCTTCATCCTGCTTCCTCTTCATTGGCTTCCACAGCCACATGAGTCAAGGGAAGCTGAGTCAAGAGAAGCTTAATTGGATTAGACACTTCTACAACAGTGTAAGGAATTCTCGACATGAATCTCTTTCTACACACCGACATCAATGGTTTTGATTCTCTAGGGAACCTAACCAAACACAATATTCTAGGATGACTATTTTGTGACTGCTTTCCCTGAACTTTCTTAGAGTTAGAGCTGAAAATCTTGAAACTTAGGAAATCCCTACGTCCAGAACAAACAAGACTGGTTGGTCAACAAATAATTTTGTTGTAAAAAGATCCCAGATTCAGTGATCACTGGCCATTGGGTAGATCACTATCCTCGAGTGCATTTTTCCTTCCTCTCTCTTTCAATGTCGTACCTTTTCTGCAGAGGCTGGAATTCTGGCAATTACATTTTAAAGAAATCATTGCCATCCTGGCTCTTGCTTAGGTTCCACTCACAAAAGAGGGATGTTGCATTTCACAAGGCAGAAGAGAGTAAGACGGCCTTGTTTCCTCAGCTCCGTGTAACTAACTTTCAGCATTGGCTGGACATCACCCCTTCTTTGTGGCAGACAGCTGAGATCGTCAGCATTTCTTCTGGAGATTCTCCCTTCCCCATCCCCTGCGTTGTTGCAGTAACCCCTCAAATTTCTCCCTACGCACGTTTGTAATCCTTCTTTTAATTTTCCTTTTTCTTGAAAGTTATTGAGGAATATCAATTTATGGAAGGAATTATAACTAAGAAAATTAAGGCAATTATTTTCTGAAATTAGTTGTGGAGCAATACGGTTCATACATTCAGTTTTCTTTTCTTGTGAAAAATGCAAGCAAAATCAAAGCATTTGTTGGTTAATTTAATGTGGTTGAGTTTTTAGTACTGGGAAATTAGTTGTTTTTCTCACAACAATTTGTGGCTAATGACTGCCCGTATTTCTTGCAAATAATGAAGACGTAGAATAAACATTAAAATAATACAGATATTCATTAAGTAAAAAATTAAAAGGAATATTTTCCTCATTGCTTTTAAAACATTTTACTTTCTTAAATTTTAGTGGTTTTTTTTCCTGATAGAAAAGTTAAACATATTTAACATCTAAACAAAAATCACACAAAACAGAACCAGTCGGTCTTTCTGATTCACTCCATTTTATTATCATCTAGTCTAAAAATGGAGATATCTTAGAAATTACAGAACCCATATTGTTGAACTCCTTGTTTATTCATGACATATTAAAATTTGTGTATATATGTATATATTCCCATCTAAGAGAATCATGATACAAATCTTCCAGTTAAATTGTGATGATCACTGCATTCCAACAGGTCCTCTTCTGCAGTATTTTATTTTTATTTTATATAAAAAACTGAAAGCTTGATGCCAAAAAGAATTTCAAAATATTTTAATTGTTGTACTACTATCTCCCTAAATTGATTCTCATTGTGCTCTAGAAATAAAGATACTTTTATTAAAGGGAAAAAAAAGAATATTTATTAAAATAAACTGTTGGAAGAGGAAACCCCTTCCTAGTTTTAAGTTGCCAATGTCAAATCAGCTCATAAAACACATAAGTAACTCTCATTCTTGTTGAATTATTTTATTTAATGATCACTAGTCACTTATGTACTATATAGATACATTTGCATACTAATATATTTAACTTAATTTAAATAATTTCCCAAATTCCTTAGCTCATAATTTTATTGAATAGCTCCATTCCCTGTTGATTAATATGCATTAGACTATTAAATTTGTAAGATACACACATACACACACGTAGTCAGTTAATATGCCCCTTATGTGAAGTAGTATAATTCCGGACTCTATGCTTGTGGCTACAAGCCTATTTTGGAGCATCCTGCTGTACTAATGGATAGGATTAAGGTAACATTACATCATGACTTTAGTAGGTCACATCCTTTGTTTCCTTGGGCATATGCTCTGCTAAATGGCAAGAACCATCCTCCATCCAAGTCATTCCTCTGTACAGACAAGCAATCACAGACAGAGAGAGAAATACCAGGGCTATCAGGAGAACACATTTAAGATACGCTGAGGCCAATACAAAGGCACCAGAGACTGAGGTACAGAGAATACGGGGCAGAGGAAAGGAACCAGCCAAGGCCAGAGGTCCAGGCAAGGAATTTAAGAGAGAAAGTATCAGAGCACTGCCAAGAACAGGGGCCTGGGAGGCAGAGCAACCAACACATTTCCACATGTTCGGTGGAAGCAGAGGCCACATGAGCA
>NW_022103915.1:66234670-66261586 GCF_000313985.2 Echinops telfairi
ATCAACATTTCCAAAACATTTTCTTTCTACTTGCATGTTTTGTAGCAACTCCTCTTTTTGTTCCTCTCTCCCCCACCTTCCCACCCTTGTGAATCCTTGATCAATTATATTTTTTTCATGTGTCTTACACTGTTCATTGTCTCCCTTCACCCACATTTCTATTATTCGTCCTCCTAGGGGGTGGGCCATATACCCAACCTTATGATGGGTTCCCCCTTTCACTCACCATCCTCCTGCCCTCCGGATATTGCTTCTCCCACTGCTCCGTTCCTGAGGGTTTTATCTCTCCTGATTTCCATGTGTTGAGAGCTCTTTAAATCCGACTAGATTGGAGTACATATATGTATTTTTAAATCTCTTTTTAGAAGAGTATTATAATCATATTATTTGAAGCAACCACAAATAATAGTTTCAATCTTTAAAATATCAGCTACTTAAATGCTCAGTCTTAATTTAGATTGTAATTTTATAAAATCGAATATTCCCAAACATGTCATCCCCTCCAGAGGTCAGCATGGCATTTTGATGTTGGCTAAAGAAGATGAACACATTTAGGGGACTGACAGGATATGAATGAAGCCATATATAATAGAAATATATACATATGATTATTATTTAAATTTAATTAATTTTAACATAATTTTTATGTGAAATAAATTGCCATCTCTTTCTCTTTTAATTCAGAAGATCATGTAAATGTAATGAAGCACAATTACATGTCAAAAAACAATGAGGACTCTTCAAAAATAGCATCAGGATTGGAGGCAGGCTCATTAATAATCTGTGGTATTCTGGTGAAACAATCTGGTTTTGGCTATCTGGGTATCCAACCAAGCACAGAAAGTCCTGGGGTCATGTGAGGGACAGATGATCAAATGCTCCTATTCAGGCTGAAGCTGAAAAAGTAAGTAAGTCCATGAAATCCAAAATATGACCTTGGGTACATCCCACCCAAATTTAGATGTCCTCTAGGTGGGGCTTGGTGATGCCTTCCCCAGGCAGATACTGGCGCTGCTGGCCTCTTGAAAGGAGCCGTGGTGGGGCCACAATGCAGAGATGGAACGCACAGGTCGGGAGAGGCAGCACAGATCTATTAAGTGAGTAGCTAAAGTAAGTGGAAGAAATTATGACGTAAATGAGCCAAAGAGGAAATTTTCCAAAGGTAGCTTGAGGGAAATTTAAAGCATCTTATGTGCAATCATCGTATTATAAAGACAAAAGGAAAAACACTCTCAGCATACTTTGAGGTGAAAGAACTGAAGAAAAAAGCAAGTCTTGAGAGGCAATACTGAAGGATTCTATGGGCAAAATATTGAATGGTTCAGGAAGCCTTAAAATGAATAGAACTGCCCCTTTGAGTTCTCTATGGGAGCAGCACACCTCACCGTTCTCTCATGGAGCAGCTGGAGTTTTCAAGCCACCCACCTTGACTCATAACTCCCAACTCATCACCAACTACACCACTAGGGTGCCTGTGGACTTGCAGAAGAACAAAAGGATGTGTGCTTCAGGGAATACAACCAGGCTGCTCCTTAGAGTCAGGATTGTAAGACTTTTTCTAGCTTATTTTGCACAAATTATCAAGCTAGATCAATGCCTGGGAAAGATCACCATACATGGTAAAACAGAAGGTCAACAAAAAAAGAGCAAGACCTTAAAGAAGATACATTGACATAGTGCCTTAATAACGTGCTCAAGCAGAACAACAACTGTGTGCGTGGCACAGGAATGGGCAGTGTTTTATTCTGATGACCCAGGGTTGCTGTGAGTGGGAACCAACTAGATAGCACTCAGCAACATTTGTTTGCTGTCATTAAGCCAACTCTCAGTTATTGTTGCTCATATATTCCAAAGCAGAACTGTGTTACATAGGGTGGTAGTTACATAATGGCATGCCAACTTGATAAATAAGTACAGGGGTGGAGTCCAGCCTGTCAATCAGGTCGCAGCCTGATGACTCCTCCTTGTGGGGTGGCCATCCCATGAGGCTCCTGGGAACTACCTCTCTTTCTCCCTAGAGTTGGAACACACTCTCTCTGCTTCACCTGCCTGTTGACAAGTCACCTGGAGCATGCTGACACCTGAGAGAGCCTGGAAGATGTTTTCACTGCCGCTGGATCCTCACGATTTTTTAACGACCGGCCTGTGATCTTCCTGCATTTTGCATCACTGAATGTGCTGTGTGAGTCTGAAGAGGAGTGTATGCATTAGCATTGGACCTATGGGCTAATTTCAGATTTAGGGACTTGATATGATCTGGGCTGGGATGTTTTCAGAATATACAATTGCTCTTTGATATAAAGCTCTCTCTTACACACACATGAGTGTCTCTGGATTAGTTTCTCTAGTCAGCCCAGACTAACACAATAGGGTTTCCAACGGTTGGTTTTGCAAACGTCAATCACCAAGCTTTTGTTTTGAAAAAGCTTACCTCACTGCCTTGCAGTCAATTCTGACTCAAGGCAACCATATAGAGCAGGGTAGAATTGCCCCTATGGGTTTCTGAGACTATAACATCTTATTGAAGTGGAAAGCCTCATCTCTCTCCCTTGGAGTGGCTTCAAGTTTTGAACTGTTTACCTTGAGGTTATCATCTGTGCACATAACCATAGGCCAAGCAATTACACTATATATTTATTTTATTACACTATAGTATAATATATTGCATTATATTATATATTACTAACCTCATCAAGCTCTTTATTACCTGTTCAGATCCCTGATAGTGCTACCATTAAGTATCTATACTATTACATCAAATACACTACACCATATATTGTCATCAGTTGATTCTCATGCACAGTAAGTCTGAAGGACAAATTAGAACAACCCATAGGATTTCCAAGGCTGTATACTCTTTCTGAAAGCAGACTGCCACCTCTTTCTCTCAAGGCATGGCTGGCAATAGTAATTGAGTGCTTGAACCATTGCATGATCAGGACTCCTTCCCTTTGTATATATATAATATATATATATATATATATACCTCTCTGCCATGGAAACTATAAGGACTCTAAGTGACCCTATAGCCATAGAACAAGGCAGCGCTGTCTCTAGGTTTTTGAAACAGTTTATGTGAGTAGCAAGCCCTGTTTTTCTCCTGAGGAGTGGCAGGTGATTTCAAACTTGCAGATTACAGCCCAGTTGTGAATCACTCCTGCCATTAGAGGTCCTCTTCCCATTGATTATACTGTATAATTAATAAATATTTCTCCTTATTTAACTATATATTTCTCATGGCACTGGGGGTTTGAGTTTAAAATAATAAATGAACATATTATTCTCTTTTAGTTTAGAGTAGAAATAGGAAAGTTGCAGGAAGCTAAATACAGTTTAGCAGTTATTTTTTCAAATAAAGATTTATTGGAACACTGGAACACACATTTCCTCATTATCTGTGGCTACAGGAACTGCATTTATCAAGGTATGGCTGACAAAAGCTATGTGTTACAGTTGAGAGACTGCAGAGAATCTTAACGAGGTTGGGGCACTAAATCACACATGTCCTTGGATCTTTCATATTGAACATTTTGTTGGAGGAGTGGTGAGAAGCTTGTAAGTTCTGGGGTCACTGGTAGAGAAGGTCAAAGGGATATACTGGAGTGACTCACAGCCATCAGATGGAGAAAGCAAAGAATGTGTTCAGCTGCTCAGACTTTGGAGCTTTCAGCCTAGCCAGGCGCATTTCTGAAGAAAAGCTTCCTGATCGACGTTTGAAACAACAGCGCGGGAACCCCAGGAGCACAAGTCCAGGCTGACACAGATAGGGTACCAAAGAGGGAGTAGACTCAAAGGCAACGATAAAAATGCCCTATGGTCATGTTTCTACTGGGAAAACAAGGAGATGGTGCAAGGACAGTGGTCTCTAGGTGGATCAAGGAAGTTAGTAGACTTTTTAGACTAAGTGAGCATGATAGAATAAATTAGGTGAGCATTATTAATAGAAGTAGATATCTAGGAGGTAACACTGTCAAGAGTAAATGATGGAATTAGATGGGGATCATGGAAAAGAAGGCAAAAATCAGTTTTGAAAATAAACTCTACCGAGACTATAATCATTTACTATCAGTTCCTTGTATTCTGACTGTTCATGGTTATTGATAAGTGTTAGCTAGTGTTCTCAAAGGATAATATGTAACTCAATTAAAATAGTAATTTATTTTCCCTATACCTTATATACCTAGTACAACTAAAATGTATGCCCTTAATATTGAGATGCATGTTACCAGTAAATACCAGGTTAATTTAATAAAATAGAATTATTTTTATGACCTACCCCATAAAAAATTTAAAGTTTCTACAATATAACTGAAAGTTGTTTTCAAGACCACTAAACTCATTATAAAATATGACTCCACCGTTGTTACACCAAATGTTCCTTTTTTTTCCTACTGATATATATGCATATTGATTTTCTCAATATTCAAAGGCATGAGTTATTGAGAATAATAGAGTGAAATAGAATGTGAACATGTTTATTGTTTTATGAATAGGGTGTGTGATCATCAGGATCCGAGGAAAAAACATAGGTACAAAGACTAACAAGGCCCATCAGGATGCCTACTGTACAATAACTCAATGAGAAAATGAATGCCAATGTATTTTTAAATGAAGGTTGTAACTTCCTGTGCTTTCTTTCTTTCACTGAATTCTATCATAAATAACCTTTCATCATTTCATAAAAAGGAATCTAAAATTAAAAAATGTAATTGTGATAATTTCTAAAAGCCCATTATTACTAGCAATAGAGGAAGATTGAATACTTGTCAAAGTCTTTTAAGGATGTTTATTTGAAGTAACACGATCACTGTTTTACTAATGACCCATGCATACAAACAGCTAGAGTTCCTTTCCTCCAAGAGTTCCATGAGGAAAATACCATCCATTACTAATACATTTTTAAATGAACAAAGTCAGTATTTAATAGGTTATCACCGAACACAAAGTTGTGTCCTGCAAAATCATTCTGAATACACTCACGTTTAAACTTAGTTTCAACTGTTCAAAAGCCACCTCGTAATTCTTCTTTCCACCATACTTTTATTACTGTTCCCGGAACTATATGACTCCCAGGTTTTGGCCTATTCGCTTACATAATTCTTTACTTGTTAATATTTTATTTTATCCATCTCAATGTTTTCTTGACCTTTATTCTCTCTCACACAACATTGTTGCTTTCATTTCTCCTTTCTCTCCCTGAAGGAAGCTTTTAAATTAAAAAAATTCTGGTCCAAATTATGGAGTGAGTATCTATTTCATAAATTAGTCACAAAGTAGAAATATTAAAAAGACCTACCTATTGCTTTCAGGAAATACATGCATGATGTTTAAAAATTGAGTTTGTAATAGGGAAGATCATGAAAGCAAGACTTTAATTTCATATGACTCAATTTCTTTTTGGAAAAGTTTCCCTACCTGGAGGGAGAAAATACATAAAGGAGTAATTTGTATTTAGTGCTCAGTAGGACATCAAGACAAAACAGTGAAGTTGCAGAGGAAAGGGAAGCAAGAGAAAGGAAAGGGACAGATCAAAATCAGGATTGCCACTGGAGACTAAATGCCCCCTGGAAGAAGCCCGTGGATGGCTTTTAAGACAATAATTATCTCGGCAAGAAGGAAATACGGAGGAACGACAGCACAATGAGCTCTGTAGATCCACGATCCAGAAAAACTGCTGAAAATCAACTTAAAATATATCTAGAATTCTGGAGCACTTTGTATCGATAAATTGTAAATGAAACAGCAAAGACATATTCAAGAAAATCTACACTTTTGTAACCAGTGAAGATCTACAGTGTCTGAACTGAGATCTGCACTTTTTCCTCTCTCTTCTGTCAACTCGGTCAGATGGAAATATCATTCCAAATCAGCACATTCAGGTACACAGGCCTCCCTCCCTATGACCCAAGCCTGCAGACTCCCTCATTGCCAGCAAGGCGGTGCTGACTCACAGTGGCCCCCAGCACAGAACAGAAGAGAAGCTGTCAGTTTGCAAGGCTGTAAATCTGTAGGGGAGCAAAATGCCTCCTCTTTCTCTGGTAGAGTCATTGATGAGTTTGAACTGCTGAGCTTGGTTAGCTGCCCAGCTTGTCTCACTCGGCTCTTTTAAATCAACAGACATTTGATTCAAACAAGAGTAGCAGGAAATTCAGAGAAGCAGGACATCACGATTTTTCATCCTGCCTCAGCTACCAAATACCGACTTTTAATAGTGACAGATCCAATATACATAAAAGAACAATAAAGATAAATAAAAGGATATGAGCTCTATGGAAATAATATTTCTATGTATTCCTGTATTAAATCAGTACAAATCTAAAACTATTCTGTAATTTATGATATATTTGATAAGTGATAGAGTAACTACAGAGGAAATAACTCCAAAATATAGGGGGAAATCACTGGAAGAATTAAATGCTACATTAGCAAATATTCATTTAGTGAAAAAAAAGAAGCAATAAATATGCGATAGAAGAACAAACAAAAAAAGCATGACATATACAAAATCAGTGGTAAAATTGTTGGAGAAGTAAACTCAATGATATCAACAATAACATTCAATGTAGACAGATTAAATATGTAATCCAATCAAAGATTGAGGTTGTCAGACTGGAATTTTTTTTAAAGTATGTCAACTTGAAACATACTTTAGAAACCATTAATGAAACGTTTAACTTTTTAAACATGAGATTTTTAACATTATTAGGACAATGATAAAAAATTAAATTAATATTTTCATAAAGGGAATATGTTTTCAATTTGCTGTATATTAATTGAACTTTTTGTATACTTTTTAAAATTTTAATATAAAATGTATCAGATTGAATGAATAAAAAGAAAGAATTTCTGACTTACTAATTAATAACATCACTAAACCCGCAGGAAAGAAGAATGAGAAAACCAGTACGATTTTTATAAAAAAACTTTGTCTACAGAAAGTGTGCTGGGAGCAAACCAGAGGGACTCTCCTATCCCTCCTCTAAAAAAGTATAATTGTCACTCATGTGGCACTTTAAAAATTTAAATTCTCAAGATCGTTTTCTTAACTGGAAACACAGGGAATGCCAGGCAGATGATCCCTTCAGGACCAGTGGTGAGAGTGGCTATACCTGGAGGAGGGAGGGAGGGTGGGGTGGAAAGAGGGAACCCATTAGAAGGATCTACATATAACCTCCTCCCTGGGGGATGGACAACAGAAAAGTGGGGGAAGGGAGACATCAGACAGTGTAAGATATGACAAAATAATAATTTCTAAATTATCTAGGGTTCACGAGGGAGGGGGAGGGGGAGAGAGGGGGGAAATGAGGAGCTGATACCAAGGGCTCAAGTAGAAAGCAAATGTTTTGAGAATGAAGATGGCAACAAATGTACAAATGTGCTTAACTCAATGGATGTATGTATGGATTGTGATAAGAACTGTATAAATCCCCAATAAAATGATTAAAAAAAACTTCAAACCAAACCCACTGATATCAAGTCAATTCTGACATAAAGCAATCTTTCATAAGATTAAAATAAACAGGTAATAAATGTTTGCGAATAGATAGCCTCATCTTTCTCCTACCAAGTGGTGGATGATTTTAAACCAGTGACCTTCCAGTTAGCAGTCCAAAGGTTACCCACCAGGGCTCCACAGATGTATACTATAATCCTGATTTTCTAAAATAGAAGAAACAAAAAGCTTTTATGTATATTATATTATTTTTCAGTTATAAGTGTTGATTATAAATATAATATTTTATTTATTTAAAAAACCCTCTTGTTTTACAAAATACCCAATATTGACAGATACATTCATTTATATATGAAGTAGTTCAGACTAATGTCTGTAACACTGCTCACCTAATTCTAAGCTAAGCTTTTACAGTTGTATAAGGGGAACCCAGAGTTCTATTAAACCATTCTCTGAAAGCCTGGGAGAGTAGACAGGCATGTCAATAAGCTCCTTTGTCTCACTTTTATCTTCGCAGGCTAAAAAGAGGGCAACAGTAACTATCAAACCCCAATGTTCTTTAATGAGAGCACTAGTTGGGTGTGAAGTCACCTTGAAGAAAACAGACCCTGCAACATCGATCAAACGTGGGCACCATATTAGGTTCTCATTCGGTTACTGTGCTGTTCTTCCACGGAGCTCACTGAAGAGCTCCACTTTCCCTCTGTATTATGTCAGCAACTGTACAATTTGGATTTTAAATGTGAATTCAGCTTTACACAATCGAGTCAATGATATTTCACCACTGCACACTTTGCGCAGTTGTCTGTAGTATAGTCAGCATGAAATCCAACAAAAATGTACACCAAAGAAACTCAAAGACATCTGCCTAACTGCTTAAGTGAGTAGATGAGCCATTCGGTGGAAACTTTGCCTGCGCCACCTGTGGTGGAACAGATGTGGCTACTGTGTGAAGCACATATTAGTGTTACAGAATACCTGCTAGAAAGAAATTCCAAATGCAAGCATGTATTTTAGATTCTGAAAAGGGCCTCTAGGAATTCAAATGATTTTCTCCTATTGTAGTTTTAGGCTGAACAGAAGACACCATACAAGACAGATCTAGCAAAATAAAGATTTTATCATAAAAAGAAAGACTAAATTATGGTAGTTTTGAGAATTTTTGTTATTTTCTCAATTTTAAAATTTCCATTTTAGATATAAAACTGAGAGTCAAAGTGAACTGCATATTTGGAGTGTATGTATGGGTATTATTTTATTTATTCCTTTATTTTTTTTTTTATTTAAAGGAATCCTGCTCCAGAGAGATGTCAAGGGATTATCAATTTTTTCTTAAGTTGTCTTGAATAATTTGTATTTGTTCCAACTATTATTATCATTAATATTAGTAGTTCTTCTGTAAAGGAAAGAAATATATGGGATCATATACATATATCTAAAAGAAAGAATAGAAGGATGTAGTTTCAAAAAGACCATTGTAATTCCCTACTGGCTTTTCACTACAGAGAAGGTTGAGACAGATAGACCATTCTCTGTATTTGTTCCCACCCTACATTCAATATTGTTGCTTGAGGGTTGAAGAGAATAAATTATTCCAACTGATCGGTTTGGGGGAAATTACTGAGACTGCTCTCTTTTCTCCTCAGATATTCTTCAGAAGGTGTGTCCTGTACCATTCTCTCATTTCGCGTTGACCTTCAGGAGTCTGCAGTAGCTCTCTTAGGCCTGAAACAATATGTCATTCTGCACAGTGCTACTCAGCTGTGTGCTTGATTCTGACTCACAGAAGTCCTACAGGACAGCGTAGAACTGCGCTGTTGGATTCCACGTGCTGTGTATCTTTTGAACTGCTGATTATCACATTCTCAGCCCTCTGAACAGCAAGCAGGTACAAAGCACTCACCTTTCATTCAATGGTCCAGGATGTAACCATTACACCACAAGGGCTCTGCCTGCACTTACTTTCTCATATTTAAATCATGTCTTCAAGATTGACTTATGCAATAAAACAAAACAATCAAAATGGGGGGAAAGAACAGCAAAAAAAGAGTACCTGATTTTTTTTTCTTTTACTCGGTTGAAAACTTAATGAGAAAAATAATTGCTGAAGAAAATGTGTTAAAACTGATTGTGGTGATGATTGTACAACTCTTCTTAGTGTAATTAAAGTATTGAATTTTATGATATACGAATTATATGCCAACAAAGCTGCTGGAAAGTAAATTTAAAAAATATATAACTGTATTTGGAAATTATGGAAAATTATTGAAATTTTTCTAAAAACAGAATAAGGTTTCTAAATAGTTTTGCTGCATATTCACATCTATATAAGTAGTTTCACTATGATTTATTCAGCAAAATATCAACATTGCTCTTCTATCTTTAGGAAAAATACTGAAAAAAGGTCTTAACTTTCAAAGACAATTAAAACACAAATAAGGGCAGTCAAGTTAAAAATCTATCTTCTTTATAAAAAACTACATAATTAGGAGTTAGACTTTTGAGATAAATGCATGGGCAAACCTTTCTAATTCAGACAACTGAAAAGTGAATTCAGAATCTTTTAGCTAGGTAGCAAAGGGCTCGATATGAAAGTATACGATGATGCAAGTATGTTCAAGAGAACAGGAAGGAAAATGTAGTAGGGTCTAGGAACAAACACAGGGAAGATAGATAAAATACTCTGGACAGTTTGACCTGACATAACTCTCTGGATGAACTCTAATCAATCAGGGCTTCTTTGATGGAGCATCCTCTTAAAGGTCAGGTTTTAGATTAATAAGGGACAGTGAAAGATCAGTGACCAGTGCTTATTAGGACTCCTTTATCCTAGCTTGAATGATTCCAAAGAGGTGCCCCAGGTTGCCTAGGAACTGAAGGAAGTGAAAGAGTTACAGATAGTCCTTGAGCTGCCACCATAACCCAGTGGTGTAATTATAATTCTGTATCTTTTTAAATCACTGAGAAGTAGCCACATGTGATCTGCTGTAATTCTGGACTCACAGCCTGTGCCTCGAATCCCATTTTGGATAGAGTCCTCTGCTTTGCTAATGCACAGGACTGATGTTCCCCTTGTTAGATGCTCTGGGGTCCCTGCTGACTCATAGTGAGCTTATGTACAAGAATGAAAATGCTGACACGCTATCCTAACAAATGTTCCTATGTTGGAGCCTACCATTACAGCCACTGTGTTAGTCCAGCTCCTTCAGGGCCTTCTTCATTTTCACTGCTCCTGCACTTAAAGCATGATGTCCTTCTCCAGAGACGAGCATCTTCTGCTAAGATGTCCAAAATATGGGAGACAAAGTCTTGCCATCCTTGCCTTTAAGGAGCACTCTGGTTATACTTCTTCCAAGACCGAGCTGTTTCTTTTGGCAGTCCACGGTACTTTCAATCTTCTTTTCCAAGATCATAGTTAAAGTGCATATTCTTCTTCCATCTTCCTTATTCTATGTCCAACGTTCACATGCATATGAAACCATTGAAAATACCATGGGGCTTAGGTCAGGCATACCCTAGTCCTCAAGGTAACATCCTTGCTTTTCAACACTTTAAAGAGAGCTTGTGCAGCAGATTTACCTAATGCAATGCTTTGTTTAATCTCTTGATTGTTGCTTCCATGAACATGGATTGCAATTTAAGCAGATAACATCCTTGACAATAGCAATCGTTTCTCCATCTACCATGATGTTACCTGTTGGACAAGTTGTGAAGATTTTGGTCTTCTTGACAGTGACTCACAGTCCATACTGAAGACTGTCACCTTTGATCTTCATCAGCAAGTGCTTCAAGCCCTGCTCACTTTCAGCAAGCAAGGTTGTGCCTTCTGTGTATTCCAGCCTATTAATTAGCCTCCCTTCAATCCAGAAGTTGATTCATTTTTATATAATCCAGCTTCTCTGATTGTTTGCTCAGCATACAGATTGGATAATTCTGATGGAAGGATGCAATCCTGATGAACACTTTTCCTGATTTTAAACCATTTGTTCTGTTCTAAAGACTGCTTTGTGGCTCATGAACAGGTTCTGCATGAACTCCCATTATTCTCAAAACTATCCATAGTTTATTTTAATCCACACAGTTGAATATCTTGGTACACTCAGGGAAACACAAGCAGACTTCCTGGTATTGGCTTTCAACCACAATCCATTTGACATCAGCCATGATATCTCTTCTTCCACCTCCTCTTTTGAATCTGGCCTGAACCCTGGCAGTTCCCTGTCGACGTACTGCTAGCACTGCTGTTGGATGATCTTCAGCAAAATTTTTCATCAATATGATATTAGTAATATTGTTCCATAATTTGAGCATTTGATTGGGTTATTTTTCTCTGAAATGAGTACAAATATGAACCCCTTGGCCTGTTACTTGGCCAAGTCATTGTATTCCAAAAATCCCTGCCCTACCCAAGTGAGTGCTTCCCATCTTTCATCAACTTGCTTAAACATTTTGGTTGGTATTCATTCATTTACTGGACTCTTGTTTTTGGCTAACACTTTCAGTGCAGGTTGAATTTATTCATTCACTACCATTCATTCTTGCTTATTTGATGATACCTCTTGAATTTTGGAATGTTGATTACTTTTGATACAATTAGTGTGTAGTCTTTCCATTTTCCTTTGATGCTTTCTACACCCTTCAGTATTTTGCCATAGAATCTTTCAATATTGCAATTCATGGCTTGAATATTTTCATTAGTTATTTTAGTTTTTTCAGATTTTCCTTGGACAAATTTCGGATTTTCCTTGGACAAAAAAACAACTCTACTTTTAGAAAATAGTCCTTTCTCAGTCATATTTTGAGTGCCTTTTGACCTGAGGGTCTCTTCTTCTGGCACTCTCTGACAATATTCTTCTTCTGTTCAGTAAGTGTTCAGTAACTGACAATGTTTGGTGCTATCCATGGGGTTGTCTGTGGCTGATTCCTCTGAAGAGGACAGCCTATTTCTTCTTTATAGTCTGTTGTTAGTCAGGAAGCTCTGCTGAAACCCGTTCACTCTGGCTAACCCTGCTGGAATTTGCAATACCAGCCACATAGCTGTCACATCACAGCAACACCCAAGCCACCACAGCATGACAAACTGACAGATATTAAAGATGCAGGCATTATAGGGTTAAGATGGGATTAGGTATTGGTCTTCGAAGAGGGTATGAACAAGGTCACACCCCTTTTTTCCCTTGGGAGTATCATCCACAGAAAGACAAAAACCACACCTTCATCAAAACCATTCCTCTATGTAAAAGAGCCATCTCAGAAGTGGGAATACCCAGAAAAAAGACAAGGACTAGGGGAAAAAGAGCCCCTCAGAGGTGCCTCTCTGGTTTGGCAGAGGCACAGATCTTTAAATAATGTGCCACAGAGGCTATGGGACAGAACACAAGAGTCAAGATAAGAGCTAAGATGAGAGGCAAGAAGCGAGGAAACCATGATACAGGTGGAACAAAACAAAGCATCAGCTCCTGGACTATGAGATTGGGAGGTCGAGCTCCAGGTGGACCTCCTAATTCACACAGTCGGAGGACAAGGGATCCCATAGCTGAAAGGCTGGAGACTAGAGAGCTCAGGAGAAGTACTGTTGTCATCAGGGACTATATCCTTATGTTTACTGATCCTGACATGGGGCAACCTATTAATTTTCTTCATAGCTCCCCATAACTCTGAGTATTGTCTGTGAGTTTTGCATGGCCTTTGAAAAAACTTATCAAGCCTAGCATACAATAAGAATGCCATGGGAGGGACATTTGGTGTCAAAATAGGTAAAAAAAGAGCATGGAAGCATGTCTGACCTCTAACCCATGGCCACAGGGAAGCCAAAGATGATCTAATATGGCCCCTTGCCACTAGAGCAGTCATTCATATTATATTCCTTTGAAAGGTGTTTGTTAACCATTGCACTATTGCATATTTGAAGCACAGATAAAACATATTATAAGACTAACTAGTGATGTACTTAAAAGTATTATATTTCATAATTTTAAGCAAAATAGAATCTCCAACTATTGGCACTCTGAACAATATAATCTTGCTTTTTATCTAGTGACTATTAATATTCTGAAATAAAATCACAAGAGATTCTAAAGGTCAATTTCCACAATAAAATACACTGCACATAACAATTTTATGCACACTTTCATACTTCATATTTTAGGGTTTTGAATAATATAGGAGTGAACAATATTTTAGTATTTGAAATTATATATAAGAAGCCTTAAGTTCAGAGTCTAAGATGGTAAAATCAAAGATCAGAAATGTTATCTTATTTGACATGCAACTATTTCAAGTGTAAAACGCCTGTTACAGAGTACTAAAGTATGGTCATATTATACAAGTGATACACACACAGGTGTGCATACTTAAACATGGGAGGATAATGTGTAAAGAGCTATATCCCCTCATAGGCATGATTATGAATATTTGATGTAATATTTTATTCTTTAAATATTTTATGAAAATTAATAAATTATATGAACAATTGGCTGAAGGCATGGTAACTCTACCCTCCACAAGGCCTTATTGTTTCTAAACACACTTAGGACTTTCCTGAATTTTCTGTATAACACAAAATATATAGTGTACTAATCAGATCTTTAAAGTTCTGAGAGCACCTATTATAAAAATATATTTTTAATTGTTTAATCACACCTACCAGTTTTTATTTTTTCTATGTTGTAACATGCTCATTTCTCTCAAAGCTGAACCGGATTCTTCAATGTCGTATTGCCAGATGTGACAATGCCATAACAGAGCTTTTGTTCCTAATCACCTGGGAAAGCCACTAGGATGTGAAAATATTTAAAAACGTTTAAAGGAACAATTCAACAAACCCCCTAACATCAAAAGGACTGACTTCTATTTGTGATGTATGGCTTAATTTTGGAACACTTTACCATCCTTTCAAGAAATACCCATATCTAGAAAACTATTCACTTGAATTTTCCTTTTATAATTATTTGCATGCAATTCTTCAAAATAAAGTAGTAGTGTTAGGGCTGTATTTTTGAGTATTTTTAATAGAGTAATGGGGAAATCTAAAGTTCAACTTTTGCAGCAGTGAAAAAATGCTTCAATAATTTACAAATGGCTCAAATAAACTTTAAGGTTTCTATAGTTTTGTCTCCAAAGATTAGTTCCTTAATATTAATGAACAATGTGAACTCAAGGTCCAGCAAATTGGCTTTGCAGAGAAATGGTGATTTCGCATCAGCAAAGTATGAATAATTGTGAATACACGTATCAGCATTTGTTAAATAAAAAGAAGAGGATGCTCTAGAGATCAAACTTAGAATTTGTATCTGAGACACACAATTGATCATTATATAAGATAAATTTCCAAGGGTGCTTCAGAATGAATGACAGTTTCATATTGTTGCATTTCTTAAAATGAAATCATTCTACATAACTCAACTGTTGTATAAACATGATATATTCACTCACCGGAGATGTTTTATCACTTCTGTGTACAATGCAGAACTGAAGCAGACAGCATGAAATTAAGGTCAGAATCTGATCTGAAACCAGCACAAGGTAATAATTGAATAATGGCATCTATAGGTTTCCTTTTTTCTCCTTTTCAGGACAAAAAAATTTCAGCCTCATATTTTCATTTTTATTCTTTAAAATATGTTTAACTTGTGCTATCTTTGAGGGTGTTAGGTGGTTTCTCATAGTTGTTTTGATTTGAATTTCTCTTGTGGCTAATGATCGGGAACATTTTCTCATATGCTTATTGGCCATTCGGATTTCAGCCTCTGTGAAACTTCTGTTCAGGTCCTTTGCCCACCTCCTCAGTGGGCAATTAGTTTTTGTCTTATTGTAAGCCTGCAAAGTATTGTAGATGTCAGTAATAAGGCCTTTGTCTGATGTGTCATTGCTAAAGATGTTTTCCCAGTCCGTGGACTCTCTTGTTACTCTCGGTGAATTCTTTCGATGTACACAGGTGTGTTATCTTCAGTATATCCCACTTTTCTATTTGTGACTTCTCTGTATTTGTATCCTTCCCTATTTCTGATAGCCTATGTATTCCCTGTGCCAAGGTTCTCAGGTTTGTCCCAATTCTCTTATTCATAGCCCTAATTGTTTGGGTTTTTTCTCAAGGTCTGTGATCCACCTTGAGTTTATTCTTGTGCATGGAGTGAGGTAAGGGTCTTGCTTCATGTTTCTGCAGGTAGATATCAATTTTTGCAGCAATATTTGTTAAAGATGGCATCTGCTTCCCATTTAATATTTTGGGGGCCCTTATCAAAGATCAGTTGCCTGTATGCTGATGTTTTTATTTCTGGGTCTTCAGCTCTTTTCCATTGGTCTGAATATCTGTTGTTATACCAGTACCACACTGTTTTGACTACTGTGGCCATATATTACGTGCAAAAGTCAGGTAGAGCAAGCCCTCCCACTTTGTCCTTCTTCTTGAGGAGTTCTCTGCTAATTCTGGGCTTCTTACCCCTCCATATGAAATTGGTAGTCTGTTTTTCCAATTCTTTGAATAAGGATGGTGGTATTCATATCAGGATAGCATTGAACTTATATAGTGCCTTGGGAAGAACTGACACCTTTACTATATTGAGTCTGCCAATCCACGAGCATGGGATATTCTTCAAGTTTGTTGAGGTCACTCTTGATTTCTTGTAGTAGTGTTTTATAGTTTTCCTCATACAAATCTTTCATTTTTTTCAGGGTGCAGAGTAGCAACGATGAAACATATAACTTTCCTCTAGTTCTTAAATGCTTCCTTCCCCCACTCCCCCACTACCATGATCCCAAATCTACCATACAAATCTGGCTAGACCCGGGGATGTACATTGGTACAGATGGCAACTGGAAACATAGGGAACCCAGGACAGATGATCCCTTCAGGCCCAGTGGTGAGAGTGACGATAGCTGGAGGGTGGAGGGAAGGTGGGGTGGAAAGTAGGGACTGATTCCAAGAATCTACATATAGCCTCTTCCCTGGGGGATGGACAGCAGAGAAGAGGGCGGGGGAAACGTTGGACAGTGTAACATATGGCAAAATAATAATAATTTATGAATTATGAAGGGTTCATAAGGGAGGGGGCAGTGGGGAGGGAGGGGGAAAAATGAGGAACCGATATTAAGGGCTCAAGTAGAAGGCAAATGCTTTGAGAATGATGGCAACAAATGTACATATGTGCTTGACACAATGGATGTATGTAGGGATTGTGTTAAGAATTGTACAAGCCCCAATAAAATGATTCAAAAATATATGTTTAAATTGTTGATATTATAGGTAAAATTATGTAATGTGTGAATTAATTAAATAGTTATATTATTTCAAATAAGCCTTTTCAGATTAAAGTGAATAGGTAACTCAAAGTTTTGCAATGACCATTCAGGAAAACTATTGCTCTGGTACAATATGATTCACCAGACAATGTAGTGAAATATAACTTATATATTCTCAATTATATAAGGAGAAATTCGTGGAAATATTGTTGCAAAGGAAAAATGTGTTTTCAACTTAGTTGAAAAGTGTTGGGAGAATTGAAATGTTCAAGACATTAATCAAAATGTATAATATTTCAAAAGATATAGCTGTTTATATAATTGTTTTATATTATTTATTAGCAGCATTTTCAATCAACTAGCTATTCTATATGACAAATGTGAAGATTTTTTTAACATAGCTTTTATATACAACAATATATTTTCTTTATCTGAAAATGTTGAAAAGACATTTTGCTTTTACATTGTTGAAAATAATTTATGCTTATATATTCAGAAGTCAAACCAACTAAATTCAATAAATATACTTTTTTAGATAGAAATAAAAGTCTCACCCAATGAATAGGGGTGAAATGTGCAAATAAAAACTTAAAATAAGAATGTGTTCATGTATTAATATAGCAAAGTCTGACAAAATATAAATCAATACATCTTTTTTAATTATTATATTACCCTACTGCTTTTCTCCATAAGGAATTCTACAAGGACAAGCCTTTCTCAGAATATCAAAATAGTTCAAGCTTATTTCAAATGCATCTATTTGTATTACTCACATAGCTATTGTGATTATAGCTATCTGTAATACTGACAGAGTAATTAATTGCATTGAATTTATCTCTGAACTGTCTATAATTAGAATCTAGTCATTATAACAAGTATTTCCATTATATTTCATTAATACTATTAGTCTGTCACCTAACCTTGGGCTTTTCCTGAAATAATAACATGGTTTTCCAGGTAGATACAGGGGTTATACCTTGACTGATATATTAGAGCAATATTAATAGGCTCAATTTTAATATTAATTGTATTCTTTTGTATTTTTAATAAGATACAGTCATCTTTTTTGATTAGTCATTCCTAAGATTGTTGCAAACTTTAGGCTAATACAGTTCTGAAAGTTCTGAAAATTAGGAAAATTTGTCAGTATTCTTTAATTGTTATGGAGGAGTGAAGTTCTTCTGTTTACTTTTAATATCACCTAGGCTCCCTTATATACCAAAAACTGATCAATATATCCATAAGTGTTTCATGCACCCTATCTGTATGGTCCCATACACTCATCTGGTGGGAGTTATAAAGACATAAATAGAAGAGCCATATTGATTAGCCACCAAAGGAAGATATTTGGATTTTCATTTTGGAAAGATGTTATCACTGTAAAAATCCCATAGAAAGTGTACAAACTCAAGTTCAACTCAAGTGTTGAACACATTCAACGTGTGTTCCAAATCAGTAACACTTTGCAGCTTTGTATTTCAGAGAAATGCCCAAGTCAAAACAGGCTGGATTATCCCTCTCCATCTCTAGTGCTGGACAGTTTAAACAATGGAATCATGAGAGGTAGCATAGTGTACAATATTCTCTCTGAAATTCTTTTTCAACTAAATATAGTAAATATAAAAACTCAATTCTCAAACTGCTATAAACACTTACGTCTGTGTATTCACTTGTAGAAGTGCTTACCTGGTTTAGCTAAGTCAATATAAAATAGAAAGTTATGATAATGTTATGTTTTTATATAATTCTTGAGTATAGTTTATGTTTCTCTTTGGTTTTAGAGAAAGATGTTGAGCTCATTTTGGGATCAACATTTTCCTGGTTTTAGGTGAAATCATGATAGCTAAAGGATCTTAGTCTAAGATCACACCTTGTTCAGATATTTAATGATTCTTCTGTCTGTCTAGATCTGTCTTCTTTCTCTCTGATTTTGTATTCTTCTTTCTATTCTAATCCGGCTTCTTTACATATCCTTAGTATTCTACTAATTCCTCTACTTTTAAGAATCTACCACTTAAATTACCTTTATGCTGTTTACTTTTAAGAATATTTTAAGAATCTTCAAATCTCACAGATTTTAAAAATACCATGACCAACAACAAAAAAATGCAGCAGGAACATTTTTCCAATGCAAACATTTCTTTATAATGTTACCATAATGTGTTATTACCCACATGGGTAGATACCTTTCTGTTATTCTCTGCTTTTAGCCAAGACCGTTAAGAAATGAGAAATGATAATGCTCCTTCTATGTACTCTTCTGAATCAGGCTTGAATTTCTGGCAGTACTGCTGCTACTGGTTTTGAATTATCTTCAGCAAAAATTGACTTGTGATATTGATGATACTGTTCAATAATTTCTGTATTTGGTTGGATCATTTTCTGTGGGATATGCACACATGTGGATCTCTTCCAGTCAATTTGCCAGGTGGCTATTCTCCTTTTTTTTTTTCTTTTATTCAGAAAAGTGAGCACCTCTCGTGTTGCATTCATTGATTGAAACAATTTTTCAGTATAGCAACCTGAGGCTTGAATTTTTTTCTTCATTTTGCTCAGCTTGAGAAATGCCAAGGACTTTTTTCCCTTTTGATTTTCTAACTCCAGACCTTTGCACATTTCATTATACTTTAATTTTTCTTCTCCTGCTGCCCTTTGAAATGTTCTGTTCAGCTCGTTTACTTTATTATTTCTTCCATTCACAATCTCAAAAGCAACCTTTACAGTTTCTCCTGACATGCATTTCCTTTTCCTTCTTTCCAACTTTCAATGACCTTCTGCTTTCTTCACATATGACGTCCTTAATGTCAGCCCACAACTCATCTGATCTCTGGACATTACTATTTAATGCACCTAATCTATAGTGGCAGTTAGTCCTTCGGCATATTTTTTTCTCATCTTCCCACATTATATCAGTGTTCCATGGCTTTTCCTAAGGTTTTGAATTGCTAACTTTTTCAGACAATGACTCTTCACCTAGAGAGGCCATACTGTGCTAACAGTTAACCAGTTACAAGTCTTCAATCTACACAGCCCCGAAAAGGGCAAACAAACCCACACTGGAGGTTTTGAGAGAACTCTTGAACTTTCAGGAGCACATCATAATCACTAGTTATCACATTTCATGCTTTTATTTCTCAAGATCTGGTACCAGACTCCCAGTTGGTCTTGGGGTAGGCCCAGATGCTGTGCTACACAGAACCTGAAACAACCAAGTTAATTAGGTTTTCCTTCCCATAAATTTACATACAAAATTACAAATTGGCACATAAAAAGAAGGATCATATAAGAGCATATAGACTGGAAAAAGGAAAATAAGATTTATAGAAACGTATTACATGAACAAGGGGAAAATAAGTAGGGAACTGGAGATACAGAATTCATTTCACTGGGCTTGCTCATAAAGAAGAGATCCAGTTGTGAGTGAGTTGACACTAATTCACGGTGATCCATGCGTCAGAGTCAAACAATGCTCTCTAGGGTGAGAAAGTGGCTGACTTTCTCAAAAGTATATCTCTAGGCTTTCCTTCCAAGACATCTCTGGGTAGACAATAACTTCCAAACTTTTAGAGAGTAGCTGAACGAGACTGACTTTTGAAAAACCCAGGGACTTCTACTCGCTTATTTGCTTACACTTAAATTCCCAGAGGAAGGGTGGCCACTTTCCTTGCTATTTCTGTACCTAGTACGCTGCCCACGGAAAGAAATGGTTGTAATCAAGGCAATAACCAAGGAAGGGACCTTTGCATGAGTGAATCTGCTGCAGAAGACTTATTTAGAGAACTGAGAAACAAGGAAGGTACTTTGAGGACTGTAGTGCCCCTGACCCATGCCATCGTATTTTCTATTACCTCAAATGCATGTGAAAATTGGACACTGATTAAGGAAGGCCAAAGAAAACAGATGCATTTAAATTGTGGGGCTTGCAAAGAATACTGAAAGTATCATAGCCTGCCAAAAAGAATAAACACGTATGTCTTGGGAGAAGTACAGCCAAAATGCTCCTTCGAGGCTAGGATGGAAAGACGCTGTCTTACATGCTTCAGTAAAGTAGACGGGTAGTGAAAAGAGGAAGACTGAGTGACTTGGATTGACACGGTGGCTGCCACAACGGGCTCAGGGAAAGTAATAATTGTGAGGATGGAGCAGGACTGGGCAATGTTTCCTCCTACTGTGCACAGGGCTTCCATGGTTGCAACTGACTCTGTGACATCTAACAATAACAAGGCGATAATGACGACAAATGGTACTTAGCCTGAGTTGGTCTATTTACTTACTTTAGGGGATAATATTCAATCCCTTCAAAGAGGGTATTGCTCTGATACAATTGTTTGGGTACAGCAAACCTTCAGAAACTGTTTATGGGTAAAGCAGTATATATATATATATCTGTGTGTATGTGTGTGTGTGTGTGTGAACTGAGAAACATTGTTCAATTTGTTACACAAGCACTTCAATTTGATTTGCTGGGTTACTTTCAGTTATTAATTGCTTGTTTTTTAAGATAAGACAACTTTGTGAGAGAAGTAAAAAAATAATTGGAATTTCCATACATGCTTCATAACTTGTAGAATCAAAAAGGACAAAGACCCTCAACAAGCGGAAAAGTTTGGCTTATCCCATATCACCACATTGTTCTTTTTCCTAATATCAAAACCAAACTCAAATTTGTGGTTGTTGAATCGATTTCAACTCATGGCAACTCCACGTGTAACCGAATAAAATGATCGCATAGGGTTTTCTTGGTGTGATCTTTGCAGAAACAGATGGACAGACTTTCACCAGTGAAACCACTGGATGTGTTCAAACCACCAACCTTTAGATCAGTAGCTGAGCATAAACCATTTAAGTCATCCAGGGACAATGCAACCTAACAACTTTAACATTAAATAACATGTATATATCTCAAAATCACCTAGTAATCATTGAAAAGAATTTCCAGACACCCATGAGAAAGTTCAAAAACTCTGCTGTCATTTTGGACAATAAAGAAGATTATAAAGTAAAATGATTATAATTCAAGTCAAGCAGCAGAAGTACATAGAATTGAAATGAAAAGTCATGAACACATCCAAAGTTTCAGAAGAACGTTCTAATGACAATATAGCATATTACTTGAATCACTTTTCTTATGGGAAATTTATCATTTTAAAGATTCCCATAAATTTTTATATTAAGAAAATTTATCTTAGGAGAGTTATTTAATACCATGTTTCTATTTTACATTAAATTGAAAGAACTCCAAAATTAAAGTTAGCACAATAACCCAAAGAAAAATATCACATGGAACAGAATTAATATTACATAAAAAGGACCCATTAAATAATTTAAATTTCATAATATATCTTAGAGTATTTGTTAGAATTCATCTTTTACTTTTAATATTTTAATATATTCCACTTCATAGGCATGGCCTACTGAAAATTATCATTGTGAATATTTCATCATAATCTTTATTTTATTAATAGTTAATGTAATTTCAAAAGGAAATGAACTAAAACAAATCATTCACAAAAATGGAGAATATTTTGTGGATACATTTCACTGACTTTTAAAGGAAAATGAAAACATGACCAATTTTTTATGTTGGCACAGAAGAAAAAAGTAGAGATAAATGCATCAGCCTTTGTTACAAGTATTAATATGCCTTGACAGTCTTGTTTAGAAATAATTACAGAATGAAGTAAATTCATCATATAGTCATATGTCTTTCACAACAATTTTCAGGGCCAAGAGTGAGGATGTACATATGAAATTGTATAAATAACCTTGGTAGATATATTAATTACAACTTTGTGACTAGACAAGAAATAACCCCAAACTCTCAAATTTCAAAGACATCATTATTTAAGGACCTGGGAATGAGTCCTGTTTATAGTAATCAACTTGCTTTTGTTCCCTTAAATACACTTCTGTGCACTGAACCAGAGAAATAGCACTATATCTTTCTGGATAATGTATTTTTACTTTACATTTACTAGGTAACACTAGCAAAATACACCTTTTTGAATTTTCAAGCATACAGATTGTAGATAAAATAGTTTTAAGCATCAAAGAGATGGGAAGAAAATTAAGCCAAATCAATGAAACATATTAATTATCTTCTAAAAATCTTCTTGTTAAATTTTACACCCCTGGGCATGTGTTCAATAAGATAAAATAGCAGCTATAATTATAATTTTCCATTAAGTATATGTCAGGTGCCTAACTTTCTTGTTCACTCTAAGGCCCAGAATTTTGTCTTGAATATGTCTTTAAATGCATTACTCATTTTAATTGGATTATTTTTACCTTTTCATTATTGAACAGTAAGAGCAATGGAAGGAACCCCTGAGGCAAAATAACTAAGTGCTTGGTAGCTAAGTGAAAGTAGGCAGTTCAAGCCCATCCAAAGCTCTTTGCCAAGAAGGAAAATCTGTGAAGTCCTACTGTGTTACTTGGGGTACTGTGGAATGAAATCTACACGAATCTAACAACAGAATGGGTCATTTATATATTTTTGACATAAGTCTTTCATCAGATATTACTTTGCATGTTAGCACACGATGTAGCATAAATGGTCATCATTTTTTTGTTCATAATGGTGGAAAGAAAGTTTCCACATTTCCACCATAACAATTATCCTTATTGTTGGTTTTCAAAAATTCCCTTTATCACATTGAGTTTTTATATTCCTAGGCCACTCAATGTTTTTAATAAAAAAGTATTGAATTTTAGCAAATGCTAATTGGGTATTTATTGAGGTGATTTTTAAAAATGCTATTCATCTTGTGTATTACATTGATTTTTATTTATTGAACTACTTTTGCTAATATAGGTCTGTTGTTGTAAGAGGCTGTCTAGTCGGTTCTGACTCATGAACAACAGAATGAAACACTCCCCAGCCCTGTCCTATCCTGTAGTGTTGTTATGTCTGAGCCCATTGCTGTAGCCAATGAGTCCATCTATCTTGCCGAGAGTCTCACTCTTCTCCACTGTCCCTCTGGTTTACCAAGCACGTCTCCTTTTCCGGGGACCAGTCTCTCCTGATAACTTATCCAAAGTAACTACGGAAATTTCACCACTGTTGCTTCTAATGACCATTCTGGCTGTACTTCTTTCAGGAGAAATTAGTTTATTCATTTGCTAGTATGTGGTACTTTCAATATTTTTTTTGCAAGCACCAGAATTCAAATGGATCAATTCTTCTTTCAATCTTTCTTATTCAATGCCCAACTTTCACATGCATACAAGGTGACTGAAAATACCCTAGCTAGGGTCAGGTGTACCTTAATCCTAAAAGAAAAATCCTTGCTTTTCAACATTTTAAAAAGGTATTGTGCAGCAAGTTTTCCCAATTCAATTGTAGTTTGATTTCCTGATTGCTGCTTCCATGAGCATTGATTGTGCATCCCTGAGAGTTGAAATCCTTGGCACTTCAATTTTTTCTTTTTATCATAATGTTCCTTGTTGGTTTAATTGTGTGGATTTTTGTTTTCTTTAGATTCAGTTTTAATCCATATTGAAGGTGATAATCTTGGATCTTCATAAGCAAATGCTCAAAGTCCTCCTCTGATTCAACAAAGTTGCATCGTCTGGATATAATCGAAGGTTGTTAATAAGCCTTCCTCCAAATCTGATGCCACATTCTTCAGATGGTCCATCTTCTCAGACTATTTGCTTGGAATACAGATTGAATAAGTGTGGTGATTGGAGACAACCCTGATGCACACCTATCTTGATATTAAACCATGTAGTATTGTCTTGTTCTGCTTGCACAAATACCTATTGACCATGTGCAGGTTCTGCATACTCAAAATGAAATGTTCTGGAATTCACATTCTTCTCAAGGCTGTCTAAAATTATTTTATGGATTCTATTAGTAGAATATTTCTTGTTTTTTGTTATGTCTAACTACACCCAATTCTAAATAAAATAACTTAGTTAGAATATGGTATTTTTCATGGCACTCCTCTTTATAAAATATGCTTTCTAATATTGGTGAAAAAACATTTTAATGCTATACATCTCAAATAAATTTACACATTTACAATAACAATAACCACCAATAGAAATGAAAAATTGTATTGTGAAATGCAATGAGTCCCACTAGTTGTTCTGTTAGAGAAAGATTAGGCTTTCTTCTTCAGTAAAGAACTTTTCACAGGGTGGTCTATTCTTTTGTGTGGGGTCATTATGGGTCTGAACTGATTAGATGACAGCAAATTTGGTTTTGGTCATAGTATGTACCATACAATTAGAAAATGGATTGTTTTTTGTTTTTGTCTGTTTTCGTTCTGTTGAGACAAAGCTTATATTGAGTATAGGTGGGTGGGTGTAGATCTATACTGTATATATCAATATTTTGTCACGCTAGAACTTCAAGGTCTGTAAAAGGATACATTTCCTAAGTAAAACATTCATAAGAGGTAAAAATGTTATGGAAAATCATTAGAGTTCAAAATAGGAATTGAAGTGGCAACCTGAGTTGAAGCCTGCTGCAATGTCCCTAGAGCCGTCACACTAGGCAGAATGAAATAGTTGACCCATGAGCAAAGAGAGACCTGATGGAGGCGCTGGAGATTTCCTTGAAGGTCGCGAGGGAGGAATACTTCAGGTAGAAGACTACTTAGCACAAAGTTCCGAGGAAAGAATCAGTCTAGTTTGTATAAGTGAAAATGAAGAGAAAGTGTCACTGGAGTACCCAAAGTAGGAGATAGAGTCAGATTCGATGAGAAACAACAAACACCACCTCAAGCGCTGACCTTGCAGTCAACAGCCCAATGCATGCGCTACCACGCCACCAGGGATCATTCTGAAAAAAATTGAACCCACTCCTCAAAACAAAGTGAAGCAAAACAAAATCACAGCATTCCATCTGGCTCCTAGCACCCCTGTAGGACAGAGTAGAAATGCGCCTGTGGGTTTCTGAGGCTGCTGATCTTTACGGGATCAGAAAGCCTCACCTTTCTTCTTCCTCCAAATCACATTCCCTGCTATCTGGGAAAGTGTCAGGTTTTTGAGGGGAAAAGGCCTTAAGCCCTTTGCTGCACTAAAACCAAACTGTGAAAAACCTACAGACATTGAGTCCATTCTGATTGACAGGGACCCAACAGGACAAGTTATAACTGTCCAATAGCCTTTCCAAGGTTGTGAACGCTTATGTAAGCAGACAACCACATCTTTTTACTGCGGCTTTTTCAAGTTGTGACATTTTGGTTAGTTGATGAGTGCTTTATCCACTACATCACCAAAGTAAAGACTAACCCAAGACCTTCATCACCCGTCCCCACTTACATACAAGTCTTAAGGAAACAGGAGCGGATTTCATTTATAAATCCCGGGATTACCCCCTCCCTCACCCCCTTGCTGCCATCAAGTGAATTCCAATTTAGGGAGAGCCTACAGGACAGGGTGGAAGTGCCCTGCTCAGTTTCTGAGACTGTTCAGAGGAGTAGAAAATCTTGTCTTTCTTCCACAGAATAGCTGGAGGTTGACTACCAGGTAGCATCTCAAGGCTGACCACTGGGCCACTAGGATATATGTGTACACACACACACACACAGATCATGCATATATATAGGATATGAATATACATGAAATATGCATATATATATGCTTAATTCTCAGCAGTTTTTTTTCCCACCATTACTCCGCAAACACATTTTGATGTATAAAAATATTGGTTTGCTCAATTTTAATAAGAATACCAAATTAATGTAAAGCTCTCCTTAAAACTTTATTTTTCTTTCTATGGAGCAAGCATACTGGAAAAACTGTCATTTTGATATTTCAAGTAATACTGAATCTACCATAATTTCTTGAAATGCATTTGAAAATTAAAATTTTAACTATAAGTAACAATAATTTTGGAATCCATGTCTACCATTAAGTGGTTTCTAGCAGCCTTGTTAAGAAATAGATCATGAATACATTTTGTTTCTTCAGTCACTTATCTTTAACTATTGGTCATCTTTTCCTCTTTATAACTTCAAAAAGGACAACTATTTAAAAACCTCCTCCAAATGTTATCCAAAATAAAAACAGCACAGTAGATTATGACATAGAGTATAAACGAAGTTAAAATACATTCTGAAGTTAAAAACTCTTCTTGATCTTTGCATCTGTTAAGGGAAATGGTGAGAAAACAGGAATGATTATCTTCTATGCACGAAGTCTCCATTTTCTTGGATGCCATTTCAAATTGCAAAAGCATAAAAAGAGAAAGCAAAACCTCTGGGGCCTTT
>NW_022103915.1:66262892-66286919 GCF_000313985.2 Echinops telfairi
TCCTCTATTTCCCTTGATTCTCCTCCTGTCCCACTATCATGCTCAGTCCCCACCAGGATTTCAGCACTTCCTGTTTGTTGCATTCCCTTTGATCATGCCCTACCAGGTCTCCCACACCCACCTCCCCACCAATTTGGATCGCTTGATGTTCCCTTGATCCTGGGTTTGCTAACACCTCTTCCCTTCCCCCCACTTCCATGTATAACTGATGGTTCTCAGTTACACAACTAGAGAGTTGTCCGTTATAACTGATTCTCAGTTACACAGTTATAGAATTCTCCTGAACAGAAGGGAAAAATTTTACAAAACTGTTTAGAAAATGACTTTTTATTTTTTCTTATAAAGAAAATTTTATGAATTCGTTCTTGTTGTGGGTACACACACTAGACACACAATGAGCAGAATCAACCTATAGATAGTAGAACTCCATCCTTTAGGAAATCTGTAAACTCAAGTTTGAACCACAAGCAAAAGAAAATGTAAGGAGGAAATGAAAGAACATTATCCTTATAAAATACTACAGATTTTTAGAAATAAGACATTTTTCCAGTGTGCTTATTTTGCCACTTATCTGGAGACCATGGGGGGTGAGAGCAGGGGTAGTCAGGAAAATGGAGAGGTTTATCTATTTCATTTTAGTAGAGAAATCTTAGTGCACTGTTCCTTTGACATCCTATATTCTGGGAGCCCTGCACAGGGAGCATCATGGTCTCTTAGTTAAGCCATAGAAGACTAATAGATGGGTCAGGTTCATTCTCTTTTTCTTTCTAAAGAAACATCACATCTGAGAGCAAAAGATAAAAGAAAGAATGTGACAAGTAATATACTGGGAACATGAGAAGATCACTTTAGTCAAATAAAAGAACAATCTGAAAGTTATCAGGTGAAACAAGATATCCAGTAATAGATGGTATGGTTGATAAGGTAAAAGTAATATCCCTAATATTCATGCATACAAAGACATCGGAGGACCAATATGGAGTATGAACAATATAGACACTTGAAGCCCAACTTTTAATATTATGGTTGTGTTTATGCATAGGGTCACAATTAATATATTTCTATTTAGAAATAAAAAGTTACACCATTGCCGTTGAGTTTATTTTGAATCTTGCCAACCCCATGTGTGTCAAAGTTAACTGTGTTGCCTAAAAGTTCAAAGGCAGAATTTTCAAAAGTAGATTACAAGTTCACAAGGGCAGAAATCCGAATGGCAAATAAGCATATGAGAAAATGTTCCTGATCATTAGTCAGAAGAGGAATGCAAACTAAAATAATTATGAGATATCACCCAATACCCTCAAAGATAGTCTAATTTAAAAAAATCAGAAAGCAACAAGTGTTGGAGGGGCTTTGGTGAGATAGGAACTCTCATCCACTGCTGGTGGACCTGTACAGCTACTATGGAACTCGATTTGGTGATACCTAAAAGAGATGGAAATCAAGCTACCATATGACCCAGCAATCCCCCTACTGGGCATATACCCAGAAGAGACAAGAAACAAACCACGGCCACACATCTGTGCATTGCATCATAGTTTACAATTGCAACATGTTGGAAACAACCCAAATTTCCATCAACAGACGAATGGATTGAAAAAACTGTGGTACATACATACAATGGAGGACTATGCATCCCTAAAAAAGCTGTGATGAACGCATGAAGCATATCACCACATGGGAAGAACTGGAGGAAATTATGCTAAGCAAAGTAAGCCGAGGACAGACTGACAAGTACAACGTGAGGCCACTTAAGAAAGAAAAAAGGACAAGTACAACATGAGGCCACTTAAGAAAGCTACTGTACATATACATTCCTGGGCCAGACCCAATCCAGAGATACATATGGCAGCCAACTTAAAAAGGGGAGAAAAGAAAGAAAACAAAGATATGAATCGTTGGGAACAGGACACTAAGCCACCCAAGGGGAGGGTATTGTATATATCTCCACAGGAGGAAAGAGAGGGACCAGGCTTCAACCCTGTGGGCCAAGACATGGATGAAACATACTGGCATGAAGCAGGGATCCTATAGAGAAGTCTGCAGGGCTGGCCCCAATTTCAACTACGTGGACACCCCTCACTTCCCACCAGATGAAAGCACTGAAGCTACAGATCAGGACGAGAGGTGCATCTGATAAGAGCATACAGGAGCAAATAAAGAAGGAAGGAGAGAGTGGAACACATCCTAGTCCACCAAGCCCCAGGACAATATTTCTGCTTAGAGCACCCAATGCACAGAGAGGACCATAGAGCCAGCCCCACCATGAAACATGATGTCTCTCACTGACCCATAGCACTACAGGGGACAACACTAGAAACACAGTACAGGAATTGTGGCCGATCTGACCCCATCAGACTGGAGCAAAACACTAAGGGCGTGCAACAAAGCAGCTAGAGGAGCAAAGCAATGAAGGCCCCTGGGAATACCAATATAGACTTTTGGGGACAGAGTATGGCAGCGCATCACACTTGACAAGAAAACACTCCTAAAGGTCAACAAACAGAACTGTAATGATTTATAGGCTTTTCTGTTTTTGTTATTGTTCTTGATTTGTTTGTTTTCTTTTGTTGTTTTGTTTGGCTTTGTCTTGTTTTTGTGCTCATTATTGTCTCTGCATTTGTATCTAGATAAGATAGGTGGGATAAACAATCCAAAGGGAAAAACAACAGGACTAACAGTTCTGGATATGGGAGAAGGGGGAGGTGAGGGAAAGGAAGGGGAGGTCAACCAACCTAGGGACAAGGGAACAAGTGATCTAAAATCGATGGTGAGGAGGATTTAAGATGTCTGGTAGGGCTTGGTAAAGGGAAATGTAGCTGAGAGGAATTAATGAAACCTGACTAAAGGCTGAACATGATAGTGGGCCAAGAGGAAAGAAAAAAGAAATAGAGGAAAGAACTAGGAGGCAATGGACATTTATAGAGGTCTAAATACAGGCAAGTAAATATGTAAATATATTTATATATAATGATAGGGAAATATATCTATGTAGATATATTTATAGGTTTAGTACTAAGGTAGCAGAAGGACATTGGGCCTCTACTCAAGTACTCCCTCAATGCAAGAACACTTTATTCTAATAATCTGGCATTTTGTGATGCTCACCTTCCCAACACGATTGCTGAAGACAAAATGAGCACATAAGCAAATGTGGTGAAGAAATCTGATGGTGCCTGTCTATCAAAAGATATAGTTTCTGGGGTCTTAAAGGCTTGAAGATAAACAAGATGCCATCTAGCTGAGAAGCAATAAAGCCCACATGGAAGACGCACACCAGCCTGTCTGATCATGAGGTGTCAATGGAGTTAGGTATCAGGCATCAAAGACCCAGAACAAAAAATCATATCAATGTGAATGAGGGGGAGTGTGGAGTGGAGACCCAAAGCCCATCAGTAAACAACTGGACATCCCCTTACAGAAGGGTTGCAAGGAAGAGACGAGCCAGTCAGGGTGCAGTAGAGCCCGGATGAAACATACAACTTTTCTCTAGTTCTTTAATGCTTCCTCCCCTCCACTATCATGACCCCAACTCTACCTTACAAATCCAGCTAGACCAGAGCATGTACACTGGTACAGATAAGAGCTTGAAACACAGGGAATTCAGGACAGATAAACCCCTCAGGACTGATATTGAAAGTAGCAATACCAGGAAGGTAAGGGGAAGGTAGGGGGAGAAAGGGGGACTGATCACAATGATCTACATATAACCTCCTTCCAGGGGGACAGACAACAGAAAAGTGGGTGAAGGGAGACATCAGTCAGTGTAAGACATTATAAAGGGTTCATGAGGGAGGGAGGGAACGGGAGGGGGAAAATGAGCTGATACCAAGGGCTCAAGTAGAAAGAAAATGTTTTGAAAATGATGATGGCAACATACGTACCAATGTGCTTGACACAATGGGTGGATGGATGGATTGTGATGAGATGTATAAGTCCCCAATAAAGTTATTTTTTAAGTAGATTACTAGACAATTTTCCCAATGAGTTGGCTCAAATGGCCAACCTTCAATGAACACACAAACACGTTCACTATTGACACCACCAAGAGACATTGACCCACACCTCCTCTGTCAGTTTTTCATTATCCAGTGACTCCCATATTTCTGTAAGACTTTTTGAGATACTATGAGGGACACTAAGTGTGGACAGATTTCAGCAGAGCAACTAAATTAAGGCAGACTAGAAAAATAAAGAGATTCAGCCACTTCTGAAAGGCTAGCCACTGGAAGTCTTATGAAGAGCAGCGGAACACTGGCTGCAGACCCTCGGTATGGAGGCATTCAAAATGTGCCTTCAAAACAGTTGGCTTGAAGGACATGGATGGAGAAAACCTTTGGGAACCATTTTTGCTGATATTGCAAGATTTAAAATGAGAAGACACAGATGCAAATATCCACTAATAAAATGGTGGGATATTTGAAATATAAATCTAGGAAAATTGGAAGTCATCAATATGAAATGGAAAATGTAAATAACTTTATCTTATATATTAATGAACTGAAATTGGTTGGTACTGACAATTCTGAATGGAATAATCATGTGGTTTATTATATCAGGAATGATAAATTCAATTGTGTCACATTCATAATCAAAAAAGACATATCATACCTTGAAGCAAAATTCTGCTGTGATATGAAAATATCCTCTCATAAGAAAGTTTTGTTAATTTAAATGGCTATGACTCAGTTTTATACATCAATCATCAGTAAAGCTATTGATAATGAAATTGGAGAATTAAACCAACTTTTTCAGTCTGAATATGTGAAAGTATACAATCAAGATGCATTGATAATTACTGGAGACTCGAATGAAAAAGTTGGAAACAAAGAGAAGAATTCATGTTTGATGTTCTTTTTGATAGAAACGAAACTGGTGATTGTATGATAGAATTTTGCATACTAAAACTTCTTCAAATAACTTTTTCAACAACATAAAGTTTCTATATATATGGATCATTCAGACTACATCTGTGAAACAAGACGATGGAAATTATCAGTATCATGAGCCAAAACAAGGCTAGAAGTTGTCTGTGGAACAGAACATCCATTGCTCATATGCAAATTCATGCTGAAGCTGAAAAAACTTAAAACAAGTCCCCCAAAAAAGCAGAAACATAACCTAGAATATATTCCCACTTAATTTAAAGGCAATATCAAGTACCAATTCAACTAACTGGACACAAGTGACCAAAGATGAGAGGAGCTGAGAAATGGTATCAAGAATATTATACATGAAAAAAGCACAAGGTCACTCAATGGTCAGCGGAGGAATAAACTACCAAAATAGATAGTGGAAAAGACTCCGAAGCTTACCTTTGACCACAGAAAAGCAAATGTGACCAGAAAAATGATTGACTTAACAATGGTGGACAGAAAATTTCAAAGGGCAACTAGAGAAGCCAAAGTATCATGCAATGGGCAAAGAACTGGAGACAAAGAACCAAAAAGGAACAACATAGTCAGCAATATTAAATCTGAAAAAAAATTATTTTGAAGAATAAGTTCAATCCTCAAGTTGTAATGTTGAAGGGTTCTATAGGCAAGACATTGAATGACACAGAGTATCAAATGGAAATTAAAGGGATATATACATGAAGATAATACAGTGCAGTTGGTAGATGTTCAATCATTTCAAAGCACAGCATATGCACAAGAACTGATGGTACTAAAAGAAGACATATAAGCTGCAGGAAAGGCACTGGCAAAACACAAGGCTCCAAAACCAGAGGGAATCCAGATTTAAATGTTTCAACCCATTGCTGTAACATTAGAGGCTTTCTGTCTTCTAGACAAGACACTTGGAAGAAAGTCCCTGGTCAACTAATTGGCAGAGATCTATATTTGCATCCATTTCTAATAAAAGTGTCTCCATAGAATGTATAATTTTTAAACAAAATCAGTAATAACATATACAAGTAATTTTTTTGCTATATATAATTAAAAAGTAATTGTAACAGTACACAGCCAGAGAACTCCCAGAAATTCAAGATGGATTCACAAGAAGATGTGGAATGATGGATATCCTTACTGACATCAGATGGATCCTAGCTGAAAGCAGAGAACAACAAGAATGATTTTTCATTTTTGCTTTATGCACTATATTAAGACATTTGGCTGTGTGGATCCTAACAAACAATGGATAGCACTGCAAATAATGGGAAGTTTAGAACACTTAATTGTGTCATGTGTGATCTCTACACCAAACAAAGGCAGTCCTTTCAATAAAACAAGAGTATACTAAATAGTTAGAATCAAGAAAGATGTACATTTTATTTGTATCCTTTCAATATGCTTATGTTAGTCCGGGTAGACTAGAGAAACAAATTCATAGATAATCATATGTGAAGAAAGATGTTTATTTATATAAAAGAGCATTTGAATATTGGGAAAACATCTGAGTCCAACCCAGATCAAGTCCATAAGTCTGATGTTAGCCGATATGTCCGATACCAATCTATAAAGTTCTCTTCAGACTCATGAAACACATGCAATGATGCTGAATGCAGGAGGATCACACACCAGTGGGTTGGAAGTCTTGTGGATCCATTGGTGTTGCAATTATCTAGGTGCTGGCAGGGTCTATACATGGCTTCTCTAGCTCCAGAGGTCTGGTTGCATCAGGGTAGGTCAATGTGGCTTCTCCAGCTCCCAGGGCTTAGTGCCATGTGTCTTGTCAGAAGAACATCTCTCAGGGAGTGAGGAGAGAGAGAAAGAATCTGTCTCTCACCACCAAGGAGGAAATCTAGGAATTCCCAGAACTCTCAGGAGAAGCCCATGTCTACACAGAGGTCACATTGGCTATGATCTAATTGACGGACTAGACTCCACTCCTTCACTCTTAATCCTCTCAAGTCTCAAATGGACACCAGATCATGTAACTATCACAATTTTTAACAATATGTATCCTAGATTATATGAACAAGGCATGAGGATTTGAGAAGGATTCAGTAACAACCTGAAATTTACAGATGACTCATAGTTGTTTACTGAAAGCAAAGAGGAGTTGAAACACTTATTCATGAAGATAAAAAATGACAGCTTCAGTAAGGATTATTTTTCAAAGTAAAAAAATAAGCCAAGCCTCATCACAACTGGGCCAATAGACAACAACATCACGCTAAATGAAGATTGAAATTGTTAAAATGAAACAACTTTATAGTACTTGGAACCCAAATCGCAGCTTATGGAAGCAGCATTCAAGAAACCAAAGGACTGGCTGCACTGGGCATGCCAACTGCAAACGTCTTCCTTACAAAGTTAAAGGGCAACAATGTCACTTGTAGAACTAAGGTTCGCTGACCCAAGCCATGGTAGTTTTAGACACCTTATATGCATTGGGCAGTTTCACAATGAAGAAGAAAGAAACCGATGCATTTGAATGATAGTGCTGGTGAAGCATATTGAACACACGAGGAGTAATCTGTAGAACAAACAAAGAAGCATAACAAAATTGATCCCTGGATGACGAAACTTAGGGTCATGTATTTTGAACATGGAGGGACCAGGAGGGACTAAGCCTTGAAGAAAGATATCAAGGGAGAAAGACCCTTACCTGGATGGTCTCAAACATCTCATTGTGAGGATGGCGCAGGACGGGGGCGTTTTTCATTCTGTTGTACATAGAATCTCCACGAGTCAAAACTAACCCACTCACTGCCATCAAGCCATTGCAGACTCACAGCGACCCTATAGGACAGGATAGAACTGTCCTGTGAGTTTCTGAAAGCGTAACTTTGGGGGGAATAGAATGTCCAGTCTTTCTCCCACTGGGACCTGAGGGTTTCACACTGCTGACCCCATGGATTGCCTCTGAACGAATAAGCACTACACAATTAATGCTCCTTAGCACTAACTGGACAGGATCTAGTAAACATTCAAGTTACATTTACCATAACAAATGTCACTGCCATCAAGTCGATGCTGCCTCATAGCGACCCTGCATGGGTTTCCAAGACGGTCACTCTTTAAGGAAACAGAAAACCCCTTCCTTCTCCCGTGGAGTAGCTGGTGGTTTCCAACATGCGGTTAGCAGCTCAATCCTTAACCACTACTCAAACAGTGCTTCTACATTTACAAATTGGATCAGAATACTAATCTCTTTTTTTTTGGCTCACCCTCTATCCCTCATTCTTCCCCATTTCCCCCCTCCCAATATCTTAAGGGATTCACTATTCCCATTACTATTTTTTAAATCGTTTTATTGGAGGCTCATACAACTCTTATCACAATCGATAAATATATCAACTGTATAAAGCACATTCGTTACCCTCATCATTCTCAAAACATTTGCTCTCCACTTAAGCCCCTGGCACCAGTTCCTCATTTTTCCCCACCCTCCCCACTCCTCCCTTCCTCATGAACTCTTGATAATTTATAAATTATTATTTTGTCATATCTTGCAGTGTCCGACGTCTCCCTTCACCCACTTTTCTGTTGTCCATCCCCCAGGGAGGTTATATGTAGATCCCTGTAATCAGTTACCCCTTCTACTCCCACCCTACTGGCATTACCATTCTCACCACTGGTCCTGAAGAGATCATCTATCCTGGATTCCCTATGTTTCCAGTTCCTATCTGTACCAGTGTACATCCGCTGGTCTAGCCAGATTTGTATGGTAGAATTGGGATCATGATAGTGGGGAAGGAAGAAGCATTTAGGAACTAGAGGAAAGTTATATGTTTCATCATTGCTACAGTGCTCCCTGACTGGCTCGTCTCCTCCTTGTGACCCTTCCTTAAGGGGATGTCCAGTTGCCTACAGATGGGCTTTGGGTCCTCACTCCTCACACCCCCTCATTCACAATGATAAATTCTTTGGTTCTTTGATGCCTGGTACCTCATCCCTTTGACATTTCATGATTACACAGGCTGGTGTGCTTCTTCCATATGGGCTTTGTTGCTTCTGAGTTAGAGGTCCTCTTTTTTACCTTCAAGCTAATTAGACAATAGTCATTGTGTTTGATCTGTTAGAAACAGCTAGGCAACTTCTCTTCTTGAATCATATTATTTGTTTTTGAATATATGAATTTTATTGTTCATTTTTTTAAAAACACCCATCTGCTTCTGCTGAACTTACATAAATTTTTCTGACAATATTTTTAGCTCTTTGAAGACTTTCAGGAATTATATAATTCACTCATAATATCTCATGGGAATTTGGGGCATAGCACAAATCTGAAGCTAATGACAATGTGTCACCCTCTAGCTGTTTGACACTTTTTATTTTTACATTGCATACAGCACATTTACTCACATAACAAATGTAAGGGCATAAAAGTATAGTATTTCATCAAGAGTATAACAAGTATTATGAGATGGATAAATATTATGAGCATAGTTCTGTCTAAGTTTTTATACCTATGGGCAGAATGAATATCACCCTGGGTGCTTAGAATATGCTAGGGTGATGATCACTTAAAAAAGAGTACAGAATGAATATTTGTGGTGCTGCCTACCTTAGAGAGACCCCTGATTACAAGGGCCATTTTAACAACTGGTTCTCCCACCTCAACAATAAATTAAGTTTCCGTTCTGCTGAACTGGTATTGACTGAGTCCTACTGCAGACTCCAGATCTTTGCCTTCTTTCAGGAATGCTTTTCTTGAAGACAGACTCATGGCTGATTCACTTCTTTGAAGGCACTCTTTGAAGTGTTTAGTGAAAACTCACTGTTTTGATAATCTTCCCTGACCCTGCTCTCAAATTTCAACCTCTTTTCCTTGCAATATTTAAAATAATATTGTCCTATTTGTTTTCTTTTAAGCTGTATTCACTAGCAGCCAACTTCTAAATATACTTATTTATTTCATATATTACTTCATTTAGTACATTTATTATATCATTCATTACTTCATTCATTTATTTACTTATTTTATTAAACCTCTTCAATGAGAACACAGGTCTTTCTGTTTTGTCCTCTATTACCAGCATCTAAAACACTGTTTGTCATATACTGTGTGTTTGGTAATTATATTTTAAAATACATTAATGAATACTGTCATCAAAACACTTTAGCTTTTGTCTAAAATAATTTCAACCAATATTTATTGTTTACTGATCTTGCGCTAGTCAATGAATTAATCTCATTTAATCTGAAAAGGAATCTTATGAGTTATCCCTATTTTATAGATGAAGAAAGAAATGGATTAGAGAGCCTTGATTGATTTCTCCAAATTACTTGTACATTCTCATATCCAGATTCATTGCTCCCGAAGAAATGTGGCCTCACATAAGTCATGTGTGATCATGCTTTTGAATATTGCCTATTCTATTACTATTTACTATAAGGCTAAAATGTTAGTTTACAAATATTTTGAATGAATAATTTTTATTTATACTTTAATATTCAAAGTTCCAATCACTAGCGGGTTTTTGTACCTGTTTCTCCTTACCCCATCAGCAACTGATGATCACAAATCTACTCTGGCAGACTTTACCCAACTCAAGTCACCATTGTGGACTCCACTCAGAGAAAGCAGCTCCTCCTCTGACCAGACGGCCTTTCCTCCAGCGCTGTCTCTGACAATGTGCTGCTTCCACCCATTAGGTGTTCAGTCTCCGCCAAGTTTCCAGGTTACATCTGTCAGGCTTGCTGTGGCTACTTCCCCCGGAGTGGGCGGCCAATTCCTTCTTCTTAGTCTGTTCTTAGTCTGGAGGGTCCACTAAATATTGTTGACTTTGGGTGACCCTGCTGGCATTTGAAATACCAGTGACATCGCCTCCAGCATCACAGTAACACACGAGCCACCACAGTATGACAAATTGACACAGGTGATGGAAAAGACACGCCATGGTATTTTCAATTCCCTCACATGCAGGTGAAAGGTGGACACTGAATAAGGAAGGCGGAAAAAGAATTGATGCCTTTGAATTGTGGACCTGGGAAAGAATATTGAAAGTCCCATCGCCTGCTAAAAGGATAAACCGATCTATTTGGGAAGAACTATGGCCAGAGTATTCCTTCGCCCTATACTTCTAACACGCTGTCAGGAAAGACCAGCCAGTCTTTGGAGAAAGCCATCATGTCTGGTAAAGCTGAGGGGCAGCGAAAAAGAGGAAGATCCTGAAGGAGATGGATTGACAGTGTGGTTGCCACAGTGGGCTCCAGCCCAGGAACAGTTGTGAGGACAGCACAGGGCTAGGCAGTGTTTCTTCTGTTGTTAAGACTGCTGTAAGTCTGAACCTACTCCCTGGCACCTTAACAACAACATCAATGTCATTTAACATTCATCTGAGGCAGCACCCTCTAGCATAGCTCCTGATATCTCTCTCTAGTCAAGTTGATATTACTTGATACAACTAATACCATAGTCATTAAGCATTGGGCTGTTAACTGCAAGATCAGAAGTTTAAAACCACCAGCCACACTGAGGGAGAAAGACAGGGCATTCTATTCCCATAAAGGGTTACAGTCTCAGAAATCCACAGAAGCAGTTCTATATTTTCCTATAGGATAGCTAGTGAAGCGTCAGTGAGCTCTAGGAACTGTGGTAGTGCTATTAGAGAAGCATTGGACATAGTGCTATTAGAGAAGCATGGATCAAACCTCTCAGGAGCTCCTTGGAAAAAGGAGAAGACGATCTGCTTTGGTAAAGATTTACAGCCTCATGTAAGGTTGATGTGAGTTGGAATCAACTCAGCGTCTGTGAGTAAAGATGCCTCTGTACCCTGTCCGATATTTTATTAAACCAAATCCTAGTTACCTGGTTGTTTGGATTTATTTAGTGTGGTACAAACACCTGTAAAATGAAAACAATATTTTATTTCTTAAGTCTTTTAAATTATCACATTTTATCACTTGCTACAGGGGCTCTTTTTTTTACTGTTAAATAAAAATAATATTTAAAAATGAGATCTCTATCCTATTTCTACTAATGATACCATGATAACTACTCCTCTCTGGTTTTAATGGGCTTAGTCTGCTAGATATTCATGGTTTTTTCCTCCATTATTAAGGTACCACTAAGTTCTACTCTAGGATAAGAGAGACATCTATTTTACAGTACAAGCTGTTTGTCTTCAAAGCCCCGCACTTATAAAGGGACCTGAATTAGATAATTTATACTTTGCATTTTTTAAATGACAGGAAAACATTAGAAATAATAATTGAATGAAACAAGTATCTACAATTTGTCTCATTAAAGGGGAATTAAACTGTCTAGAATCTCTCAAACTATCCTGTTTCAGGTAGACAGTTATGTGACTGTGTTGCACTATTGGCCTGAGTTTTGTGAATATATTAAATGATATTGTTTAAGAAAAAGTTTCTGTTAATTGGCCACCTGGTCATCTTGGTTTGCTCCATTGTAATAATCATCATATTCCTCTTTGCCTATCTATTCTGATAACATCAGCACCTCTGAACATGTGTTTCATGTAGTCTTCATGAGGATACTGAAGACATTGCCATAATAAATGGGGGTATTACTTAAAATTAACAATAGAAATCCATAATTTTTTAAGATAATAAAACTCATACAGAATGTAAATCACTGCCTTTCAGTTTCCAAGCCAGAGAAACTCAAAATAGAATTTTAAAAGCTGTATAATATTACACAAAATTAGGCACAGATTATGAAAGTACAGAAATTAGAATTAGAAAATGTTTCAGACTTTCAGAGAGAGAAAAGCATAATCCCAAATACATTCCTATTAGTAAGCTTTTAGGCCCCTTTTAAAAAGCATCCACGTATATTCAGAATCTACATTTTCTTTCCGTTTTAAATCCATAATCAATTTGTGATTTTTAAATAAGTACTAACATTTTACATGAATCTATATAATATATTTCTACTTTCTAATAATTGATTTTTAGATGAATATTTCCATAAAATGTACCTTTTTTAAAAGCTATATTATTTAATGGTAAGTGTAAGCATCCGGGGTGGGTGAACTTTAGGATAGTTATAGAACTATGTCAACATTCTAGCTTATGTGAACTGAATAAATATGGAGCCCACCTTCTCCAGTTCAATAAAACCAGCTATACACAATCACAAAGGAGCAGTAGTCACTCAGTTTATGTAGACGTTTCAGGAGTCCCAGTGAGGCACAAATGTCGAGTCACTCAATTACTTGTGAAAGAGATGCTCCAAAAGGCAGGACTGGTTCTGGGTTTCAGAAAAGTCCAAATCCAGAAGACCCTGTGAAGCAGTTGTCCTCTGCATACCTGGGGTTACCATGAATCAAAATTGATTCAATGGCAACAAATATCAAGAGCTAATATCTACTAACATCAACTTCGTAACAGTTAAACTACACACATTTGACATGATGTGAGTTTCACTATGTGAGAAAAAACAGAATTTTGTTAAAAATATCTTAACATCCAAGATTTTGTTTCGAGCCACTCTGCATAGAAATCTGAGATAAATGTAAAGCATAGAAGTCAAATAATCTATGTTCTACTGTTTTCCTATTAAAAAGCGTGAAAATAAAAATGAATGTATTCAACTCTTTTATTATTTAAATATATGCTTTGTAAACTGTTCTTAATGTTCTACTGGCAGATTAACATGTGGCATTTCTAGTAGGTTTCAGAGGCCATATCATTAACTGAGAAATTTAAGGAAATTTATCACAAAAAAACTATAATTTAAGCAATGTGAGTATTTTCTTTATAGCTTACGTGGTTTTGAGCACCCTTCCTTAAACCCCATCCAGTTACTAAAATGCTCTAGATGAGAGAAAGAAGCAATTACAGTAACTCTCCTTTTCCCCACCTCACAATCAGAAATCTTCATTCTGAGTAATTTTGCATAGCACCATATACTTGGAAAGTACTGTATCTAAGCTGTTATCATTTACTACTTTAGTAATGGCATATATTTTATAATACTAGGAAATTATAAAATTAGCTGTTGGTATTATACTAATCATGTACAAGTATTTATAAATTAATTGTTAAAGATCAAATTTACTAAAAGTGACCATCGCTTGTCTTTTTAAGCCTCCACTCTGACCACACACACAATGAACCCGTTTACTTTCCTCATAAGCAATGTCTTGTTCAAGTATTGCCTTTGCATATGTTCTACCTGTAAGAATCAACTTCTTGTTTATACTTAATTGACAGCCTTGAATCTTCCATTCTATACTCTAGGAAACAATTCCTATTGCAATTCCTAATTATCCAGTGTTCAGTGTCGTTCTTGGTGCCCCCTGGGAACACACCGCTTTTCTGATTAGAGGCCCGTCTCAGCACGTTGAGGTCTGCACAGCATGCCGCTTTATCCACAGCAATAACCGCCATGGTAAAGGGCAATATGAAATGCGCGTGTTGTGGACTGCATTGGGTCTCCCAGAAATAAGTGTTATAAATCCAATCCCTGGAGAAGGGCATCATGCTTGGTAAACTATGAGGCAGCCAAAAAGAGGAAGGTCCTCAACAAGATGGATTGACACAGGGGCTGCATCGATGGGCCCAAACATAAGAACAACTGTGAGGATGGCACAGCACCTAGCAGGGCTTTGTTCTGTTGTTCATAGCGCTGGTGTGAGTCAGAACCAACCCGATGACACCTAACAGTACCTCCCACCATGAGTGCACTATGGTCCCGGGACACTTCTACCCTGTTCCTATCAAGCGATACCAATGGGAATTAACTCAATGGAGTCAGTTTGGTTTTTGGAGGGGACAATGCCTGAGATAGTGACCGTAAATGGGCCCATGAGTTTGAAAAGGCAAAATTTAATTAGTGAAGAGATTCCTCAAAGTAGAGCTGATTTTAATAATGTCGACGGAGAAAAGCTTTCAGAACCCTCATATTCAGATGAAGGATAAACTCAAAATGAGATTAAGTAGCTGTAAAATTAGAGTAATAAACATCATTAATAATTAAAATGCAATTTCATAAGTCATAAATCTAAAAAATTGAAAGCTGTCGAAAATAAAATTGAACATATAAAAATCAATAACCTAGGCATTAGTGAGCTGAAGTGGACTGGCCTTGGTCATTTTTAATCTGGCAATCATGTGGCTTACTATGCCAAGAATAAAATTCAAGAGACATGGCATCTTATTCATCATCATAAAGAACATGTCAATATCTATCCTTAAGTTCAATGCTGTCTAAGATAGGATTCTATCTTTATGTCTTCAAAGAAGTTCAGGTAGTACAATTCTGATTACATGCCAACCACTAGACTTGATGATTAATAATTAAAAAATTATAGCACTTATTTGGTCTGACATTGACTAAGCATGCAATCAAGATGTAATATGAATTATGTTATAGGAATGTAAAAGTTTAAACCAAAGAAAAAGTATGAGTAGCAGATAAATATGGCCTTAGTGCTAGAAATGAAGCTGTATATACATGATAGAATTTGTAAGACCTCTTTCTTAATTGCAAATACCTTTTTACTTAACAGTACAAAGGGAACCTTACTAAATCAAAATTAAGAATCCAATTGATTGCATTTGCATGTAAAGGCAACGGAGAAGCTTAAAACCATTAGCCAAAACAAGGCCAGAGACCATCATTTGCTCAGGTGCAGCTGAAACAAAATGTAAATAAGTCTATGAGATCCCAAATATGATCTTGACTCTATCCCATGTAAGTTTAGAGCCTATCTCAATAATATATTTGATACATTAAACACTAAAACCCCAGCCCAGATGAGCTATGTGTTTTCATCAAGAACCTCTAACAGGAAAAGAGCCAGAAATCATTTAAAAGTAATTTCAGGATAAAGCTAAAGAAAATGAAAACAATTCCAAGGAGCAAAATATGACCTTGGGTCTATCCTACCTGAATCTCAAGACCATCTCCGGTACTGTCTGACACACTGAACACTACTGGCAAAAGACCTGATGGGCCGAGGGAGGGCATCGAGGTCATCATTCATGACAAAAACAAAAGGTCATTAAAAAGACAAGAAAGAAAGTGAAAATCAAAGTGGATGTCAGAAGAGACACTGAACCTTGCTACTAATGTAGAGCTGCTCAAGCAAGTAGAAGAAAGGGTGGAATCAAGGAGCTGAAAAAAATGTCAAAGAGCAGCTCAAGACGAAAAAGCCAAATATCATAATGAAATATTTAAGAACCAAGAATTAGAAAACCAAAAGGGAAGAATGCATTCAGAATATCTGAAACCGAAAGAACTCAAGTAAGCATTCAACCCTCTAATTGCAATATTGATAGGCAAACACTGGAATGAAGCAGGAATCATTGGGAGGAGACCAACATGTGACTGCCATGCTATTGGGGACCCATGCAATTACCCTCCTGCTGCTCACATGCTTCTCAGTGATTCATTTCTCAAGTGTTTAGGTCTTCTGCCATTAGTGTGCAATGCACCAAATCTGTTCTTGCTATGTTCTCAAACTTCACGTGGGATAGACTCAAGGTCATATTTAGACTCTTGTGGATTTGGTTTAGTTTTCTTCAGCTTCAAATTCTCCTTAGAAACAAGAATGGTGAGCCTTCATCTCACTTACTCTGAACAGGACAGAGATATGACCAGGGCCATGAACAGCCTTGCTGTCATGCAGAGTGCATTGGAAAGTGGATCATGGCAGATATAGATAGCTTAAACTTTAATACCTTATCATTCGACCTTCCTTCTACGCCATTTTAAAGTTGTTCTAGTTTTTATTATTTTCTACTCTATTTCTGATTGAGGTTTTCTCTGTTTTATTTTCTAGTGGTTAGCTTTCTTGTTCCTTTATTTTTGTATGTTTTTCAGTACATGAAATACAGAATAGGTGAGTTTATAGAGAAAATGACGGGATTAATGGTTTCTTGGGGGTATGACAGGAGAGGTTGTTAGGAAATGGGGAGACAATAACAAGGAGTACAACAAAGAAAACATGTTTTAAAATTGATAGAGTAATGAATATACAACTATCCTTGATAAGATTTAACTACTGAATTATATTATATGTGAATTATGTCCTGAAGATACTATTTTATTTTTACAAAAACTGTACACAGAATATTTAGAAAGGGAACAAGAACAACGCCAAAACAGGAATGAGTGAAAAATAATAATGTAGGGATCAAATAATACTCTGAAATCTGCTCTTACACAAAGTCCCTAAAATGAATGAAAGGAATGCTAAGAAACAAGAGTTGAAAAACACCTTCAAAGGGAAACTTGAGAAAACAAAGCAAAGTATTAAAATAAAATAGGCAGAATCTGGAATTAGAAAACTAAAGGTTTAAGCCCCCAATAAAATGATTCAAAAAAGAAAGAAAAGAAAAGAAAACTAAAGGTAAGGAAATGCCATTTCAAGAGATCAAGAACCGATGAACTTAAAGGAATCTAAGCCAGATTAATGCTAATGGTGGGGAAAAGAATCAAAACTCAAGGAATTTATGGAATGTCAACTGAAACTTTTCAACAAATTGATTCCATACTGGAAGCATTCACTAATCTCTGCCAATGCATTTTGAAGACAACTACCTGATTAACCAACCGGAAGGGTCGCATATTTGAGCCCATTCCAAAAACATTTGGTCAAACAGAATAGGAAAATTACCAAACAATACATTAATGTCACATGAATTAAAATTTTAAGTTGCTTCAAACATGGCTCACCTCAGAAATTCCAAAACACGGCCATCTAGCTCAGAAGCAACAAAGCCCACATGGAAGAAGCACACCAGCCTGCATGATTAACAAGGTGCCGAATGGATCAGTCATCAGGCATCAAAGACCAAAAAATCATATCACTGTGTGCTCATCTCCATGATACAATCACTGAAGACAAATGAGTGCATAAGAAAATGTGGCAAAGAAAGCTGATGGTGCCCGGATATCAAAACATATAAGGTCTGGGGTCTTAAAGGCTTGAAGGTAAACAAACGGCCATCTAGCTCAGAAGCAACTAAGCCCACATAGAAGCACACCACCCTGTGCAATCACGAGCTGTCGAAGGAATCAGTTATCAGGCATCATCAGAACAAAAAATCATATCATTGTGAATGAGAGGGGGAGTGCGGAGTGGAGACCCAAAGCCCATATGTAGGCCACTGGACATCGCCTTACAGAAGGGTCTCGGGGAGGAGATGAGCCAGTCAGGGTGCGATGTAGCAATGATAAAACATACAACTTTCCTCTAGTTCCTAAATGCATCCTCCCCCCCCCCCCCATCATGATCCCAATTCTACCTTACAAATCTGGCTAGACCAGAGGATGTACACTGGTACAGATAGGAACTGGAACACAGGGAATCCAGGGTGGAGGATCCCTATAGGACCAGTGGTATGAGTGGCGATACTGGAAGGGTGGAGGGAGGGTGGGATGGAAAGGGGGAACCGATTACATGGATCTACATATAACTTTCTCCCTGGGGGACGGACAACAGAAAAGTGGGTGAAGAGAGACGTCAGACAGTGCAAGATATGACAAAATAATAATTTATAAATTATCAAGGGTTCATGAGGGAGAGGGGAGCAGGAAGGGAGGGGAAAAATGTGGAGCTGATGTCGGGCTTAGGTGGAGAACAAATATATTGAGAATGATAAGGGCAATGAATGTACAAATGTGCTTTACACAATTGATGTATGTATGGATGGTGATAAGAGTTGTATGAGCCCCTAACAAAATGAATATAAAAGAAAAAGAAATTCTAAAACAGTTGTAGCAATATACTTACAGGGAACTTCCCAAACTTCAAGCTGGGTTTGAAAGAGGACATACACAAGGGATACCACTACTAATGTCAGATGCATCCTAGCACAAAGTAGAGAATCCCAGCTCGACATTTCCTTGTGCTTATTGACTATTCAAAGGCATTCAACTTTGCAGATGATAATAAACTACTGATAGCATTTCAAAAATGGAAAACCTCGACATTTATTTAGGCTTTGTAGAGCCTTTACACAAGCCAAGAGGCAGTTGTTCAAAAAGAACAATGGGATGCTGCATGGTTTCAAATCAAGAAAAATGTGCGTCCATGCCACATTCTTTCAACATGTTTAATAAATTGGTAAATTGAACAGTCTGAGAAGTTGGGTCATATGAATGATGTGCCATCAGCATGGAGGAAAACTCATTAACTAATGACCTGCAATATGTTGCTGAAAGTAAGGAATACCTGAGGCATTTATTTATGAAGATAAAAAATTGCAACCTCTAGTATGGATTATGACACAATGTGAATAAAACAAAAATCCTCACAACTGGATCAATAGGTAATGTCATACTAAATGGAGAAATTATAGAAGTTTCCAAGGATTTCATTTTCCTTGGATCCACACTCACTGGTCAGAGAAGCAGCATTAAAGAGATAAAAGGATATATAGAATTGGGTAAATCTAATTCACAAAAGTTCTTTAAAGTGTTAAAGAGCACAAATACCACTTTGAGGAGGAACAAGGTGTGCCTGACCTAAGCCACACTGTTTTCAATTAGCTCAAATATATGTGAAATCTGAAAAACAATTGGTGCATTTGAATTACAGTGCATTGGATTTGAAAGAAACATAGACTACCAGAAAACAGATACACCTGTGTTAGAAGTAGAGCCAGAGTGCTGTGTTCAACATCACCACAGTTTCTGTGGCACTTTTTCCAAGCAGAAAACAAAATTTCACAGCTGCTCCTGTTCTCTTAAATCAGCCATCACATAAAACGAGGTTTGAGAGAAACTGCTTTCATAAAAAATTCTCTGTGACCAGAGAACTTTTCCAGGTGAATCCACTGGGTACACTAACTCCGAGCGAGGTGCTCTATGCTAGCCTCACCGGAAAAAAATGCGCACTACGCAAGCTCTGCCCAGAAGAACTTTTCTTCCTTTTGGGGGTTGGGGTGGGTGGGTGGGTATCTCTTCAGACAAACTGAATAAATATGGTAACAGGATAATGCCCTGCTGTACCTCTTTCCTGATTTTAAACTATGCAGCGGTCCCTCAATGTGTGTGAGCAACTGCCTCTTGATCCAGGTACATTTTATAAGTTTAAATGAACTTGGATATTTTTAAAATGTAGATTGCTTTCCTGATGTAATTTCTTTAACAGATTGATAGAGGTTCTTTTTTTTTTTGGCAAGTAATTATAATATAATTATGTTGAACTGGCTACCTGATTGGAGAAGAACCTTTTCATAAAAATATTTGTTTGAATTGGAAATCCAGGTGCATCATGTATTTTGTACTCCAACAATTTTCTTATTATATAAAGAGACATTAAGAATTCAAATTTTCACAGGTGCAGTTAAAATGCCATATCCTGACTTCATCAGAGACAAAACTACACGTGAAGAATTTTTATTAAAGATCTTGGGGTCTTTCTCTTTCTCATTGATTTTCACATTAAACTAGGATATACAATAATAAAACTGATGGTGGACTAGAAGAAATATATCAAAATTTAGATGGCTGGAAATACTTTCCTAAAGTTACGTAGTACTATAAGCAGGTGATAAAACCAAAGATAAGGTCTAGACATAACCCCTAAATATTTACTGTAACACAGCATAAAATCTCTGGTAGAGATCTATAAATAACTTTGGTTTCACCATCAGGTAGTGAAACTCAATTGTCCTCCACACGAAGCTTAATTCTTTTGCTTATATTTTGTTCATCTGGGGTACTATTAAGGTGCCCTCATGATGCAGGGGAGTAAGCATTGGTCTGCTAGTAAACCAAGCTGGTCAGGAATGCAAACTACCAACGGTTCCATGAGAGAAGATGAAGCTGATAAGGTGACAGCTTCAAAAACCCCCTGGAGTTGGGTTTTGTTTGGTGAATACTACTATCTATTTATTTTTATTTCAGTTGCCTTCCTCAAATTTCTGCATGTTATATAAAATATAGATTATTCACTTTCATATCCTTTACAAGAGATTTATATAGAATAATAACAAATAGATTTTGTTTGGGGAGAGGATAAGTCACAGTGAAAGCCAAAGGTCCATCAGTAGAAAAAAAAGTTAGTTGATATCAACTATAAGCCATCAAAAAATGAAGTATTGAGTTTCATAGTAAAATCAGATGTAACATATATCCACAAAATAGTCCTCTAAAACCTACAACTCTAATTCATTTACTATCCTTGACCACTTGGAAACACTGTGTCCACAGACACCAAAATCAGTACATTCGTCTGAATCAGCAGGCAGGGGTTTTCCTTGTCATTTCCTGAGCACTTCTTCCGAGGGGAGACAGACAGTGTCCTCTGAGAACATCTGACTCTGTCCTCTGAACACCCACCCAATCTGACCTTCAGCAAGAGAGCATTTCATTAGCCTTGCCACATTCAAGATGCTGAGCGCTTTCTGAAAACTACAGAATAATCAAAGACCTTGATTAGCAGTTAGTGGTTCTTTCATAACCATCCATCATATCCGACACGCTGTTGAGTCAGCTCCAATTCATGGCGACCTATGTATAACAGAACAAAGTGTTAGCTACACTTCCACTGTCTTCATACCAAAGAAAGACAAAAGGACTGCAATACTGAAACAAGGACAACGTATTCTCAGGAGCTAGGTCCCAACTAAGCGACTTATATTCTAACACTGGGCTTCTGAGAATGTTTTGCTTTTATTCATAAGGTTTTCAGTTGCTAATTCCCAGAAGTGGACAGCCTATTCCTCTTAAATAGTCTATTTCCTTTCTAAGATATACTTGGTTTTCTTTAACAAAGTCATCCTTTCTCTATCTTCCTAAATCATTATAATACTTCAAATCTTGGTCATTATACCAAAAAGTTTATAATAACTTACTGACAAATCACGGTACCTTTGCAGACACAAGTCTATGTATCTATAGAGAGCTCCCTCTCCTGCTGAAAAATAAAGTCATTAGATTATATTTTTTAATTATGTCGCTATGCCTCCTGCTGATATAATATGTTACAGAGCATAAGTATACACTGCTGTCCTACCATAATTAAGTGGCAGACTCCTAACAGAATTGTCTTCAAAAACCAAACAAGCAAAAACCAAAAAAATCAAACAAACAAAACCCCATAGTCATTGAATCAATTAAAATTCACAGAACCCCTGTAAGACAGATTAGACCCTCCCCTATGGAAGCAGATTGTCTATCTTTCTCCTGCAAAGCTGTGGGCGCTTTCAATCTACTGACCTATTGCTCAGAATATATCAATTGCTAATAATGGCAAATAAACAAATTTCATATGAAAAAATTCATAGTATTCTATAAATATGCACAGATCTTCAGAAAAGGATCATCAAAGCATATATTGACTTTATATCTGGAGTAAAAATTTGCAGATGGAGCAATACAGACTCCATGTAAGAAGATAAAGGAAAATTAAATGAACTCTAAAGGTCCTAGAAAGAAACCACGTAGTCACTTATGTTTTTCTGTTTGTTTGTTTCATTGAGGCAAAAAAGACATAAAAACAAAACAGGAAATAACCTCAAACAATGTGAAGATAAAATGCTCGGTAGGAAAATGTCCACCATTAAAATACATGAGTAGAGTAACCGGCAACACAGGTGCACTCTTAAATGTTAGAGGGGGAACGTGTCCCACTTCTAATGTTGTTTTTCCAAAACGCATATAAATAATTTAATCTTTAAAGTGTTTTTTTCACATTGATACTATTAAATGTTTCACATAGATTCTATCTTGGTTCTCCCAATATAAATAAATAAATAACTTTACCTAAGAATGCATAGCATTGGTTAGGTCACAAGTTTGGCATGGAATACCTAAACAGAGCAAAGAAGGAAATTCTACGTGGAATATAGATTGCTAAAGTATACTTTTTAGCTGTGTATCTGCTTCCCCAGAATTTATGCCCATCTATTCTAAGTTTATTATAAATTACCTTTTAGTATAAAGCCTTCCCAACTTTCACTCACTCATATAGTTGATTCCCACTCATAGTGAGCCTATAGGGCAGGGTAGAACAGCCTCCTGAAGGTTTCCAAGACTGTAACTCTTTACAGAAGTAGAAAGCATCATCTTTCTCCAGCAGAGCTGCTGGTGGTTTAGAACTCCTGACCTTTCAGTTAGCAGCTCAGCACATGACCACTATGCCACCACAAAACAAACTACAACACAACAAAACTCCCACCAGTTACTGACAAAGAACCGTGAAAAGTGTCAATAAAAGTGAGAAGAAAAGGAAGTCTAAAGCACTGTGATCATTTAGAATCTGTACGCCACCCATGAGGCATCCAAATGAACCCAGAAAGCAAATACTGCATGGTGTAAAACCAGAAAAGCCGGGCGGCAGGGTGGTCTGTTTTCACCAAATGCTATATCCCAAGTATGTGAGATAGAGTTTCGCCATCCTAGACGGATTTATTTGTTCTTCTGGCCGTCCATTGGACTTTCAGAATGCTTAGCCAACACTATGATTCCAATGTATCAATTCTTTGGTGGTTTTCCTGGCTCCCTGTCCAACTTTTACATGTGAATGAGGTGATAGAGAAGATCGTGGCTTGAGTCAGGTGCACCTTGTCATCCAAGCAACATCTTTGATCTTCAATACTTTAAATATCTTGTGCAGCTGATTTCCCTCATGCAGTAAGTTTTTGTATTTCCTGACCGCTGCTTCCAGGAGTGTTGATTATGGATACAAGTAAAATAAAATCCTTGCATTGCTGCTGTAATGTGCCATTAAGTCATTTCTGCTTCACAGTGGCTCTTTGTTTGCCAGAGAGACACACTATCAGGCCCTGCACCATCCTTTCAATCATTCCTGTTTACACTCCATTGTGGCAGCCGCAGTATCAGTCCATCGCACTGAGGATCCTGCTTACTGAGGAGCCGTGGTGTTCTTTACCAGGCTCTAGTTATTCCTGATTAGATGTTTAAAGTATATTACACATCTTGCCATCTTTGCTTCTAAGGAGTATTTTGGCTGCCTTCTTCCAACAGATCTAGTCATCTTATGGCAATCCATACTATATTTAATATCCTTAACCAAACCATAATTCAAATGTTCAACTTTTCCCCTTATTCACTGCTGATGTTCATATGCATATAACACGATGGAAAATACTACACTTGGTAGACACATTGTAATCTTCAAAGTAACATCTTTGCTTTTTATTTATTTTTTAATCGGTTTTTTTAAAAATCATTTTATTAGGGGCT
>NW_022103915.1:66288309-66320741 GCF_000313985.2 Echinops telfairi
TGGGTTTCAGTAATTCCTCTTGGTTACATTACCCTTGATCAGACCCTACCAAGCCTCCTACACCCTCCTCACCACCAATTTGGATCATTTGTTTTTCTCTTGTTCCTGGGTTTGTTAACACTACTAACTTTCCCCCCACCACCTCCTCTCCCATGACCCCCGGAACTCCGTTGTTTTCTCCTCCAGATTGTTCATCCAGCCTACCTTATTTAGACAGACCTGCGGAGATAATAACATACACAAAAACAGCCTAATTCTCTGTTGAAAGCTGATCCACGTGCAATAAACCTTGTCAGATTTCGCCTTATCCTCATGCATGGTGATGTCCCTTACTAGCCATGATTTTAGGCTTCTCATATTCTGTATCTTGAAGTATAATCCATATTGAAGGCTGTAATTTTTTATCTTCACCAATAAATCCTTCATTTTTTTTTTACATTCAGAAAATAAATTGTGTCCTATAAGTATCATAAGTTGTTAAAAAGTCTTTCTCCAATTTTCATGCTATGTTCTTATAATTCAGCTTCTCAGGTTGTTTGCTCAGTGTACATATTGAAGAACAGTTAAAGGTTGAAACCTAATATAGGTATTTCTTGATGTTAAATCTTGCAACAATCTCTTGCTCTGTTTGAACCATTACTTTTTGATGAATGCACAAGTTCTGCATGAATATGTATAATTAAGTGTTCAGTTATACTCATTCTTCCCAGTTATACACAATTTGGTATGATACAGACATTGAAATCCCTTTGAATAATCAGTGAAACATAAGTAAACAATTTTCTGATATTTTCTGCTTTCAGCCAAGATCTTGTTATCAGCAATGACAACCTTCAGCCCACATCATATTCTGAATCCAACTTGACTTTCAAGCAGCTCAATGTACTGCTGCAACCATTTTTAAATTATCTTCAGCAAATTCCCCATCTGTTGAATCACCTTTATTTGATAAGGTCATAAATATGATTCGCTTCCAGTTGGTTGTCCAGGTAACTGTTTACCATATATCTTGACTTAGACAATTATCACCTGTAGTGCTACGTCAACTTGTTGAAACACTACAGTTTTACTCTTGTTGTGCCCTATTTTTTGCCCCTGCCGTCTCAGTATCATGGAGTGATTTCTTTTATACCACCAGTTCATAATAGTATGCTACTTCCAGAAATGATGAGACATCAACCAATTCCTTTTTGCACATTGATTCTGTGTATTCCTTCCATCTTCCCTAAATGCTTCCCTCACGATTCATTATTTTGTCAATAGAACCCTTCAATGTTTCAATTCAAGGCTGGACGTTTTTCTGCATTCCTGTTAGATTGAGAAATTCCCAGCATGTTCTTCTCTTTTGATATATTCACTCCGAGTCTTTGAATATCTCATGATAATATTTTATCTTTTCAAGACACCCTTTGAAAATTTCTGTTCAGCTTTGTTATTTCAACATTTCACTGCCTCAGCAGTGTTTTATTTAGAAAGATGTAGTTTTAGTTGTATGCCCTGCTTTTCAATCCAAAATAACTTAAAGCTGCATGTCACACTACTCTTTCTGGGTCAACATATTTGACTGTCTTATCACAACAGGTGCCACTACGCTTCAGTAGCCACCCAGCTCTGACAAAACAATGTTCCCCATTATCCAGACTACAATGGACATAACAGTTTCACAGCTTACTGAGCTTGAGGAAATTCATTCAGAAAACAAGACAGCGGAGAAGATGCTGCAATCAGCATTGACTTATCCCTGTGCAGTGGAGGTTCTGAACCTTGGCTCAACCATGGCTATATATCATAATCACCTGGGAGCTTTTAAAATCTCTATGAGCATCCTGAACTCCAGACAAATTAAATCAGGACCTCTGGAGATGAGAGCCAAGCATAAGCATCTTTTTTAAATACCCCGGGTGATTGCCCTGTGCAGCTGAGGATGAAAACCACTGATGTACAACTTCAAATAACTGCAGTTCACATGAGGACAATTTTAGTATGTCTAATTATTCCCTCACCATTATTATTAGCCTCTCACTATACTCTTCCTTGGTATGAAATGCAAATCTTGTATTTATATTAATGAAACTTTTTTCAAATTAACAGGCTACCTAAGAATTGCAAACAAAAAGATTTACAACTGGAGACAATGTGTCAAATGTAAGAATGATGACACCAACATGCATACCTAGGAAAGAAAAGGTCAGGATGTAAGTCATTTGGAAAGAATGTGACAAGATGTAAATAATTTTTTCCTGGTGACGAAAATGTGTCCACGACTCTAATCATCTATACCTGACTGCAATCATGGTGAACTCAAAAAGCTGGCACCACTGACCTGGATGGGAACTCACCCTTTCCGAAGTCAACCTGCAGCCCTTCTAGAACTTCAAGCTGAAGTCAATCTATAATCAGTCCTAAGCCCCTTCCCCTTTGTTGTTGTTTTTTTCTATATGGATATAAATATAAAAAAACAGAATTTAAAGATAAAAAAACAGAAATAAAAAACAGCTTACTGCTATTGAGAGGATTCCAACTGATGATGACTTGAAAGGCAGTAGAGAACTCTGTGGTTTCTGAGACTCTGTCCCTTCATGGGAGTGAACCGCTGACCTCATGGTAAGCAGACCAACATAACCTGTACACCACCAGCACTTTTTATATTTACTTAGGGATGTCCAGCCTGAGTTGTGTTACTCCTCAATAAAAATTCCTTTTCTTCCACTCCTGACAGAGTATGCAATTTTCTTCTTCGGCATTTCTGATATCAGAGGCAGTTTTTGAAGATGCATTATATTTCACAATCCTTAAGGCATCAATGAACATAAGAATGGAATTGCTGAGCCTCTTTGGGCCTTTTTCTCTAGAAATTGTCAGGAATTGAGATATGGTTAATTATTTAATGTGACCCTTCTAACCATAGTCCTTCCTTTTTTATGCATTGTAATTTCTAGACTCTACATCTGTGGTCATCATCCTATTTGGGAGGGGGTAATCTTTATTAATGAGATAGGATTAAGGTGGGAAATATTTTTAGTCCCTATTTTATGAGTCCAAATTGACTTGATGGCAATGAGTTTGAACCTTATTAAAGGGTGTGACTCAAGTTAACACCCTTTGTGTCCTTGGCTGTATGGGATGCATTGTGCCAACTACCACACCTTCATCAAAGCCACCTTTGTGACATCCTTCCTGACTGTTCTGAACCACTGGTTATGTGCACCAGCCAAAGGACTCCAACTCAGGTAAACATTTGACTTGAGTCCCAACGTGCTTTTTTCCCTAGCCAAGCAAGAGAGACCTGCTTTTACTTGTAGGTTCTTCAGTCTCTGGTAGGAGATGCTACAAGTTTACTTCTGCCTGGTGTCCAGGTCTTGGGAGCTGAGTTGTGGCCTATCACCTCACCTGATTTAATCAGCTTCTGCAGCTTTGTAGATGAGAAGGACCCTCAAGACAGATGTCTGAACTTTGGATTTGGGGCTTACTGGTTTCCACTGTCAAGGGACTCATTTCCTTAATAGTTTGGGAGTTCTGTGAGATGTTGCAATAAATTCTAGAACAGTAGAATGTAAAGGAATATGTAAAAGGAAGAGTGATGATTGATAGCAGGGATAAGGGAAGGGTATTATACTTTGGAAATGACAAACATTCTGTACAATTTTAATTTTCACCTCATTAAGACTAGTCATAGAGTAATCTTTCTAAAATAAATTATTTTCATAGGCATAATTTAAGTTAAAAAAACTCAAATCAAAGATCTGATCTCTGCTATTTGCTATTAAAATTTTATTTTGGCTCTGCTATTTTACTTAATAGTAAAAATGTCTTTACTATTTACAACTGTCTTAAAATGGTGAATACAGTGTCCAACGGATATTTGGAATCACCATGTGGAAATCTTGCTCAATAAATGAATATGCATTGTAGTCCCTTACCATGCATGTTCTCTTCTCTGATTTGTGTTGCTTCATTCCAGAGAGTTTGGAAAGGCAGTGGCTACTTCAGGGTGCATTTCAATTACAAAGGTTACTATACTAATATGCCGAAACAGATGGACATTGGACCTCCACTCAAGTAATTACTCAATGCAAGGACACTTGGTTCTATTAAATTGGCATTCCATGATGCAAACCTTCCCAACACGATCGCTGAAGACAAATGTGTGCATAAGCAAATGTGGTGAAGAAGGCTGATGTTGCCCGGCTATCAAAAGATGTAGTGTCTGGGGTCTTATAGGCTTAAATATAAACAAGCAGCTATGTAGCTCAGAAGCAACAAAGCCCACATGGAAGAAACACACCAGCTTGTGTGACCACAAGATGTCAAAGGGATCAGGTTATCAGGCATCAAAGAACACAAAATCGTATCATTATAAATGAGGGTGTGTGCAGAGTGGGGACCCAAAGCCCATCTGTAGGCAACTGGACATCCCCTTACAGAAGGGTCTCGGGGAGGAGACGAGCCAGTCAGGGTGTGATGTAGCAACGATGAAACATACAACTTTCCTCTACTTCTTAAATGCTTCCTCTGCCCACTATCAATATCCCAATTCTACCTTACAAATCTGGCTAAACCTGAGGATGTACATTGGTACAGATTGGAACTGGAAGCACAGGGAATCCAGGACAGATGATCCCTTCAGGACCAGTGGTGAGAGTGGCGACACCGGGAGGGTGAAAGGAAGGTGGGGTAGCAAGGGGGAACCGATTACAGGGATCTACATATAGCCTCCTCCATCGGGGATGGACAGCAGAAAAGTGGGTGAAGGGAGCTGTCGGACAGTGTAAGATATGACAAAATAATAATTAATAAATTATCAAGGGTTCATGAGGGAAGAGGGATTGGGAGGGAGGGGGAACATTGAGGAACTGATATTAGGGGCTCAAGTAGAAAGCAAATGTTTCGACAATGATGATGGCAACAAATATACAAATGTGCTTGACACAATGGATGGATGGATGGATTGTGATCAGAATTGTACGAGCCCCAAATAAAATTATATTTTTAAAAAAGAAGAAAGAAAGAAAATGCGAACCATGAAACGAGCCAAGTGCTATGCTCTCAACCTGTCTCAAGAAAACACATGCCATCATGGCATGCAGTGAAGCAAACAGACAAAACTCCGCGCCAGCCTATCTTCCAGGAATGTCATCCGACTCTGGGAAATTAAAATTCATAACAGTATAATATACTTAACATGCTTGAAAAATGATTCTGGATTTCCCCCTTTATTGGACATTGGTTTGGGGTTCATATTTTAAAAGTTCTCTAAGGGAAACATCTTGGACGCAATTTAGAATTTCTGTATAAATGGAGGGAAATGTATTCCCAATGACATATTTTTTGTTTGTGGAATTTTGTTTTTGTTTTTTAACTTTCATGTAATGCTTACTTTTAGTTGAACCATCTATATAAAATCTTTCCATCTTGGAGCCTGGAAAGTTTATGAATTTATGTAGGACCTGCTTTTTTCTGTTGAAGTGAGACAATCCCATCCAAATATTGTGTATGTAATTTGAGAAATTGCATTCTCCATATATTTGTGTTATAAACATTAAGACTGGATTTTGAGATCACCTCACAAACCAATGAAGTTATGCGGTTTCCTGTCTTGGTTTGTGTTTCCGTTTCTGTCTTATCTGGAAAGTTGTAACTGGCATGTACTAGGATTTATGTATTTTATTCCACAAATGGCAGTCTTTCAAGTTCACTTCCAATAAAAATTGCTTTTGGTGTCTGCCATATGAGTTGGATTCTCAGTAGCTATATTGAGAAAACTTGTCACAAATTGGTCAATTAGACAGGTGCACAAGAAGCTTGAATTGTTTATTTTGATTGATATAACAAGGCCTTAAAAAGAGAGGAAGAAATAACAAGGCCTTCAAAAGTAAAACATTTTCAAAATTGCTCTTGGGAAAGAATCCTATGAAGCATGTCATATACAAATTTTAACAAATGTAATAATTTCCTACCTCTTGAAGGTACTATTAAATTGACTTAGAGTATTTATTCAAAGAAATCACTCAGATCAGTTTAATGATAAATAACTTATTATATCAATTAATTAGTCCTAATATTCTCAGCAATTAATGAAAATGAATTCAACAAAAGTTTTTATATTTATGACCAACTTAAAACAAAACCTTAAGAGTAAAACTTTTCTAAATATATTAAGCTAGACAATACATGAAAATGTGTGTTATTTAGAGAGCTAAAAAGAACAAAAGACTTCATTGTTATAGAGTCCATCTGACTCATGATAGCTCTACAGGAACTCACTAAACTGCCCTTGAGGGTTTTTGAGGCTCCCAAACTTCATGGGAGCAAAAAGCCTCATCCTGCAGAGTAATCAGTGGGTTTGAACCACTGACGTTGTAGTTAGCAGCCCAACACAACCAGTAAGTCCCAAGAGCTCTTGTTATTTAGGGGAAGGAGTAGATTTGATTGATTCTAAAATGGTAAGATAGATAAACAACTTACCAAGAGAACAATAAGAATTAGAAGCAAAATAAGTTAATTATATCTTGTCTGCCAAAATACCTAGACAAATTCAAACATATGTAAGTGAAATGAGAATAAAAGATTCCTTTTTTTTAATAAATAATTTTATTGGGGGAGATTATTTCTTGATAATAAATCTCTGAGCTTGATACCACTCCAGAGAAAATTTTGAAAAGGCCCCTTCTAGCTAGATAACATTATTTTTAAGACAAATGAAAAGAAGATAAATTGTGTAAATATTGATGAGCTCTACAATAAGAAAAATGCTGATTCGCTACACCCAATTCACTGCACTGAGTCAATTCTGACTCATAGTGGACCCTAGCACAGACACAAGGGCCAGTGTGGATTTCTTTATGGGTGTAGAAAGTCTCAACTTTCTCCCACAATTCTTACTGTAGCTATGAGAAATTGAGTGGATCCCCATCATAAAAAACCCTTGGGCAAGTCTAAATTTATATGGAGAAAATATAGGACATAGTAAAGGTTTGCATGAAAACAGACTATTTAGACGAACCTTAACAATAATTATGTATTTAATACATAGGTTTAAGTTAATTTCCAAGATTTTTAAGTAACTTACTGATTTTAATTGAGATAATAGATCTCATTATAATAAAAGTTTATAAGTTCCTATTTCTATGCCATAAAGTATGGAAAATTAGATAGAAAAATAGGTAGATGATAGATAGATAGATAGATAGATAGATAGATAGATAGATAGACAGACAGACAGATATAGAGACCACTTTGATGATATGGTGGGCTACACATTCAGATGCTAACTCCAAGATCAATGGTTCAAATTTACCTGTCCCTCCAAGAGATAAAAAGGAAACATTTCCTGTGAAGATTTAAGATTACTAAGGTAACTCAAAAGGCTAGTTCTACCATGCTTAGGTTTGGAATCAGCCCAATGGTAACATGTTTGGTGTAGTAATCCGATAACAACCTACAGGGGAGCTGTGGGTGAGTCCGGGTGCTGCATGCCCCCAAGTTGGCTATTGACACTCATAAGCTGCACCATAGGAGAAATATGAGGCTATGTGTCTCTGTAAGGTCTCAGCAATACGATGAGTCAGAATCTACTCAGTAACAAAGTGTGTGTGTGTGTGTGTGTGTGTATACATATATATATAAAATCAATCAGTTAAAAAGTATTTTCACTTTGCCACTTAAATTGTTGTACTATAAAAGATACATAACAAAAACAGGATTTTAAAAAGAAGATTTGTTTGATAAATTCAAAGTTATTAATGTAAAGTTTGATATGCAATTTATGATAATTTTCTATAAATTTTAATGTCAAATAGCATGTAAAATCAGGTTTCTTTATGTGAAAGAACATTTTCTTTCATTGCTACATTGCTTTTATCTGCTGTGTAGTCTATCTTGAAGGAAAGAAGTTGGAGAATCATTGGCATTAAGTCCTGAACTCATGTTGAAGTCACATACATGACTTTATGTGTGTGCTGGGGGGTGGGGGGGGCAAGCTAAAGTTTTATCTTTAGAAGTCATAATTAATTAAATGAATATTATTTCATCATTATGCCCAAAAATCTCCGGGGAACTTTGAAACTTCATGGAAAGTTGTAAAACATTTATTTGTTTTATAAAAATAAAAGTCTCTTTCACACACACACACAAAGGAAAAAAATAGCCTTTTTACATATTATGAGTCACATGAAGTGTGTTGTCAAATCAGGAAAAGTATTGAATTTTGTTTCAGTTAAAATTTACATTTTAATGATGTTGGACAACAAGGATACAATATCATATCATCATTTCTTTTATTTCAATTGTTAAATTGGTTACAGCTTTGTTTCTTTGGAGTCTGGCATCATTAGAGTCAATGTTTATAACTGGGAAACTCACATTATTTTCCTAAGGAGTTGTATTACTAATCAGATGGTTAGACACACGATATTTTTTAAATACCCTGACAAACTGATGTTTGTCTCAACACAGCAATAAGATTAATCATTTAGACATATTTAGACATATTCTGGTCCAAATGTTTTGTTTTATTTCATTTTGTCTGGCTTTGTGATTCTTTGTAAATACCAGAAAGTTTCTCACTTTTAAGAAGTATTATCGCAGTAATTATTTTTGAATTGTCATTTATAGACAAGTGTTATTTTGTTGATTAACTGAAAATAGTTAACTAAAATATTTCAATAAAATGCATAATATCAGATTTATGAAAAGGACTGTAATATTTTGAACATGGATAGCAATGCATTAGTATCTTGATTCTAAAACTTAAATGCAAAAATTAACAAATGTCCCTGATTGCTGTGGTTCCAAAATTCTAAGGAGTCAAAATAAACTATATAGCACTGATAAGTTATAATAATTACTGTACAATTTTCTATTTAAGGCAGTGAATTATTTTGTACGGCTCTTTTAGCCATAGCCTGTGTAACTCCCACTAATGACATTTTCCTGATGAGTCTGGGTAAGAAGTTAGAGGAAGACACTGAAGGGATTTAACTGTAACACATTGTTAAGAGAACACTGTGATTTCCATCCTGTTCCATACCAAACAAGCTCGTTCAGAAGCAGGAGGGTACATCTTACTATTAGCAATAGCCAGAGTGGCACGTTCCTCTGCACCCTTCTTCATCCAGAAAGCCTTTACTGCCAGTAAGAGGGTAGTGAAGAAGCAGCCGCCACAGAAGCAGGAAATAGAGCATCAGACAGAATGGTGGACTTCCCAGCCCACAGATCATAAAGCAGAGTGTTTTTGAGCAGGAGACTGGCTAGTGGAGGGGTACCTTGGTGCACTTAACTGGGGGGGGTGGTGTGTGTTAGATTTGCTGACCATCATGTGTCTGTCAGCATGTTGTAGTATGCTGGCTTGTGTGTTGCTTTGATGCAGAATGCTATGCCACTGGTGTTCCAAATTCCAAGAGAGTCACCCAAAGTGAACAAATGGCAGAGCTTCCGGACTAAGAACAGACTAAAGACAGCCCATTCCCATATGGCTAATATGGAAAGTGTCTACATTGTCAATTATTGTAAGTCTCATAAATAGAAAGAAGCAGAACATTGTCAGAGAGAGTGTCAGAAGTTGAGGCCCTCAGGTCAGAAGGCAATGGAAATATGACTGAGGAAGAGCTGCCTTATCAAAGTAGAGTCGACCATAATGACATGGATAGATTAAATCCTAAGGGAGTGGAGCCTTTGAGATCTCAATTTGTTGATGGGGTAAAGAGAAACAGATGCAAAAAACTGATAATGATTTGAGCTTGGAAGGCATGAACTATGAATATTGGAAAGTTGGAAGTTGTGAAGAATGAAGTCATAAATGCAAAAAGATCACTTCTCTTTGGGTTAGTGAGCTGAAATAGACTGCTATTGGCCAATTTTAATCAGAAAAGCCTATAGTTTGCTATTCCAAGAATGACAAAATCATCGTTAGAAAGGACACTGCAAAATCAATCTGGAAGTCTAATGTTAACTTTGATATAGGTTTGTATCTGTCAGCTTTCAAGGGAAATCAATCAATACAACTATGATTCAAATTTATGCAGCCTACCTCTAAACCGAGTGCTACAAAAATTGAAGGCGCTTACTAATGCTTCCAATCTGAAATTGATCAAAAGTGCAATCAAGATGCACTGATCATTATTGGTGACTGAAATGCAAAAGTTGGAAACCCAGAAGAAAGAACAGTAGTGAGAAAATATGGACTTGGTGATAGGAATAAATTTGGAGATCACATGATAGAATTTTGCAAGACCAACAACTTGTTCAAAGAAAATACTTATTTTCAACAACAAAAGGGACAACAATACACATGGACTTCTCCCAATGGAAAACACAGAAATCACATTGACTACAGCTCTGGGAAAAGATTATGAAGAATCTCAGTATCAGCAGCTAAAACCAGGCCAGAGGCTGACTGTGGAACAGACCATCAATTGCTCATATTTAGGTTCCATTTGAAGCTGAATAAAATGAAAAGGTCCGCAAGAACCAAAATATGAAATTGGGATATCCCACCAGAATTTCTATAACATTGCAAGAAAATATTTGATGCACTGAACACTAATTAAAGAACACTTGAAGTGCTGTGGGATGACATCAAGAACATCATATATGAAGAAAGAAAACGGTCTTTCAAAAGACATGAAGAACAAAAGATCAAAGTGGATGTCAGAAGAGGCTCTGAAAATTACTCATAATCATGGAGTAGCTAAGCAAACGAAAGAAATTATGAAGTCAAAGATCTGTACAGAAATTTTCCAGGGGCAGTTCTAGATAATAATGTCAAATATTAGAATGAAATGTGCAAACATACAGAGTTAGAAAACTAAAGGATGTGCATAGTATAACTTAAACTGAAAGAACTAAAGAAAAAATTTAAGCCATGAGTTGCAATATTTAAAAATTCTATGGGCAAAATATTCAATGATATAGGAAACATCAAAAGAAAATGGAAAGAATACAGAGAGACATTGTACCCAAACCCACAGTTAATATTCAAACATTTCAAGAGGCATCATATAAGCAGGAACCAATGGAATTGAAGGAAGAAGTTATAGCTGCACTGAATGCATTAACCAAAACAAGCGTCCAGGAATGGTTGGAACACTAAGTTAAATTATCCAACAACCAAATGAAGCACTGAAAACACTTGTTTATATCAGGAAATGTAGAGGGCAGGTACTTCGGCAACTGACTGGAAGAGACCCATATAGGGGCCCATTCCAAATGTGACCCCAAACAATGCTCAAAATATAGAATACTATCATTGATATCACATGCAAGTAAAATTGTGCTGAAAAACATACATCAATGATTGGAGCAGTACATTGACAGGGAGCAGCGAGAAGTTGAGGCCAGATTCGGAAGAGCACATGAGACAAGGGATATCATTGCTAATGTCACATGGGTCTTGGCTGAGATCAGATGATATTACAAAAATGTTTACCTGTGTTTTATTGACTACACCAAGGCATTCAACTGTGTAGATCATTGCAAACTATGAATAATGTTGAGAAGAATGGAATTTAAGAACACTTTATTGTGCTCACTTGGAACTTGCCCATACTTCAAGAGGCAATTGTACAAAAAGAACAAGAAATAATGCATTGGTTTAAAATCAGGAAAGGTGGGTGACAGGGTTGTATTCAATCTGTACAATGAGCAAATAATCAGAGGAGCTGCCCTTTATGAAGAAGGATGTGGCATCAGGAATGAAGAAAGGCTTATAACAACCTGCAATTCACAGATGACACAACCTTGCTTGCGGAAAGTGAGGAAGATTTGAAGCACTTGCTGATTAAGATCAAGGATTACAGCCTTCACTATGGATTACAACTCAATGTGATGAAGACCAACGTCCTCTCAACTCAACCAATAAGTCTCACAACTTAACTAATAAAAGTAACATCATCATAAGTGGAGAAAAGGTTGACTGTCAAATGTTTTGTCTTGCATGGATCCCTAGTCAATGTTTATGGAATCGTGAAAACCATCCTTCAATCCTAAATCTATAGTCAAGAGATAAAAAGATGATTTACATTGGGCAGAACTGCTGCACAACCTATTTAGAATACTGAAAAACAAGGATGTTACTTTGAGGAGAATGGTGCACCTGACCAAAGCCATGGTATTTTGAATTACCTCATATACATGTGAAACTTGGACACTGGATAAGGAAGACTGGGGAAGAATTGATACATTTGAATTTGGGTGCTGGTGAAAAGTATTCAAAGTACCATGGACTGCAAAAAGACATAAACGGATCTGTTTTGGAAGAAAGGTACTCCTTAGATCCAAAGGAAGCAAAGGTTTTGTGTTAGGCAGGGTTCTCTAAAGAAACAAAACCAGGACACTTATGAATACAGAGAGAAGGGACGTAACAGCTAATTAGTCCATAGCAGTACAGAGGGCTCAGTTCAATTCACTTTCGTGGACCAATCAATATACTGGAAGTCCTTCAATTAATGTGGGCTTCTGGGTCAAGGTCAAGGAAGCAGACATTAGAGTCTTCCCTCAGGCAAGACAGACAAAGTCTGCCTGCAGGCAGCAGACAGCATGGTGGGTCAGCAACAGTCATTAGTACGGGAGCTTAGAAGGCCTCGGGATCTCAAATTTAAGAGATGCACGGGGACAATATCCACCTGCCTCAAGCTCAACTGATATATTCACCAGCAGTGTGGCAAAGCAGGTCTCAAAGAAGCCTCGGGTTCTAATGACAAGGTCCATGGATTAGGTTGGCCCACAGGTAGTGCAGCACACAGGTTGAGGCAGAGAACTACCTAAAGCAGCAGCGTGTTGGTCTGAACACCAGGGAGCAGGAGAGAAATGGGATGCTGGCCATCTTCATTTATCTCAGTTGCTCTCTAATCAAGCTTTGACCTGGTCAAACTTTGCCCACATTTTCCTGTTTGCCTACTTGGCCCAATAAACCTATTACAGTTTTGTCTTACACAGCTTGGATATACTGTCAGAAGAGACCAGTCCCTGGAGAAGGACATCCTGCTTGGTAAAGTGGAGGGGCAGCGGAAAGGAGGAAGGCCCTCGAGGAGATGGATTGACACAGTGGCTGCAGCAATCGGCTCAGACATAAGAACAATTATGAGAATAGTACAGGTTCAGGTAGTATTTCATTCTGTTTCTAGGGGTTGGGACTGACTTGACAGCACCTTAACAGCACCTAACAAAAGTCAGGAGAGACCAGTCCTGAAGATGGACGTCATGCTTGGTAAAGTGGAGTGAAAAAGAGGAAAACCCTGGATGAGATATACTGACACAGTGGCCACACCTGTGGACTCTCTCATAAGAGTCGTGGTGATGATGACACAGGCCCAGCCAGGGTTTTGTTCTATTATAATAGGGTTTCCATGAGTTGGAACCCACTAAAGGGCACATAGCAACAACCACAGATTTATTATCCCACAGACTGAAGCTGAGTGCCTTTGGGATGAAGTTATAACAGATTGGCACGCTTTTTGTGTATTTTATTAGCAGGCCTGAAAGAACTTTGTAGCAGGCCTGAAAGAACTGAAGGAACAACTGTATCCTGAACATTTCTCACCTGTATTGTAAGCTAGTAACTTCTTCAAAAAACTCTGTAAACACGAATATTGTCAATGGGTTCTGTAAGGCCTCAGCAGTGAGTTATCAAACTCAGTAGCTAAAAAATTAGAGAATGTTGTATGTGATGAAAGAATTCTACATTCAAGTATGTACAAGTTTATATATCAGATGAGTACATGTTAAAGTCGTTCCACTAAGAGATATTCTGTTTATATCAGGCACCAAAACAAAGACACCTCATGGACCAACTGTCAAAACTCTTGATCTTTTATCTAAGGTGGATATTATTCAAATTTCTACTTAGTTATCACTTCTTGTTTTTACTTTTTAATTGGGCACTTAATTTTCACCTAATATGTGAGAGGATCGAAAATTTTAGTGCTTCCTCTAGCAATAGCATGACTTGATGTTGCATTTCTATTTTGCTTCCACCTAAGAACAATGAAGAAAGAATTGAATTGGGTTCTCACTTCGGAGGAAGCACTTGTTGAAAATGTTATGCATCGCTCTGGAACATTGTCAGTCACTGAAGGCCTAATGAATAGAAGCAGAACATGGTCAGAGAAGTGCCAGGGGAGGGCATTTAACATATGACCGAGGAAGAGCCGCTTTCTCAGAGTACAGTTGGCCATGGTGATGGGAGTGGGAGTGGAGTCTTCAAGATCTTCCCTGGCTGATGGGACACAGACTCAAGGCAAGAAGAAACAGCTGCTAGCAATCTGCTAATGATCAGAACATTGAATGTGCAAAATATGAATCTAGAATAATTAGAAGTGGTCAACGATGAAAGGGAAAGCATAAAGATTGATATCCTAGCCATTAGTGATCCGCAGTGGACTGATATTGGCCATTTGGAATCAGAAAATCATGAGATTTACTATGCCAGGATAACACAATCAGGAGGAATGGAGTAGCATTCACCATTACAATGTACATTGCAAAATCAATCAATGCTGTCTGTGATAAACTTATATCTACCAGCCTTCAAGTAAATACAATCAGAACAACTATTATTCAAATTTATGCACCAACCACCAAAGCTGATGCTGAAGAATTTAAGGAATTCTACCAAGCCTTCTGTCTGCAATTGATCAAACATGCACTCAAGATGCATTGTTAATTATTGGTGATTGTCATGCAAAAGTTGCAAAGAAGAAAGAACAGCATTTTGAAAATATGGACTTGATAGCTCAGAGATGGAGATCTCATGACAGAATTTTGCACTACCAACAACTTTTTCATAGTGAATTCCTTTTTTCAACAACTCAAAAGTCGACTATAGACATGGACTGCTCCAGGCGGAATACACAGAAATTAATTTAAGTATATCTGTGGGAAGATATGAAAAAGAAGCTTAATATCATGAGCAAAAGCCAAGCTAGACCATCAATTTCTCATGTGTAAATTTAGGGTACAGCTGAAGAATATTAAAACAAATCCACTAAAGCCAAAATATGACTTGAGTCTATCCCACCTGAATTTTGGGAACATCTCAAGAACAGATTTGAGGTATTGAACACAAATGACAAAAGACATGATGCACTATGGGAGGGCATCAGGAACATAATTCAATGAAAAGACAGGAAAGTGGAAGGTGGCTGAGGTCAGGGTGCTGGTTCGTAGAAAGGATCTCTTTTAGCCAAGAGGACAGCTGGGTATGGCGGGTTATTTTGGAAGGCATATTTCATACCCAGGTGGCTGGTGACAAGCCACTTGTCTGGACTTTGTTTTCTATTGGTTTGATGAACTGGAGCTCACACACCTCCAGACTTGGTGGCCGTGTACCTGCTCCACATTGACCACAGGTAGAGGTGGTGCAGGGGGTGTGAAGGATTTTGTAAATCAGTGGTCCTCAACCTCCTTAATGCCACAACCCTTTAATACAGTTCCTCATGTGGTGGTGATCCCCCAAATATAAAATTATTTTCGTTTCTACTTCATAACTGTAATTTCGCTACTGTTATGAATCGGTGACTCCTTTGAAAGGGGTTCAACCCCCCAAAGGGGTCGTGACCCACAGGTTGATAACTGTTGTAAATGATCCCTTGGTGAGTACTGTAGGGTTTGTCCACTTCTCTGATCTCCAAGAGCGTATGAGAACAAAAGAGGATCCCCATTTCTCATTATCAGTCACTAGTATGGGTGCTTCTGCTGGCTCTGAACAAGCAGGGCTAATTATGGCTATGCCACATTAGGTCAACCTACTAGCTATTTTCACCTGTCTATATGCTGCTGGTTTTCAGCTTATTCTATTAATTGATATTCAGTATACTTCTTTGTACTTTCCTTTAAACTCAGGGTTCCAGAAATTTCACTCATAACTCTTTCATCTGGTCTCGTGTGCTTTTTGGCAAAGTTCTGTTTATCATGTTTTTTTAGTCTGCCATCTTGCCCTGAACTCATCTCCCATATTAATTTGAAATTCTTCTATTGAAACAGATACTAATCCCTGATGAAAGACATCTGTTTTGAATGCCACAAATACTAGAATTGAGAAGAGAATGGGATCATAGCTTTATGAGTAACTTTAGTTTCCAGAAAAACAACATTGTAGTTTACCACTGTTGGTAGATGAATTGTGATAAAATTTTAAAATTTCTATGTATTTTATTTTGCCATCTATTGTCTATTTCAAATATCTCACCATTTTTCTAAGAGTCTGCTCACTGCTGTAAGGAACAAAGATGTGATTGAATGAATGCAAAGTAGGTGGTGTTATCACACATAAATGCTCTTGAACTACACTTGTAAGGAAGAGAAAAGGCTGATTTTTTTTTCTTCTTTCATCTCATGGATGCTTGGTTCATCTCTTACAATTTCTGTTCTATTAGCCTTTCTGTGTAAGCTGGCATCAAGGGCCCACTCATAGCTTCTGACCAGAAGAGCCCTGGAATCTAGTTACTTAACCCTTAGAGGGTTTCATTTGTTAACACAGGATCGCTATGACTCAGAACCAACTTGATGGCATCTAGCAACAAGATGTAGTTAAAATTCTTAGCAAATTATATGAAAATAAGATTCAGAATTTTTCGAGGATAACTGGAATTCTCCTTAAAATATGTATAGTATATAATTTAATATTTTGTGTCTTGCATAACTCAAATATGCTGTTGTTGCTTACATTAGTCCAATTGCACATAATTCAATGTCTAACAATTTTTGCATTTCATCCTTTAAAAATCATGGCAGAATTATATACTATTAATTCTAAAAGACTAAAAAACGACTACATAAAATAAAAAAATAAAAATGGGAAAACTTAGAATTTGTCACAGATCAGAGGTGGCTGAGGAGACATAACGATGAAACATGCAATCGGGGCTCTCGATTGGGTTCCAGGACCAAAAGAGCGCAGTGAAGAAACACCGGCTACATCCGAAGAAGCTAGTGTTCAATTTCAAGTTAGAACCAAAGTCAGTATTTGTTTTGACAAATGCACTATAGATATGTACAATGTTGGCAACGGAGAAAATTGCACAGATGTATATGGGATCTCTCTGAATTATCCTTTCAATTTTTTTGAAAAATAAAAAATATAGTCCAAAATAAAACTTTCATTAAAATATAGGTATCATTTTTTTCCTCATACAACTTATTTAGGAGACATAGGAAACCAAAGTATGAGAGAGTTGCACAATTTGCAAAAACTATAAAATATACATTCTTTGCATAAATATGCAGAAATAGCAAAGACAGTCTTAGAAGTAACACAGCACTTTCTATCACAGGCATCACATAGATGACTTCTTTGTCCACTATTACATAGTGTATTTTAAAAGCAAGAAAATGTGATATCTACTAAAAGTTAAATTGCTCTTCTAAAATAACTGAAATTTTATTTTATACCTTTCCCAATGTACCCACGTAAGAACATGTGCTACGCTTGTTCTGGGTCTAAATCAAGCATTGAAAGTAAAAATCCATTTAGATGGATGTTCTCTTAGAGCTTTGTTTCCACAATCATGTGTCTCTGAAAGTCTAAGTACTGACACAAAGGGAGAAAATCAGCTGTCTATACTCTGGCTTGCCATAGATGGGATTTTACATATGAAAGCCTCTTGAAACTGATTTCAATTTTGCAATGTAAACTTTTATATAAAAATATTTCAGTTTAATATTACCACTTCTCTGATACAGACTGTTTCTATAGAATTTTGCTTAGGTCTAAGAATCTGACAGACAAAATCCAAACAATTTTCTTTTAACTTTTAAGTTTAATGTTATGAAGCCACAGTGGACCTAAGATATTCAAGAAAGAAACCATCATGTAACATTTAAAGCCACTTTTCTTCGAGACTTTAATATCAAGTGACAGTTGAACTGTGTCTTTGTTCATTGAAAGTAGGTGGAGAGTAGAGTAAAAGAATTTCATAAATCCATACTATTATTGTAAATTAAATACTATAGTACTGTATGTAAAAGACCTTTCTTTTATGACAAAGATAATAAGTCTGGCTGTGACTTGTACTACAGCCTCACTTCCAAAGAATTTTCACCTATCACGTGAGAGATGCCAACTTCATTCCTTGATGTCAACACCCCATGCACAGTTAATATTTGTCTATAACCAGAAACTTTCATCTTGCTATGATGCTTTCAAGCTTCATCAGAGCCAGCAGATTAAGATGTACCAAGAAGAATAGTCTTTTCTATACAAAAATAATCAAGGTGTTTCCTTCCTGAGATTGTTTGAGGTGAGGCTTCTAGAGCAGTACTGAAATGCTGATTTAGTGATTCCCATGAACACTGCGTGAAAGAGGAGTGAGGGCACAGGGTGTAGAGGCCTTATCGAGGGTCTGCCAGTGATTGGGACATAAACTTGGCATAGGTTCACAAATCAACTTCCTCATGCTCACATTCATAGCCTTGCAACTAGAACTATTAGAGGGTAGGAAGGAAAATATTCCAAACGAATTTTCTTATTGAAGTGAAAGGAAAAAACAACCTACTTCACATCACCTATGCTGTTAAGTATGCCGTTAATAGGGGTAGTTGTGGATAGATGGTAAGGGGCGATTAATTCCCGTCGAGTACAGTTTCACTACATAGAGGAGAAAGGAACTGAGATGGTATCAATGACATTTCTCTGCCTAGTAAAGGAAGATGCTAGTCCCATCCTTGGTTAATCACAGCACAGTAGTGACCACAACCTTGCAGCATGTGTGAAATTGTTAGAAGCGGCTTTACAGGAAATGACAGCAGCTTAGCTGTATCAGACTTGATTTAAAGGACTGAAGTCCCAGAAGGATGGAATGTCAATCTATAGCCCAATTTTTAAATATCAGAATTGGTCACATTTGCTTCACTTATTTTTTGAGAAAAATCATATCACAGACATTTCTACTTTCCACTGGAATAATGCCTCTCAAAATTGTACAAATCCTTCTTGCACTTGTTTTGAAGTTTTATGAAATATATTTGCAATCATAGCAACATGCAGCACTAAATCTATTTTTAAGATTTACTAAAACTCTCAGAAATAAGAAAAATAAATAAATTAATTAAAGAATTGCTAAAACTGTAATATATTTTCAAGTTTCTGCATTCACTCATAATTATATATTTTAAATTATCACATAGATATAATTTATATTGGGTACAGGCTTGTATCATGTCTTATATACACCCTCAAAATCATCTATCCCTGAGCGGTGGAATGTTCTTTTCTCTCGTGGTGATGAAACGCACATCCTTATACAGATTTCTTGGTGTACCCTGTAAGATGTTTTCTATGGTGTACTTGAAAATGGAATTTCCATGATGTATATTATGGACCTTTTCCACTTTAATTATGATGTTAACTTAGCCTCTAAAGATCTTCTATACTGTGGATAGTTGGAGAGGGGTGGAAAGTTATTTGTGCTTTCCAAAACACAGCAGAATAGAGACTGGATGTGTGAAAAGATAAGGGACTTTAAAAAATTACCAATTATTTAGGTCGAAGAACTGATTGTTATTGGGCAAGGGTTGTGCCTGCAGTCATGCTGGAGAGCCACTTTGCTAAAGACCGTCGCCTTCAGATTATATCAGAAAACCTGGACTGAGAAATCCATTGCGGCGGAGTCGATTCCCACACAAGCAACCCATGTGTGTCAGTATATAACTGCATTCCACTAGGTTTTCAAGGGATGATGTTGGGGGAATAGAATGCCAGGTCTTTCTTCTGAGGTACCTCAGGATGATCTTGAACCTTCAATCTTTTGGTTAACAGGTAAACATGCTAAGTATGGAAATGACTCGAGGACTTTACCTGGACTGGAGACTTTACCTGGGTTGGTTTACACATGTACGACTGAGCCCCACCCCCAAAGTCTCTGATTAAGTATAACTAGGGAGGGGTTAGAGAATTTCCATTTCTAAAATTTCCCTGAAGATGATACTATTGCAGTCCAGTGTCTGCAGTGGAGAACAAAATCCCCACACTAAAGAATAAAATATAAATAAAACTAAAGTAGCCTTGACAGCTACTACTAAACATTTGAAATCACTCAATACCTAATGAGGGCAAAAAAGCAAAAAATGGGGGGGAAATAGACCTTTATGTAATTGCGTCTCAGCAGTCAAAAACTGATAATCAAGCTTTGTTTTTCCTAACATGAGCGATTGTTTCTAGTAAGTTTATTCTCAGAATTATTCCCACTTTCCTTTTTCATGGGTAGTGAATTATTTAAGGTGGCGATTCTAGCCAACGTCTCTACCTTGCTCCCTGAGACTTCTCGGAATGGCTCTGGTAGGAAGGTGAGTGAGGATGATGATAGGATTAGCCTTTGACTGATTGTGAAAAGACTTCCCGCAATGCCATCCTCCCCCAGACAAAATGAATGCTCGGGCAAGCAAGACGAAGGAATCTCATTCCCAGCAAGAGCCAGGAGTAAAGGGCTTCCTCTGGCCCCGAGATTCCTGTGCAGTGAACCTCCTGATCCAGAAGATAGGCATGGCACCAGAGGAAAAGGAGCAGTACCAGGATCCAGAGCTTGGAACAAAGGGATGGACTTCCCAACCCATGGGCCTAGCAAAGCTGAGTGCTTTTGCGCTGGAGACTGGTTTGTGGGGTGGAGTGCCTCCGGGTACTTGATTGTGGAAGCTGGCCTTGCTGACCCAAGGAAGTGGAGATCAGTGCCTTTGGACTGAGGTTAATTGGCGTGGGCGGGGATGGGGGGTGTCCTTTGGGCACTTAACTGTGGTAACTGGGTTTATGTGTCCAAAGGCTCACGGAAGCAGAAGGAAAGAGATCAAATAATGCATTGTACTGGGTAAATCTGCTGCACCAGTATTGAAAAGCAAGGATGTTACTTTGAGGACTAAGGTGTATGTGACCCAAGTCACGGTATGTTCAATCACCTCATATGCAGGACAAAGTGATCTGTCTTAGAGGAAGTGCGGCCAGACTACTTATTAAAGCCAAAGATGGGGAGACTTTGCTTACAGACTTTACTTTAGCCAAATATGGGGAGACTTTGCCTTATAGACTTTGAACATGTTATCGAGAGAGACAACTCATGCTTGATAAAGTGGAGGGGTATTGAAAAAGAGGAAGGTGCTCCAGGAGATGGACTGACACCAGGCGTGGCTGCCACAATGGGCTCAAGCACAGGAACAATCGCGACAAGGTCTCAGGACCAGGGCATGCTTTGTTCTGTTGGGCACAGGGTCATGGTGAGTGGGAGCCGACTCGGCGGCACATATCCACAACACCATATGCAAGTGAAAGGTGGGCATTAAGGAAGCCCAAAGAAGCATAACTGCATATGAATTATGGTGCTGGGAAAGAACATTGAATGCACTGTGGACTGCCAAAAGAACCAACAAATCTTAGAAGTACAACCACAATGCTCTGTGGAGGCAAGGATAGCAAGACTTCCACTCACGAAATTTGGACTCATCAGGAGGGACGGGTGCCTGCAGGAAGGCATCATGCTTGGTAACAAGACTAGGCAATGTCTTGTCTTGTTTCACGTAAGTTGAATATGAGTCAGAAGTGACTCAAGGACACATAATAACAAAAACAATATCAACACTTCTCTTCCTTATTCTTTGCCAGTGTTCCTGCTTCATCTCCCTTTCCAAAAGGCAACTTACTACTCACTGTCCTTCTCCAGTACTGGGGAGATTGCCCAGGGCCACTGGCTCTCCCTGTCTCCCTGGGTGTTCACCTTGGAAATATGGAGGTTAGAAAGTGAATGTGGAGTACTGAAGATGGTACTGGGATTATTTCAAAGATTGGGATGAAAGCAGGGCTCTGGCCATGGTGTCTTTGGTTTTAGGTAGTAGCACATTCCAAAACATATTTCCAAAGGGTTTAACTGTGAGGGACAATTTCTCCAATAAGAACTTCATATTTCTCAAATTGGTAAAAAAAATAAAATAGCAATTCTATCTGCATCTTTTTCTTTTCTTTTCTTTCTTTCTGAGTCGGAATTGACTCTATAGCAGTCAAAACATTTTGGCTTTGTTTTCTGGATATTATTTTTTCCAAAAAAAAAACAACCCCAAACTCACTACCATCAAGTTGGTGCTGACTCATAGTGACCCTATAGGACAGGATAGAATTCCCTCGTGAGATTTTGAAACTGTAGCTGTTGATGGGGGTAGAAAGTCCTATCTTTTTCCCACAGAGCTAGTGCTTTTGAGGACATTTGGGACCAAAGGCCAATGTATAACCACTGCACTACCTGGCCTCCTTATACAGTCTAAATTCTTCCATGTTACCATTGGCATGAGGGAGTTTTACTTTTTCCTGTTAGGGATCTCATCACAGTTGTTAACACCTATCATTTTGTTTTCTATTTTAAAAATTATTTCTTTAAGCATTCTTTCTTTTTCATGTGACCATTAGATTTTACATCACCTTAATGCACCTGGGTGTAAGTAGGAGTTCAACCTCTCAATAGGACACAGCCTAATGACTTCTCTCTGGGATTATGGCATTTGTATAAAATTTACTGCGCAGAATGTCTCTCTTGCTGCTCCTTGTTGACTTCCTGAGTCCTGGTTTGTGTCTGGCTCAGGGTTGACCCTCCACGCCGATGGGGTGGGGAAGGCACAGGGCCTCCGTGTTACCGATGAGCTTGGATACACGCAACTCTGCACCCCCTGCCTGTGGTCTCCCCACTTCGCTCTTTGCCTTCCTGCCCCGTTGGATAGCAGCTCCTGAATCTTAGAGAAGGTAAGGGTCCATCTGACCCATGGACTTGAGTTGGACTTGGCTAGGCCAATTTCTTGATATAAATTTCTTTCTTGATATAAAGTCCCTCTTATGTACATATATGGGTGTATCTGGTTTTGAATTTCTAGAAAACTCAGTTTAACACAGCGTGTCAAGTTCACCTATTTTTCAGAAGAGAACTCTATTGTTGTTGCTGTTGGTTTGCTTTCCAATGTTGCCTGAATATTTATCTTTGGATAACAGATTAAAAAATACATAGTTCAATTGGCTATTGAAACGAATAGATCTTCAGTAGTAGTAGTGCTACTTTTAAAATAAATACAAATATAAGTCTGACCATCCAAAAGCCAATGAGATTATAAAAGGAAAACCTTCACTTTCTGAGAAAAGTTTAGAAAAAATAACAATTTATCCCCACCACAAACCATCTTTAAATTTAGAATCTTCAATCAATATGACTTCTTTGGTTTATGTAAAACATGTTTTTTATAAATTTCTATCCTTTCGAAGCATGCTTTTTCAGAAGAGATATCATAAAAAGAATATAATCTACCAAATAAAGAGAATTAAACTTGGGTCTCAGCTCTGGTGTGTATCAATAATTCTTATGCATGCAAAGTTTTGCAGCAGTAATTGGAAATTTATGCAAAGCTATTAGAATTTTTTTACATCTTCTTTACTGGAAAACTCAGGTAATGACAATTAGATAAGCCTGTACTTAAGCAACTTGGTTTAAACTCAAATAAACTCATACTAAGCCAAATATGTATGATCATAAAAGAATTAAGAGACCTCTGAAAATTGTCTTATTTTGATTCACTACAGCTTCTTACAGAGTTCTGAATAATATCGAGAGTGGGACTCTTGTAGCCATGTAATTTTGAAGTTGTGTAACAATGTAATCACCTTCCATTTTGTAGCCTGATGTAGTCATCTCTCCTTTTGCATAATGCCAACTTTTACATAATGAGTTTGTCTTTGAAAATTATATCAATGAGTGAGGCTTGGATATATTTGTTAATTTTAAAAGTTGCTTTCGCTATGTGAGATTGACAAAATACTATTATTGACATATTATTTGTGGATACTCATTCTGATATTACTACACCATATGTGTTATTTCTAATTCTCAAAAATATGACTTTTATGAAACATACTCACTGAATAGTGCATGATATTTTTAAATTGCTTTTTGGGTGTGATATTCAGAAATAAAGACTAAAGAATAGTTCTGTGATAAAAAATAAACCAACTAGAACTCTCCCTGTGTTCCAGTCCTGGTAACAATAAAATTTGAATTTATAGTGTTATTAAATTATTTCTTCTCTAAGATACATAAAGAACCAAAATCAATAGAATTTTGCTTTTAAATAAGCTTATTTAAGAATAAATAAGCCAATGAACTGCCAGTATTGACATCTAATTAACCATATAAAGTAGATGGAGTAATGGAGACCAGACCCCAGTCAGAGAACAAAAAGGAAAAGAAAACATAAAAACAATTTCATTGCCATTAAATCAATTCCATCTCATAGTGACCCTATATGACAAAGTAGAACTTCCCTGTGAGTTTCCTAGGTTGTGAATGTTTATGGGAGTAGGAAGATTCCTATTTCTTCCATGGAGTAGCTGGTAGGTTTGAAAGGCTGGCCTTGTAAGCAGTGGCCCAATGTGCATCCGCTATCTCACCACAGCTCCTTAGCAAAGGAGGTGCTAATGAAAGCTCAGTTCCACCTGCAACATGGAGCTTTACCATGACATAGAAGTTTGTTCACAGGACTGTGTGATTTCCTACTTTTGAGGGGGAAACAAAAATGGAATTCCAACTTGAAGAATGTCAAAGGATTATCTAAAAGATTTCCTTCAGTGGTCTCTTTTGTCTGTCTTGCTTATCCAGAGATCATAGTATTGTATCCTGGCTCCAGAGTGGGTAGTTAAGGGTAAATGTGGTAATGACCTCACTACTATTTTTTTTTTTTGACTCATAGTCAAACCATTTTATCTCTCTCTTTCCTTTTATCATGTATGGGACATTTGAGCTGTAGTGACGTAATGAGTTACATTTGGGCAGATAACCACAAGTTCAATGGTTTGAACCCTCCCACTGCTCACTGGAAGAGAGTTTCTGATTCTGTAAAGGTTCATGTACTTGGACACCCTGAGGAACAGTTCCCTCTGTCCTATAGGGTCTTGATGAGCTGAAATCAACTCTATGGCTATAGAATTTTAATGTGCACCATCGGAGAAATATGAGGCTATTATTATTCCTGTAAAAATTTATAGCCTGGTATGTCCTACATATGTCTCTGTTCATTGGAATTGAATTCCTGGCCATGGGTATGAGTTTTACATGCAGAAACTCTGCAAACAACCAACACGCCTGTTCTAATTCAATGATTCACCAATTCGTATGTCATCTACCACTATAACGTCATTTAAGAAAGAATGAACTCAAATATTGAAGGATATGTAATGGGCCTGTGTTTACCCTGATAGTACATTTCAGGGGGCAATGCTTAATCTGAAGAGCTCAATTTAAGTTCTTGCTCTGAACAAGTACTCATTCAGTCCTAGCAATTAACCCAGAAAGCGGCTGAGCTCCCCCTGCATTTGAAGATATGGGATTGTAATTCGCTTGACTCAGGGGGATTCAGAGCACAGCAGTCCCTTCCTTTCTCCACTCCCTATTAGGCTTTTCTTGGCCTACTATCCTTTGTAATATTGCTCCATCTACTCTCACTCACTAGTTTCTTCCTAGTCTATGAGTGTTTTGAAATATATTCCTTTTAAGCTAAAATAAAAGTGTAGCAATCATTTTTAAAATAGTCTTCATTGTATTGCTCTGTTTTATTTTACAGCTTGCTCAAATTTATTGCTCTACTTTACCATTTATTTTGTTTCTTGGAGCCTTGTTGTTGTTAGTTGCCATTGAGTTGGCTCCCACACAGAGCAACCGTCTGCATAACACACACAGAACTGCCTCATCATCCGCCATCCTTAACACCTTTGGTATGTTTGACCCCATTGTTACAGCCACTGTGCAAATCTATGTCACAGTTTCCCTCGTTTTCACTTACTCTCTGCATTGCTAAATGCTGTAATGGCTAGTAATTAGTCCTTCTTGATGACTGTCCAAAGTAAGGAAGAGGTTTTTCGATCCTTGCTTCTAGGGAGTTTTATGGCTATCCTTTCTCTACAGTGGTTTTGTTAGAAGAAAGCCCATCCTATATGCAATATTTTTCAGAACTACCGTGATTCAAGTATGTTAATGTCTCTTTAATCTTACATTTCATTATTTTGTTTCCAAATACATATGAATCTTAGAACACGGGGAACCACATTTCTAGTTTGTTAATTACTGATGCCTTTGGAATATGAATCTTTGGATGCTGACCTCTTCATATAAGATAGAGAATATTTGTATATGCTCACACAAAGTGTCCCTAAATGATTTTACTGTGTTTATGTATTCCAGATATTATTTTGGCTGCTCACGCATGGTTGTTGAACAAAGTTTTCAGCAGCAAAGAAACCCCTTTGGCTGCTTTACTCAGAAGCAGAAATAATTAAAAGAGTTTTGGGTGGTTCGCAGAATCGTTAGCAAGAAAAGAGATCTCTTGGAAGCCTTTAAAACACAGTGGCTATTCAACTAGATCCAAAGCTGGAGACAGCGCAGCTGCTGCCACTTAGGCCAGGAGATTGCTCCGAGGCTGGCACCAGCAGCGCTGTTTCCGAAACATGGTGCTACTGCAAGACGAACAAAGAGAAGATACACAAAGCAGTCCAAAGGGTGTGGTGCTGGAATAAACATACCCAAATCTACAACGCCGTTCTCTTCCTCTTGGAATACACAGTATCCAAAGAAACCCTCCCAGGATGTCAACTGGCTTATTAGATTAAAAATTGGCAATTATCCTGTAAAGAATCAGATAGTATTTTAGGTCATCTTGGTCTCAGTCTCATAGACTACAACAAATCTCAACTTTGTAGCATTAAAAAAAAAAAAAACCTCATAGATTCTACACAACTGAGTCTGGTCACATTAAAAGATTTTGTACTTTATTTTTCAAATTTGAATTTTATATAATTTTATATGTCATAAAATATTCTTATTTTGACCTTTTCAGTCATTAAAAAAAAGTCAGCACAATGAATTTGGCTTGCAGTTATTGTTAGCCATTGTGATTCCTCACTGTTGAAGAAATTTTAAATCCATTTACTTGAAATATAAACATTCTCAAATTTCACACTTAAATGTCTGTGTCATTAATGATCCAAAGTTGTTCTTTCCAATTCTATGATCAACCCACTGAACCATAGGATATTTATGCATAGTAACCAACCACATATTGGCCTTATTTTAAAATATGTAGAAGATTGATTTCAGTTTAAAGAATTAGTCTTGGATTTTAAAGTCACATATGTAAAAAGGAATTCTTGCAGGTTATTAAAGTTAGCTAGAAAACCATTTTTTTTCTGTTTACAAGTGTAGTATATTTAAATAACCACTTTCAAGGGAGTTTGATTTCATTTTAACAATATTAAAGAAACACCTTCAAGTGTTTCACAACACATCCCATTTAAATGAGTTTGTCCCTCCAGCAGGAACATAGGCATCATCCCAGTTAATTGAAGCTACTTTCAATCAGTTTTTAGTTGGGTGTGAGACCTGGAGCAGCAGACATGCACACTGAGTATTCTCAATGAGCCATTTTAAAAATAATTATTACATTTTCAGTTACAACAGTCAAAGGAGTATTATCTAATTGCCCAAGTGAAAAACTCCCACCTAGGTTGATCAGTGGGATGGAATTGTTTTATCTGTTGTTGTTCTTAAAAGATGTGCTCATATTTACTCATTTATCTTTAATGACCCATGAAGTGATAATGAAATTCTAAGAAATATGTAGTTCTTGAATGTCATGGACTATTATATATGTAACATCAATAGGTTAACTATTATGATATTCTAATTGCATTTTGGATCACTCCCACAAATTCATCTCACTTGTGGTCATAATCTGAAAGTCATTTTATTGAAGTAAATTGAGATGAATAATGATATATAATTCCTAGAAGTTTTCAATCAGGGTAGCTTTTTCTTCACAGTCTTCGTTAGGGCCATCTGTGGCTAGTGTCAATGGCCATGCAGAGTCAGGGAAAGTGACTCAGGCTCAACTTTCCCACATTCCTTTCGGAGAATATCCCATGAGACCGTAACTGTGCACTGAGGAAGACAGTCGTTGTGTGGCAGAATGATGCTTAGAAGATCCTGCTTATGAAAATTGCTTATATTCACTGAGCCTTTAGTAAGGAGTGGGCTCAAACCTAGCAGGAATGTGATGGACAGAGCAGGATCACGCAGTGTTTAATTCTGCTGTATATTGACTCACTATGTGTTGGACCTGACCATCAACGGAAGTGTGCTGGTTACAGTAAAGTATGAGCAGGCAAAGATCACTGGATGAGTTGCATGAGCGCATATATGTGAGCGAGTGGGACGAAGAAAATATGTATTTCTGAAAAGTGTCATAGTTATTTGCTCTTTTTGCTTTCCTATTGCCTTTGTGACAGATTCTATAAAACATGACCAGTCACAGATCTTTCAACTACCATAAGATGCAATGAGCCATAGTGAATGAATGACAGATTTGTAATGCAGCCTGGACAACTTAAAAGCCTTCTTTCCCAGTTAAAATAGTAACCTTGTGAATCACCAGGTGTTTGAGTAAAAGCAATACACTCAAACCTAGCATGTGCTGTTCCCCAACTAAAGAGACTTGTCCATTATCATTCTATTAGAGGCTGTGTTGGTCAATTGGTTAGGGGGAGAGGGGACTATCCTGTCTGTGTTGTTACAGTAAACTGAAAAAAGTTTACTGAAATATGTCTTGCCAAGACCATGTTATGTCTGCTAGTGCCTATGTTCCAGTTTCTATAAATAATATATTATTAAGAGAGTGAACCAGCATGCTGTCTTATGGACAGATATATTTCTAAAACATAGTGGTGAAGGGATGTTACTAACTTAATTGTGAAAGAAAATTAATCTTAAAGTTGACTACTTACTGGAACAGAGAAAACATATTGGTGACATTAGTGACTTCATTCCTGGTGTTTAAGAAAGTATTAAAATATGTTGATGATACTAGTCAATCACCAAAGGACAAATGTTATGAGTCCACGACTATGAGAATAAAATCAAAGACAAAGACAGCCTTGTGCTCTCAGGTTGTGTACTCTTCTAATCCAGTCTCCCAAGCAACAAGCCTACTTTGCAGCTATGAACTATAGATCACCCCCTCTTGAGAAAACACCTTAACCTTTTAAAACCACTTCAATAAAGGAAACCCTACCTCAACTGAGGCCAGATTTTCAAGATTTGGGGAGAGAGAAAAGAGTATTCAGCTGCCACCATACAACACTGTGCTAAGATCACCCCAGATGGACACGCCTACAAGAATGATAAGTGGATCTTACTGACAATTCAAGGCAATATGTGGGGAGGGGGCATGCATATCTCAGAGAAGGCCATTGCATTTCTGTTGGTGGGTAAATGGGGGAGAAGTAACCTCCTATCAGGAAAATGCTTGATAAATTTATATAAAACCCAAAGGGAGAATATGTAGTGTGTTCCTAATTGGACACTTTGAACCTAATTTTTATCCAGATTGTGGTGACCAAGGCCATGTGCCATAGACTGCTGGGACTTTAGACTCTGCACTTTCAAGGCGTACAATAGTCACCACAGCCCACACTAGAGACTGACGTGGGAACCCCACTAAGGGAACCTGGTTTAACTTCAAACTCACCTGCAGCCCTTGGACTTAAGGCTGAACCTCCCTAGTGTGAGAGGAAGCACATTACTGCTTTCCCAAGGGCATTAAACTGTCAGTCATTAGACTTTAGTTTAGATCTCTTGTCCTGAAGGTGCTAAATAAAGAGTGGCTGGGAATTACCATATATTTACTATGTTAATGCTCTCTTTGTTTTATTAAGACATAGATTAATCTGGTATGCATGACTCAGCCTTTGTGAATAAAATTATTGAAAGGTTTGCCCTATCACTAAACCCTCATTATTTGTGTCACTCAAGAGTTTAATCTGTACAAGTCAAAATTTTCAAATTAATGACATTATCAATAGAATTACTTTATAATCCCAGGGAGATGGTTGACAATGTTCTCTTCCATAAAATGATAATGATCTCTCTAAAGTGAATCAGAGACATAGATAAACCATAGATTTATGAATGGGCTTGCAGCTCACAGTTAATCCTGGTCCCAATCTAAGAATAACTATTTCTTATTACATGCTAACCCTCATGTACAGATAACTGAACAATGTGAGGGGAAATAAAACCTAGATGTTTCCTGGCTATCAGAAAGAATGGCATCAGGGTTTCACAGGCTTGTCTTCAAACAAGCAGTCATCTAAATCCACTCAATCCACATGGAAGAAACACATCCGCCAACATGTAATCCAAATACTGTAAATAATAACCCCAAATCCAAAGGAGGAAATGGTATCAGAGCTTAAATTATGATAGGCTATAGACGACAGCGGAAGCCCAAAATTCAGTTGCGAGGTCCACACACACAGCAAGCCTCCAATGAAACTCCTCTGACCACAGGCTAGGGTTGTGAATAGCATGCTATCTTGCAGAGCACATTGGAAAGTGGATTATTGTAGATGCAGTTAGGTTAATATTTAATATAGTATCATTTGGTCTCCCTTTTGATTCATTCTAAATTTGCTCTAGTTTGTGATATTTTCTTTCTTTTTGATGAAGCCTTTCTCTGTTTTACTTTTTTAATGTTGTTATTTTTGTTTGTTGTTTGTATGTTTCTCTGTGTATGAAATCGAGAATAGGTAAATTTATAGAGACAGTAATTGGATCAATGATTTCTTGGGTGTATTGCAAAAGAGGTTGAGGGGAAATGAGCTAATGACAATGCGAACAAGAAGAAACTGTTCTAAAATTAATTGTACAACTCTTTTTAATATGATGGAACTATTGAATAGTATTGTATGTGAATTATAAGCTAATAAAACTGTCAAAAAATTCTATCAAAAATGCCACATTTGGATCAGGTCCCACACTTAGTTGACACTGTCACCATAATTTGCCATCTCTCAAGTAAGTTCTGAATTAATCAAATTACCAAAATAAGTAGAAATGTGATACAAATGATTATATCTGAATCTTTTAAGCTTTTGACAATCACAAATCTTTGTCACTCCCTCAGGGCAGTGGTATTGCTCAATTCCAACTCACACCCACGATACAGGACGATGCAGACCTCTCCTGTGATTTCTGAAGCCAAAACTGTTCTGGGAGTAGTACGCCTTGTCATTCTCCCAAGAAATACTAATAGACACCAAAAATTTAGAGATCACATGATAAAATTTTGCAAAACCAAGTATTTGCAATAGCAAACACCCTTTTTCAATAACAGTAATGGCGATTATACACGTAGAGATTCCCAGATGAAATACAAAAATTAAAATTGACTATATCTGTGAGAAGAGAAGTTGAATAAACTAAATATCATCTGTGGAAACAAGTCCAAGAGAAGACTATGAAATAAGCCATAAATTGTTCATATGCAAACACAGATTAAACTGAAGAAAATTAAAACAAGCCTATGAGAGTCTAAATATGATCTGTGTAAGATCTGATAAAATAATAATAATTTATAAATTATCAAGGGTTCATGAGGGAGGGGAGAAGGAGGCAGAAATATGCGGAGCTGATACCAAGGGCTAAAGTAGATAGCAAATGTTTTGAGATGATGATGGCAACAAATGTACAGATGTGCTTGACACAATGGATGGATGGATGGATTGTGATAAGGGTTGTATGAGCCCCCAATAAAATGATTAAATAAAAAAAAAGAATATATACCTGGCACTGTCAGGTAAGCTTTGAATTGCTAAGCATAAAGTTGGTAGTTCAAACCCACCAGCAAATCTGAAGGAGGTGATGCTACCTGATCTCATAAAGATTTATAAAGCTTCACACATTCTATAATCTGATATGATTCAGATTTTATTTGATTGCAGTAGATTTTTAAAATATTCTACCTACATTCAGAGATAATCTCAAAAACAGATTTGATACATCCAACATCAATAACTAAGACCAGATGAGTTTCAGGATGTCATCAAAAACATTGCACATTAAGCAAAAGGTCATTTAAAGGACATGAAGGAAAAAAGTTAATGTCAGAAGAGAATCTGAAACTTGCTCTTGATCATAAAGTAAGTAGAGCAAAGGGAAGAAATGATCAAATCAAGGAGCTGAGCACCAAATTTCAGAAGGCATCTCAAATCAAAATATTGTAAAAAAAGTGTGCAAAGATCTGGAGTTAGAATAAAAATGGAAGTACATGCTCAGAATATCTCTTATTGACAGAACTAAAATAGAAAAAAGTCAAGCCTCAAGTTGAAATATTGAAGGATTCTCTGGGCAGAATATTGAAAGCTGCGGGAACTATGAAAAAGAGATGGGGAAATGCATGTCGTACTCTCTCTGCTCTGAATAAGTCCTGGCCTCCTCTGTTCTTCTGCAACTGGGCTCTCTGCATTTTGTAGATGACTCTCTTCCTCCATCTCTTCTTGTCAAACCTGTTTTGTTTGTTTTTTAATATAAGGGGCATTTTAAGATTGACTCAAAACACACCTTATATTAATCTTGCTTTATCAGCATTGTAGAAAACTCATT
>NW_022103915.1:66321063-66343504 GCF_000313985.2 Echinops telfairi
TATCCACATGGTTATCATCCTATCTATTTATTGAATAAAGTAATTTATAAATAAATAAATGACAATGATTACCCAAAGAGTTTAAAGATCATCACATTCTGGAAGCAAGAATAATAACTATTATGTGGTGCTTTCTCCATATGTATAGCTTACTTTGATGTCACTTTGAAGAGGAGGATGTGTCTGACAAGCCATGGCATTTTCGATGGTCTCATTTGCTGGTGAAAGTTGCACATGAAATAAGAAGACTGAAGAAGAATTGGTTAATCTGAATTATGGTTTGGCAAAGACTATCAAGCATACCTTGAAGTGCCAGAAGATGAACAAGTCAGCCAGACTGCTCCTTGGAAGCAAGGATGGCAAAACGTAGCTTCACTTACTAGATGTGTCACTAAGAAGGACCGATTCCTGGAGGACAGCATGCTGTAGTAAAGTGGAGAGTCAGCAAAAAAACAGGAAAACCCTCAAAGAGATGGCTTGGTACTGTGGCTATAACAATGGGCTTATCCATGGTAACCATTGTAAGGATCATACATTCAGGGACGTGTTTTGTTCTCTTGTGCACAGGGCCATGACGATTTAGAACTGACTTTATAGAATTTAACAACTGCGATAGTCTTCTAAATTTTTAAATCTTCTGTAATTCCCTATAATAAAAAAAAAACAAAAACAAAAAAAACCTAACTCAACTTCTGTGCCACTGTAACCTCATTCTGTGATGAAGAAAACGTTCCATGTAAATGATGTATATGTTGCCATTACAATCCGTAAAGATTATAAGCTCTGGAGTATACAGTGGTAAATAGAAAAATGTCCTCCTAGAAAGCAGCCTGTTTTTCAATAACTAAGTATGAATGAAATGGAATAATATGGATAGAATAATATCTCAATAATATATCATATTTTGGAACATGTAATCTGTATAAATTAGAAATTGTTTAATTAAATGTGAATCACTGACTAAAAATTATATAACTATATGCTAAATATGTGGTTTAAGCAACTGTCCTTTTGTGTTTTTAAATTTTAGTGTTTTGCTCTAAAAAGGGAATATTTGAGTAATGTGTACAATTTAAAATAGGGAACAAGCACTAAAAAACTACAGAGAATTTTAAGTAAAAGAATGGTAGCACCAAGCTGTGAACTGAGATATTATTTGACAAATATTTACTGAGTCGTCTATTACTGTCTTTTTAGCATTGTCCTTATTAAGCTACCCAATCCCATTTGGTAAATCATACCTATAAATGTGTGCAGCTTATTGAAAATATTCGTTTCACCTGCACAGGTCAGGGGAGTAAAGAACAGAGGACACACACACCCTTGTCCTCCTGTTACATCACTGAGAATGTGGCTGATGGCCACAACAGGCTGGAAGTAACTTGATATTTTTAGAAGACCCTAATAATGCCATATGTTAGTTAGGAGCTAATGTTGGCTGAAGATATATTCTTATCTACCCAACTAATTTGATCAGAAAAGGAGATGTATCCATCTTTAACATTTTTGTGACACAAGGTTAGTCAACTTGTGTATCATTTTCTCAGTAGATAAGAGTTGCTGAGTGCGAACGTTGACACTTATCTGTTAGAGGTTTGACAGCATTCCTCCCCAGAAAAATAAGGTAGGATCTATGCCATTCTTGGTAAAGTGGAGGAGCCACGAAAAAAAGGAAGGCATTTGATGAGATGGCTACAAAAGTGGGTTCGAACTCATGAACAACTGGGAGGCTGGTGCAGGAGTGGCATTGTTTAGTTCTGTTGTGTGCAGGGTCGCTGTGAGTAGCAAACAACTGAACAGCACTAACAATGGCAAGATGCCATCCTCTGATCAATCAACTGCTTGTGAAAGGGTACCCTGTGAGGAGAAGAGAAATTTCTAACGTGGATCTTCTAGCCTTTTATCTTTAACTCCCATCAGATGACTTTGCAAGTAGGAAATGTGGAAAACTATGAGAGGGGAATGGTTAGTTCTCCCTACCATCCCTTGGGAGATAAGAATGAGCCATCTTTGAAGAGAAAAAATTATGCATCGCATTACATTGCATTGGATACATGTGCTGCACAAGACATCTTTGAAGTGTTGGAAAGCAGGATATTATGTTGTGTCTGGCTAAAGCCATGGTATGTTCAAGCACCTCCTATGCAAGTGAGAGTTGGACACTGAGTAAGAAAGACAAAAGAAGAACGGATGTATTTGAATTATACTGCTGCTGATGAAGATCTTGAAGGTACTATAGAGACAAGCAAATCCATCTTGTATTTCCCTTTGGATATAATATCAGGAGAAGCCAGTCCCTGGAGAAGGTAATGTAGAGAGACATGTTTGGTAATGTAGAGAGACAATGAAAAAGAGGAAGACCCTCGATAAGATGGAGGGAAACAATTACTGAAACAATGGACTCAAATATAAGAACAACTGTGAGGATGGCACATGACCAGGTGGTGTTTAGTTCTATTGAACATACTGGATTGCCACTGAGTCTATGCCAACTCATAGCAACTTGATAGAACAGGGTAGAACTGTCCCCGTACATTTCTGAGATGGTAACTCTATGGGAGTAGAAAGCTCTGTCTTCAGCCAGAGGAGCAGTGGGTATTTATGAACTTCCAACCTTGTGGTTACCAGCTAATGCCTAACTACTATGTATAAGTCAGCAATGACTCAACAGCATTAAATAACATTTTTTAACACCAGCAGCAGAGAGAGCTAGTGAGAACATGTTTATGGTAGTTACATAATGTGTTGTCAATTTCAGATTTAAGAGCGAAGGGGTGGAGTTAGCCTGTCAATCAGGTCACAGTTTGACAACCTCATTTGGAGGTGCTAAGGAGATAAATAGCTCATTGGAGGCAAGACACAAGACCCTCCCTGGTCATGTTAGAGAACTTTACAAAGTCCTTTTTGAAAATATTTTAAACATGACTAGCCTATGCTCAATTCTGTGAATTACTAAAAATCACCAATATCCAAACACATTGTCAATTCCTTTCTTCTTCCTTCCTGTCTATCTGTTGTATTGTGTTTTCAGTATAATGCAGTGTTATTTAATTGAATTGTGTTAAGCAAAGCTTAGGTGAGGTATAGTCCCTCATTTCTCAAAAAGCTAATGGAATACCAGTTTTTGCATGTATGTGTGTTTTAAAAGATAATGTTTATGGTCTATAATGGTACTTACGATGATATATCACCTATCACTTCAAGTGGTGCTATATCATCAGTGCACGTGATCTTCTAGCACAATGGTTCTCAACCTCCCTAATGCCTCAACCCTTTAATACAGTTCCTCATGTTGTGGTGACACCACAACCACAAAATTATTTGCATTGCTACTTCATAGCTGTAATTTTGCTACTGTTATGAATCAGGCGACCCCTGTGAAAGGGTCCATTCGACGCCCCCCCCCCCAAAGTGGTCGCTACCCACAGGTTGAGAACTGATGATCTAATAAGTATCATAATATTCTTAATAAGAAAACAATGAATTTTCCCTTCAGAATTATAATTAAAGTATTAAAGGACTTTGAAACCCACAGCAGTCCCATGGCCTATCTAGTATTACCGTGACACTTTTAATTGAATTGAATCACAGGTTAAATACCTTGCCTAGTCTGTCGATAAAAAAGCCAACAATAAATAGCCAAGTTAGGACTTGATCCCTTTCTTATAGATCCCAGGATTTATTTGTAGGGTTATGAAGCTCATTGTAGAGAAAAAAGATTATTAAAATAGATAAATAGTGAATTCCCTATCTCAGTATATGTTCAAATTCAGGCAGAATTTGATAAAGAGATGTGTGGGTTTAGATGAATTGCTATCTTGGTTTCTGAAGTACTGTACCACACTTCTTAACTCTGAAAGCCCAGATGGAATATTTCATGTTAACCAATCATGTTTCTTCCATGTTTTTGTTGCTACCAGAGTATACAACTGCAAATATAATGTACCATAATGCATCCTGCATTAATTCAGTAGATTTTACATTACAACTATACTTTGAAGTTTTTAAAGCACTTTCAACTACACAATCCCATTTCTTTTTGTCACAACTCTGTCAAATAGATAAGTGTCTTAACTTCTACCTAATACATTTGAAAATCAAATCCTTAGGAGGATAAAAGTGAATTGGTCAGAGTCCCATAGTTAATAACTTATCTAATTAGAGCTAGCCTTTTAAATTTCATCCTCTATATTTTCTCCCTTGGAGATACGCACCTGTTACCATCCATTTCCCTCCCTGTCCCCCGGAATGGAAGAGAAACTTCTTTAAAAGCTATGTTACTCTTGAAATGTCCAGTGCCTATTAAGTGTCACTTTGTTATCTGTAATTTTATGCTTGCTCTAAACCAGGAAAATGCAAACATTAACCAGGTAATGAGCTGTTTTATCTCTGTTGCCAAACAGTCCATGTGCTATTTGCCTCCTTTTAAATTTGCTGCTTCAGTGCTTTGTGAAGAGACGCGGGCTTAATCTATATGAGCAGGCTGCCAGTATTTAGTTGGAAAACAATTTGCCTTTGCCTTTGCCTTTGCATGGCTAGTGTGTTACATTTGAAGCAGTATTGACATAGCACTTATACGATTTGATAACTCAACTGCACAGACAAAAGAAGTTAACCACCGATGGGAAGGACAGCCAACGAGATCGAGACGCTGCTGTCTAATCAGATGTCACAACAGAACCAGCTAGGAGCTTTGCACAAAGAAACCTCCATGAAAACCCAGCTTCTGAAGGACTGGGGAACATCTGTGGCTCTGTGCCCTTCATAGTCGTAGATGTTGCCAGTATTCTGCTACATATCCTGTGAACCTCTGGGGCTTAAAAACGCGTACAGGTGCTACACAAGAACAACACGGAGTCTACACTTTGAAACTTCCCTTTCCCTCAGAGGACAGACTCTGGTTATTTTATTGTTCTGAGAAAGAACAGTAAGCACACATGAATACTACCTGACTCCTGTCCAAACTGCACACAGAATCTTCTAATCCTCTTAATTCTTTCAGAATGTTTTAATATACCTATATGCAAGCCCTATGCTGTGGTGCAAGAACATGCTGACTTAATGAGGGGCAAAGAGTCTCGTTTTTCCCATTACAAATGAAATCACCTCTGAGCATGCAAAACTGTAATTTAGCAGATGCTTGGCAGTGGCAAGTCGGTAATAAAGGTGACCATATGGGCGGTTGCCTCCGGGATGTAAAGCTTCAGATGCTGGGGGAGCCTTGTAAGGAAAGCAAATGCTGTGCACAGTGGACAGGCCCTGAGCTGCCCAGCCGGCGTGTCCAGTCAAGTTTTCCTGAGGCTGTTATGTTTCCTGCAGGTTAGGTTTCTGCTGACACCTGACCTTATGGAGTGAACATCAGCAGAGCCTGAGATAAGTGATAAAAATAAACATTCAGAAAGCTAAGTTGAAGTGGGTGTTATTTAGGATATTTTTAATACTGAGTCAGAAAAAAATGAAACACAAACAGGGCTCAACAATGAGGAAATGCATTATTTTCTCCAAAATACAAATTGAGAGGACAAGCAGGGCCAGAGGCACAGCAGGCAGTAAAAGCCATGCATGCCCACAGACAAGTGCTTCCTGCCTCTGTTCTGCCTCCTCAGACCAGCTCTAACGCAAGGCTGTACTAACTTCCATGTTTACAATATGATTCTCAGGGACATCAGGGCAATCAGATAAACTGAAAAAATATGTCATCTTCACCAGAGAGGGGAGAGTCCTTAACTATAGACAACTAACTTTGTATTAAATAACTTTGGAGAAACATAAAAAAGTAAAATAACATGCGTGTTGTATTAGGTTCTCTAGAGAAGCAAAACCAATGACACATTCAAGTGAGAGGAGAGAGAGAGAGAGAGAGAGAGAGAGAGACTGAGACTATCTCACACAGTTGTAGAAACAGCAAAGTCCAGTCTGATTCCAAGTCCATGGATCTGATGCTAAGCTGGAACCTTCTTCTGACTGACATATGTGCAGGAGCTGAGGAACCTAAAGATTTCTGTGGTGGCAGGAACACCATAGGCTTGTAGTTCCAGAGGTGATGAATTCAAAGTCCCCAGGTCTGACTTGTGACTGGAGAGGTCAATGAATCCAAGGTCTGTGGGTCAGAAAGCAACCTACAGATGGTTCCCAGGATCAGTAAGCAATATGGCAGACTGTTGGCTCAGTCAAAAGAAGTATTGGTAGTCAGTGAGCCAGATGCAGGATCCAGATCCAGCCCAAAGCAAGCAAGCATCCCACAGCATCATTTACAGTATATAGGAAGTAGGCCACACCCCTAAGGAAACTTCTTTTCAATTGCTTCTCGGCTGTGACCTGAGTAAGCAGTTACATTCCACATTTATCTTACAACTGCTTAGCAACTCACATAGATTTCATTCTGGAGTTGATTACATTGGCTTTGGTCACTTCATGACAGATAACTCTCAAACCACTGAGAATCCTATACCTGCCAAATTGTCACAAACCTATCTATCACAACAAGCATTTGTCTATTACTTATTGTGGTCTTACAAGTAAAAAACAGATTGAAGACTTACAAGGTAAGCACATTACATATAGTCAAATTTGGAATAACACAATGAAATAGATAATATTAACCCCAAAACTCATGAAATTCTCTATCATTGAGTTGATTGTAACTCATAGTGACCCTACAGGACAGGTAGAACTGCCCCATGTACTTCTTTATGGGAGTAGAGAGCCACAAGGACAGTCCTGCATCGCTGTGAGTAGGAATTAACTTGATGGCAGGAATTATTAACGCAGATTGTATAAATGAGGAAGTTAGAGTGCAAGTGAAATGAATACTATATCCAACTCCAGCTTCATTTGTTGATTTATATTACAAATGAAAAAAAAAGACCTCACCACCTTCAAGTGAATGTCACCTCGTGGTGACCCTGTAGGATAGAGTGGAACTGCCCCTTTGAGACTCTAAGACTTGATGGGAGGAGAAAACATCCTCTTTCTCCGGCAGCAGCTGATGGTTTTGAACCACTCACCTTTTCCAAATGCAATACACTATAAAGATGGGGGGGGGGGGAGGCATTGTTGTTTAAAGAAAAATACATATTCTAAGAGTATCCAGAAATCCTTCTTTGGGGAATGATAAGAAGAGATTGTCTCTCATTTATCAGGAAATTAAAGGAGGAAGTGCTATAGTGAGAGTTGGGATTTTGGATTAGGATGGGCAGAACTAGGAAGAAGAGTACTTTATGGTAGAGATCCGTCTGGTCATGATGAGCATGCAGGAGAGTAGAAATCAGATGTATTAAATGCACAGTAATCTGGTCTGCTAGACTACAGCACAATTACAACGAGGCAGGCTTTTTAATCCACAGTTTGGCTTTGTCTCCACTCAGATCTAATTTTATCAGTTGCTGCAGTGACCATCGACATAAACTTTTACCAGCATCATCCAGCCAGTTTCTTGCAAATAAACTCCAATGTGTCTGCTTCTAGTTCCTACTGTGATTTGCAATCTTTCTGCTTCAAGACTTCTCAGATACCTAGTGTGGAATGCTACAAAACTTCCTAGCATGTCTACAACTCAGAGGTATTGAAAAGTTAATCATGACAGACAATCCTTATCTGATAATCCATGGAAAATGCTAAATTAGAGCCTCCATTCAAGAATTGAGGATTTACATGTCTGTCTTTCTCACTAATCCTAAGAACAAAAGGCTGTCTTCTTTATTTGAAAAAGATTAGCTTAAGTGCCTAACCATGAAATATATATACACACACATAATGATAAATTATACAAGGCAAGTTTATTGCCCTGACGTTTATTCCAACTTCTGGTGACAAGATTAGTTTCATAATTTCACAGTACTGCTCCATATGATACCTGTTAGTTTGTAATCTTTGTGGAAGCAGATCCCCAAGCCTTAATCTGTGGTTTTCCTGGATAAGGTGGAATCACCAGCCTTTAGGTTAATAGCAATGACAAACTGTTTGCACTGCACAGGGACCTCTTTGAGCCAGTTTTGTGTGTTGCTGTCAAGGGTATTCATGAGGCACACCAAATCCACTGGCATTTTGGATCCTGATTCATATCAACCTATTGAGCAGAGTCGACTTCTCCCTAGGCTACCCAGGCTGGAAATCAGTAGAGTGCCTCATCTCTCTCCCTCAGAATAGCTGTTTGATTCAAATCACCAACCTTCGGGGTAGTAGTTCTAATAGGACTTCAGCCTCATTGTAGTCTCCAAAACATTTTGAAAATAATGAATCTGTAAAAGCGTGAAGTAGTGTCATTCAGAGAATTGAATTAACCTCTGAGAATTTCAAATATGTAAGAAAAAACAAGGAGTTTGTTACAGGCTTCTGAAATTTTTAATGTGAATTTTGAATATTCAAATAAAGTTGCCAGCACAAATGGAGCTCTGTGTTCATATTAGAATTTAATGGAAATGATCTGTGTGACAGTATCACAAAATTGACAGCTGAAGTGATACCAAAGAATCTAGTGACCAAGGGCAGACAGCAGAGTAAGAAGGCTCAATACAAAATCTAAAATAATAGAAAGAACCATAAAAGAGTATGGAGATTTCTGGAAGTACATACAGTGATCTTCAAGGGAGGGGGTATTCAACAGGTATACATGTTAAGAAATGCAAGAATGGATGGATTTCAAAAGATCTTCAATGTAAAAAATAAAAACCTCTGATTTTTTATTACAATTTTAGTGAAATGATAAAATAATTCATCATATAACAGATTGGAGTTTAAGATAAGAAAAGTACATTTCTGTAAATCTCAGAGCAGCTGGTGGGTTCAAACTGCTGACCTTGCAGTTAGCAGCCCAACTTGCCATGCACTATGCCACCAGGGCCTTAAAAGGACATTCCTGGTTGGGAAGTTTTTCACTAAACACAGAGAAATATGAAAAATCAGGGATTAATAATTTTGAGAAACTATAAAATATATATCTATTTGACATACCAGGGAAGGAACTAAAATATTGGTAAAAATAACAAAGGTGTATGAAGCAGGCTTGGTTCATAACAAACCAAGTGCTCAAAACTACTGACTGACCCCAAATAAATGGGGCCGAAAGATCTCCATGGACGGTGAAATGATATGCTACTTTTATTGAGAGAATACGGAGGAAAATAGTTTAGGTAAATGTTAAAAGAAAAATTGTAAGTAAAAAAAAAAGAAGGTGAAACCAATCATATTTAGGTATACTGATATTTGAAGTAAAAGTGATGATCAATCTTATTTGAAACATAAAAACATTGAGGCAGCTACTGAAAAAATAACAAGGTGACTTATTAGAAATTGGACACAACTACAACAGGGTCCAAAAAAAAAAAAAATCTAGGAAAATAAGAGAAAAAATAGTGTTGGGGGTTTTGGTTTTTGCTTTTTACAAACATTCCTATGGCAAATGCTTTAAATTACTTCATGGCAAGAGATGACCTCATAAATGCAATAATATATTGTCAGATAGATTTACTACTACAGTCATTAATTTTCCCTAAGAAAATTTATTATAAATTAAATGTATCCATGTATATGCTTATCCATGTATACACATTTATACATATATTCACATTTATACATGTATACATATAGATAAATAAAATACATATTTAATGGGAAAATGTAAATCTTATTCAGAAAAATAAGAGTAATAGAAAAGGGTTGGTCCTAATAAATATCAAATATGTTAGTATTATTATTAAAATGTTTTGTTAGGACAGAACAAATATCTGAAAGCAACAGTTCTAAAAAATACCTAAAACAATATATAGAAATTAAGGTTTTAAAACAACTGTGGCATTGAAAAAGCTTGGGGAAAAACTTGATAGAAAATGCCATGACTTTGATCAGGTGCACCTGCTTTGAAGATGTCCTTAGCCACAGATTTTCTCAATGTAATTCACCATTTGATTTTTGTCCACTGCTTCCATAGGCATTGATTGTGGACTCAAGAACATTTAATGCTTGACAACTTCAATGATTTCTCCACTTACCATGATGTTATCTACTGACTCCATTGTGAGGGTTATTTTTTCTCTATGTTGAGTTATAATTCATAATAAAGGCTGTAGTCTTTGATACACATGAGAAAATGTTGAATTCCTCTGTTTCTATCAAGTAATATTTCCATAACATGCTCATATTGCAAGCTGCTCATTAGTCTTCCTCTAATTAGGATAATTCCTTCTTCTACATATAGTTCAGCTTGGAGGATTCCTCGCCTTTCATAGAGATTGAGAAAGTGTGGTGAAAGTATACAACCCTGATATAAACCTGTCTTCGTTTCAAGGATATAGTAATCCCTTGTTCTGTTCGAATGACTTTTTAGAATGTAAAGCTTCTGCATGAGTATGATTAAATGCTCTGGAATTCCCATTCTTCATAATGGTATCCATAATTTGCTATGACCCACACATTATCATAACTTTGCATAGTCAAAAGACACAGAAAAACATCATCACTCTGTTACTCTTTGCTTTCAGCCAACATCAGCCTGACAGCTACAATGAACTCCCTCATGCCATGTCTACTTCTGAATCCAGCTAGAATTTCTGATAGATTCCTGCTCTTGTTAATGATACTTTAAATGCCCTTATTTTGTCCTTATTAGCATAAAAAAGAAAATTCTTTTTCCAAACAGGAAACCATTCACAATTATAGGGTTTAGGACACTAACATATACTTTGGAGAAACATACTTCAGTTCTTAACAGCTAGATAATATAGATAAATGATCCAAAGAAACTAAGATACCCTTTAAAGACATTTTCAATGAAAACAAACTCAATTGAAGATCCTTGTAAAATATTTTCTTATTCTAATCATTGTTTTTGTAAATCTTTACCCTGGGTTATTGTGAACCTTAAGGTATTTATCTAACATCTACGAATGTATTTATTTCCAAGAATTAACTTAAAAACAGAAAACCCTACTAGGATTTTCTCCGACTGAGGAAAAATACCCATCTTCCCATGGACATGTCATTATGATATAATTGCAAAACAAACGATATTAGGGTAAATATGTTAAATCTATTCAAATATTAACCTGCTTCTCAACAAAATTATTAAACATAAAAAACATTTGAAAAATATGAGTAAAAGTAAACATTGACTGAAATAATAATAATGCATCTTCTCTTGTCCTTGGTCTGCCTTCCACTTTCTATATGTCCTCCAACCTTCTTTTAATTAATCACTAGCAAATTTCTATGAACATGAAGATAAAAATCCATTCTGCGGACGTGGCTTACCCTACCATTTTTTACCACTCGCTGCCTAATCAACTTGAAGAAGTCCTCTTATAGCTATAATGATCCCTAGAAGCAAGGACAGCAAGACTTTACCCCACATACTTTAGACAGGTTACACAATGGGGCCAGTCTCTAGAGAAGAACATCTTGTTGAGTAACACAGAGGGTCAGTAAAAGAGTGCACCCCAAACCGACTGCCACACCGTCACTTCCAAATCATCTATGAAAGTTTTTGGGTTACAGTAAGACCGCGGACTTCGACACTTAATCTGCTCTACAAGGACCAACGAAATGCAATGCAGTTGAGTTCTGAATCTTTTTTCCCATAAGAAATAACTCAAAAACAGATTAATCCATCCTCAACCACAAGTTTTTACCCTAACTTTGCCTTTTTATACAAAACATTACACAGAAATTACAAAGTAAATAAGTTCAGCGTTAAATAATACAATTTAAGTAAGAAACACAACATTAAAAAGTGTTTAACAACTACAGTTTGGCCCATACCTTGAGACGGGTGAGGATCTGGATCTGCAGACACGGATGTGGAGAGGAGGTGTGGAGAGAGTCCTTGTTTGGAAGGGGAATCCCCTTCCGTGAAATCAACTGGTAGTTGCTTTCAGGAGATTTTCCCCTACACCTGGCTGGCTTTCTAAAGAACGATCTGTCTAATGTGGTCAGCTGTTGACGTTTCCTTAACTCTTTTCTAAAAGGGTTTACTAAATTATCATCAACAACATGTTTAACCAGTTCATTAACATGAGGATTCTTTTCAAAAAACTCTTTCTTAGGACCCATGTTGTTTACCTGAAAAAGTACAAAAAGCCACAAAAACTAAGAAAATGATGGCAAAACGCGTGGAATACAGCTGCAAAAGGTTTAAACAACGTGTACTAACAACGCCAACCAGCGCCGAGTGACTAATCACGAACTGCTTTTGTTAATAAAATTCACGTGCGTTGGGTCAGATTCCTAGGTTTTCTTTAAGCTCCAATGCAAAATGCTCTCGGCATTTCATGTTGAAATCCGATTATGTCGAGTACTGCTGCGGTCAAGCACTGAGGTTCTACTGTAGAAATCTTTTTGCGCATGTGGCAGGGAGGGTACATAGTTCAGTTTACTGTAACAGAATTTTGTATACTTTCAACATTTAGAACTGAGCATTATCTTACCTTTCCAGGGAAACAAAAACATTTTTCTAATAAATAGGAAGAAAATTGTCATAGAGAATGTCAATTCCAAATAGGATCCTAAGGTTCTGTGGATTCTCCTATTAAGAAGCATGGCTGAAGCCATCATTAGGAGACAATTTCATTTTTAAAGTGTCATCTTAAATCAGTGGTTCTCAACCTGTGGGCTGCGACCCCTTTAGGGGTGTCAAATGATCATTTCACAGAGGTCGGTTGTCCTATTCATAACAGTTGCAAAATTACAGTTATGAAGTAGCAACAAAAATAATTTTATGACTGGGCGGTCGCCACAACATGAGGAACTGTACTAAAGGGTTACGGCATTGCGAAGGTTGAGAACCACTGTCTGAAACTACAAAAATGGCCATTAAACATTACAATTAAACATGCCAAGGAAAAGCCATGTTGTCAGAATGTCCACTTAACTCACCCAAATATTTCAAACCCACCCTTTGCTGACTTTCTATAATCTCAAATTTTGGAGTTATTTTTATTTTTTTATAAACAAGAGAAAGTATGCAGATAACATGTGGGTACATGCTACCTGTCTATATTCATTAGGGACACAGGGTAGTCTCTGAGTCCAACATACAAACCAAAGAGAAAACAGCTAGAACTCTGCACTGTTCGACTCTGGGCCTGGTCCCCTGCTGGGCCAGCAGAGGGCTGGGAGCAGACGGGTTTTCTTTATTCCCACGGAGCAGAGCATGGTGATGTGTTAATTCTGTTTCAGGTTTTCTCGAAGCTGAAAGGGGTCAACTTAATTTGGAATGGAATGGGCTAGCGATTCTTTTCCCCACCATCTTCTGCTCAAGGCATCTCCACCCCCAAGAAAGTGTGAAGCAAGTGCAGAGGAGAGAAAAGGAGAAGGCTGTTGAGCACAGGGGAGAAAATCAAACAAGAAGGCTGCAGCTCGCTCCCACACACTGAAGAACATAAAAAAGGAAGGAGGAAGTTGGAATTGATCAGTGTTCTGTTAGCCATCTTGTCCTTCATTCCCCTCTCATTCTGCTAATCTTATTTCTTTTCATTTCATCAATGTCTCCCAAATCACCAAAGCCTCCTCCTCCTCCTCCTCCTCCTTCACCGTCTTCATCATCAATATCAGTAACGAAATAGTATTGTAATGGATTTGGCCAAATATCTTTCATGACTTCTCCTAACCCATCTACCCCTGCATCAAAATGGTAGATGTGGTAGTTAAGTAATTCCACGTCAACTTGAAGATACATAAAAGTGTGGGGGTGGAGTCTAGCCTCTCAATCGGGTCACAGTCTGATGGTTGCCACCTTGTGGGCATGACCTTCTCAGAAGGATCCTGGGAACTCCCCCCAGCTCACCCCCGTCCGTCCTTCCCTCTCTGCCTTCACCTTCCTGCTGGGGAGCCATTCGGGGAGCTGACAAAGCCCTGCAGCTGTGTCTACTGATATTGGATCCAGGGGACCTTGCAGCCACTGGCCTGTATATTCCTGTTGTGCACCACTGTGTGGCTTCACGAATCTGAATAGGGACCTATGGACTAGTATTGGACTTATGCACTTGATTTTGCCTGGGCTGGGATGTTTTCCTGATATATAACTACTTCTGGACATAAAGTTCTTTATTAAATATGCATGTGCCTCTGGATTTGTTTCTCTACCGAACCTGGCCTAAGAAACTCTCTGCTTTCCCTGCTGGCACTGTTCTGTTTGGGACTTGAAAACTTCATCGAGGCCTTTCCAAATTTCGGTTTGATTTCAGTTGATTTTGAACCTGGAACACCACTCTCGTTCGGATGAAATTCTTTGGAGAGAACTTTTTTGGAAGTAAATATTTTCATGAAAACAAAAATATATATCCTGTAACCTGATTTAACATCTCAAAATTCTATCACTTCAATTCTGGACACATAATGCAGTGCCTCTTCATCCTCCTCTTCAAAAAATGCCAACATTTGTAGATGGCTGACAAATGTTGTTGGCCTAAAATTTAGGATTTGGGTGATCTATTCTGACCTCTTCTGAAAGAATGATTGGGAGAATTTGTGATATTCTGTTCTACTTTCACAATCCTCTCACTGATTTGTCATGAAGTCTATTTCATTTTGTACTTGATCTCATTATATCCAATTACTTTCTGCTGTTCTTTCTCTCCCATCAGCTAGTTTAGAGAGGCCAAAGTCCACTGCAGCCTCCGTTTCTTCATTTGGGGCAGGATCCAAGCCTGGCATTTGATGAGGCCATGCTATAAGTCAAGTCCAAGAAGGAGAAGATACCTGCCTGGAAAAAGTCTTCGTTGTAAATGTTTACAGGAGCATTAGCCACAACTTACTCTTGCAACCGCTTTGAAGATGGCACGGGACAGGGCATGCATTTCCTGTTGCAAACTTCAGGTCACTGTGGATTGGACCCAGCTCCACAATGCCTGACAGCTGACACCTAGTCAAGGGCACATCAAATTTTGAAATAATTGTAAACTCTACAGTTTCTTTTTCCTCGCATAGTCAATGAAACATAAGAACCAGGAAATTTCACTAGAATCCTGTTATGTTTTTTCTACTATTTGAGATTATTTGGTTATATATTTTCAGCTAAATAATAATTATGCTCTCCCAATGGTAGATTTACTTTAAGTCTTTCTTTGTAATCCATATTAAACATGTGTGGTGGATTTGTAATATTAATATTATCTAAACTTCAAAACCCTACAATAGATTCCTCTAGCATCTACAAAATTAAGTAAGTAATTTGTATCCGAGTTTTTTTTTTTAAAAAAAAAAAAAAAGCTTTACAAAGTAATCCCACTACTTTGTAATCCACAGAAATCCCACTACATTTCTGAATGCTTTTAAAGTTTTACTTTCAGATTTTATTTAATAATGTAAGAAAACAAGATGAACAGCTGTTATTGGGAAACACCCCAAGGGTTCTAGCAGTTCTTCTTTAACTCAAGTAATCATCTTCCCCACAGTGCCCTGTATCACCCAAAACCTGCATTATTCCTTATCACACAAAGAGCCATTCTGCAGACCTTTAGAAAATGTCTCAATTCCTCCCATTCCGATGTATTCTTTTAAACCACTGGCATGAACTTCACTTTTAAGTTTAAAGAGGTTTCCTTGTTATTTTTTTAAGTAGACAAAAATCATGGCACTGTAACAGTGATTTTTTGGTCTGGTATTCAAATTATATTTCAATATTAAATATACACTAAATATAAAAAAGTGAAAGTGCCTTAAATTTCTATTACTGAGCTTTCATCCAATGTCACTATGTACTTAATTTTTACTGATCACACTGCCTATAGCATACTTAAGAATTCAATAATCATATTCTGAATTGGATTATATTTTACTAATGTACATTATCAGTGCTGTACATGATCACTGGTGAGAAATAACACCCTTGGTTTAAATGATATAGCTCATTTCTCTCTTCTTAACTTATTGTAATTTTATTTCATTTTGTCTTATTCTGGTGTCTCACTGCTGTAGAGTCTACTCCCACTTAGTGGTCCCATAGGATAGCATCGAACTGCCGGTGGGGCTTTGCCAGCTCTTTACTGGAGTAGAAAGCCTCGACATCTTAATGCAGACTGACGGGTGGCTTCACACTACTGACCTTGTGGTTACAGCCCAATGTCTCGGTGGCATAGTGGTTACAGGTTAGGCTGCTTATCACAAAAATAGTAGTTCAACTCTAACAGCTGCTCCACAGGAGAAAGGCAGGCATTCTACTTCCATAAAGAGTCGTGGTCTCAGAAACCCACAGAGGTAGTTCCACCCTGTCCTACAGGGTCACCTCTAATTGGAATCAACTTAACAGATAAACATATGAAAACATTTGGTTAAAAGTTATGAATACTTTAAGTTTGGGAAGAGAGTGACAATTTTTTTCTTTTTTCTAATTGTTTCATTAGGGGCTCATACAACTCTTATCACAATCCATACATACATCAATTGTGCAAAGCACATTTGCACATACATTGCCCTCATCATTGTCAAAACATTTGCTCTCCACTTAAGCCCCTGACATCAGGTTCTCTTCTTCCTCCCCTCCCTCCCCATTCCCCCTGCCTTATGAGCCCTTAATAATTTATAAATTATTATTTTGTCATATCTTGCCCTGTCTGATGTCTCCCTTCACCCACTATTCTGAGGATGAGCCAGTTTTTCTTACTTGGTAGAGTTTTAGTCCATTTTATAGTATCAACTAGTGTATAATATATTTCATTGTTTCAATTCCTGCCACTATTTGCCATTGTCAACATTTATCTTTTATTTTTTGATTTATGCTCACACTTAGTTGTCTATCTTAGGATATGCTAGTTCAGTATAGTTTTAGCTTGTACTTCCCGAATGACTAGAGCATGTCTTCATTTGTTCATTCGCTATTGATAGTTCCTTTCTATGAAGTATCTGTTGAATTCTAGTGCCCATTTTTTGACTGGGATATTTGCATTCGCTTTTTTATTTCTATAGATTTGTTGTCAGGGATACATCTTTCTGCTAAATGGTTTACAATTTTATCTTCCTAAGGTTGCCAATTGGTGAATTCAGAATTTAATCCTCTATATTCCTGGTTTGAGTTATTTTGATTTTATGCTCTATTTAAGGATAATGTTTTTCCTTAGGTATGCTCTTAATTTAGTCATGACATGGCCTATATTGGCCCATATTTGATCACTGTTTTTCTTTCTTTGGATTTGAATGAATTTTACTGAATTTAATTTTTTTTTATTGTGGTGATTTTTCAATAATCTGTCTTATTTTTAAAGAAATCATTTTATTGGGGGCTCTTACTGCTCTGACAATATAATGGGGCTTTGTTGCTTCCCTGCTAGAAGGTTGCTTGTTTAATTTCAAGCTTTTAAGACCCCAGATGCTATCTCTTTTTGTTTTTTTTATTCTCAATTTTCAATTGTAGTGCAAATATCCCTTCCTTTCCTTCCTTCTTCTTCTTCTCCCTCCCCCCCTTTGGATAACTTATTAGGAGAAATTATTTACCTTTCCAGCATATTATTTAGCAATAATATTATTTAAATAATGTTATTTAGCATAATTTTAGCAATACCTACAATTGTGTAATTATAATAACATCCTTATTCAATGCCTTCTAAATCCAGAACTAATGTCATTATAAATGGTAGGTAGGAATTACCATCTAAAGAAAATTCCAGCTAGCTCATGGCATGTCAAAACAAACTTATGATTGATAAAGTGAATAATAATCACATGTGCAATTTATTTTATTTTTCAAGCATCTAAACAATGGTATACATTAAGAGCTAATGTCAATCATTATGACAGAACTGAGACTAATTACCTGAAATGTAGGGAAGTAAATATTGAGAATGTGAGGTGTAGACCAAATTTTCATAAACAATGACTAACTCCAAGTGTTTTATCTATGTTTCCTTCTAACTACTTAATGCACTGGTTCTGAAATTTGACGTGCATAAGCAACCTTTGGTAACTGGCTGAAAATAAGATTCCCAAATCTCACATGAAATGATTCTGACTTCACTGGCTTGGTTTTACAAGCCTAAATATTAGATAGCGATGGCAATCTCAGGTGGATTAGTAGGGAAGGGACCAAAGGGATCAGTTCACAAGTTGCAAAGTTATAAATTTTTGTAAGCATAGATGACACCACTTTTCTCTGAACAAGAGGCTGGTAGGTTTGAAGAGCTGACGTTTGGTAAATTGTTCAATGTTCACTCCACAACATCACCAGGGCTCCTGATTGATGTAAGCAATCAGTACAAACTGGCTCAGAGGCAAATCCTATCTGGGTAAATCTGTAAAATTACTCTAATCCTTTCTGCACATTACTCAGGTATACTGATCTCTGCACACTGACCACGTTCAGGGTGGGCAAGATGTGTGTCAGGTCTTAATGAAGAGTAACCCTAAGAAGTTCCTTCTAGCCACACATCCTGTAGAAAGTTCTTCAAAATTATGTTAATTATTATAAAGAGTTTTAATAAAATATTTTCAATGTTTTCAGATATAGTTAAGTTCAAATTTTAACACCTTATCGTGTGTTCTCTCTTTTGATGCATTTGAAATTTTTTTCTAGTTTTTATTATTTCTGTTATCTGTTATCTTTTCAATTGAGGTCTGTTTAATTTTCTTATTCCTAATGGGTTTTTGTCTAGCTTTCTGTTTTTGTGTGTTTTTCTCTAAATGAAATCCAGGTTAGATCAATATTTACAGTTTCTGGATTAATAAATCCTTGGGGTTATGGCGGGAGAGTGTGGGATAAGAGGGATGGGGGCCATGTTGTGACTACAAGGAGGAAGAAAATTATCCTAAAATTGATTGTAGTAATGATTGCACAGATCTCTTTAATATATTATTGAACTAAAGATATATAAATTATGTCAATAAAACTATTAAAATTTTAAAAACAAATAATGAAAAATAACAAATTATCATAAAAATATTAACAATGTATTGCTGTCTCACTATCAACCCAGGTCATTCCTGGTTTGACAGAAAAGTGAATCTTGAATAATTTAATGCTGTAATCCCATGTCTCCCAGAAATTTCGTAGGGAATTTCAAATAGAGGAAGAAGTAGACAATGGCGAATTGCTGTGGTTTCTTGAAGGTGTCCTCATGCACTTTCTCACTTTGAGAAGCTTGGTAGTAGCCCAAACTGGCTCTGCTCACTACTGAGCATCCAGTCCTTCCAAGAGCGTCTCATTGAGAGTTAGTGTCTGATGATGATTCTTGGCGTAACTGAGTGGACAAAGGGATTGAAAGATGTGACTTCATAGATATGATGCCGTGAAATGATTTCCTTATGGTTCTTGTGGCAACTTGCACCAATTGTATAAGTGGGACTATGCAAATAGGGTACGTGAAATAGTAGAGGAGACTGGTCAGTTTTGCCATTCCTCTGAATATAGACAGCCATCTAAGAAAGAAGGAAGAATTCATGACTTTTAAGAACAAAGAATTATGAGCAGAGCAAATTCATACAAAAAGGTTATGTCTGTTTTTCTATTTATTTATTTTTCCTATTTCTGTCTACAAAGTCATAAGCAAAGATCTGCTGAAAATGAATGTTTCAGTCGAGTTTGAGAATTATGATAAGTAGTTGAATCATTCCTATGAGAAATGTTTTCATTTGTGTTATTTTATTTCTTTGGTTGGTTTGCTTGTTTCTCATTGGAGTCAATGACCATCTCCATTTGGCTTTCGTGTTGAGCAGTTTCAATCTGTCAGGCTGAGAATTTTATTTAGTTATATTCAGTAACCCATGAACATGAACATACAGTGTCAGTGATTGCATTATTCTCTGACCTTGGACATAGAGAAGTGCTGAAATAGAAGGGAAATGGGGCAAAGAAAAGAAAATGTTATGTCAGTGTTGGACTGGGTTTTCTAACGAAGCAAAAGCAGTGACGCTTGTATGTGTCTGTATGTACAAATTTATATCTAGAAGTGGCTCGCACAGTTGTTGTTATTGTTGATATTGTTAGGTGCCATTGAGTGAGTCCTGACACATGGTTACCCTACGTACAATGGAGTGAAACACTGCCCAGATCTGCGCTCTCCTGTTATTCTTATGGTTGGGCTCACAGTTTTAGCCACTGTGTTGACCCGTTTTTTAAAGGGCGTTTCTCTTTTTCAGTGCCTCTCTACTTTACCAACCATGACACCTTTCTTCAGGGCCTGGTCGCTCCTGACAACGTGTCCAAAGTCCATGCAATGAAGTTTTGTCAGATTGGCCTCTAAGATCATTCTGGCTATACTTCTTCCAAGACGGCCTGATCGTGCACCTAGTCCTCAAAATTACATCCTCGCTTTTCAACATTTTCAGAAGTCTTATTCAGCAGGTTTACCAAGGCAATGCATTGCTTGATCTCTTGACTGCTGCTTCCTGAGGATTGACGAAATGATTGGCAGCTTCAGTTTTTTCTTCTTTTATCGTGAGGTTACATATTGGTCCAATTGTGAAGATTTTGGTTTGCTTTATACTGAGCTGTACTCTATACTGAAGAGGGCAATCTCTGATCTTCACCAGAAATGCTGCAAAAAAGAAAGTGCTGCGAGTCCTCACTTTTAGCAAGCAAGGTAGTGTCATCTGCATATCGCACAGGCAGTAGAAACGGATAAATCTAATTTAGTTTAAGCCTGAGGGTAGGGTGTAAGCTGGAGATTCATATAGCTGCAGGGACAATAAACAGGAAGCAGGAAGGTGAAGAGGAAGACCGCAAGCTGGTAGATGCAGCGCTGAGTGACTGGACGGCCAGCAGTGGCCAGCAGGCAGAATAACAGGGGCTCCATGAACAAGATGAAGGGTTCAGATGCAGCTATGGGAGTGAGCGAGCTTCCACACACTGGCAGTGGATACTGAAAGTAAGCCACGCCATAAATAACACCTCCGTCAGTTGTCTGAGGACTGTGACAGATTGAGGAGTGGGTACTCCACCTGATTCTCCCCCAAACTGCTTGACAGCTTTACAGAAGATCCCATCATGGATCCTACCACCCTAGATGACCCACTCAAGTTGATAGAAAATTTAACTATCACACTAGTCATCACATGGTAAAGATTAGATAATTTAAAATCTCCATGATGCCAATTTACAATTGAAGCCGATATTAAATGATAAAAAGCAGAACACAGTGGATTTGTGTATATTGCGCAAATTTTTCAAAAGTAGTGAATAAATTATGTGGGGGCCTTATCTGGCCTCCTCGAGCTACACAAGAGAAGGTAAATCCAAGGGTGATTACTATGAGGCAGATGTCTGACAGGGCTCCCCCCGTCAACCTTCTTGATCCTATTCTCACACCATCTCTCCCTCCCACAGCATTCTGCTTCTCTGCTGCGTTCATTCCACAACCCAGTGCAATAGCCTCACATATGCAATACTCTTGATTATAGAGGCTTATTAGGGAAGTTATCAGATTATAAAAGTCAAGACAAGAAAACATCCCATATAGTCCTTTTGTCCACAGGGCCTCTTTTCTCCCCTTCTGGGTGGTATGTTTTCCTCTGCTTAGCCTCTCCCATGTATGGTCCCCTGACCTGTTCCTAGCTTAGGCAGGTGCTATAGTATTCGTTCAGTATTGATAAATGCTCAGAGGCACTCTAGTCTTATAACTAAACTCCTATCTGAAAACGCTCAGCCTTAATCCCTAAGCTGGGAAGCCCACTGCTTGGTCTCATGCTACCACAGCTGTTTCCACATGTTCTTGCAGGGACCTCAGTCAAGCTTATCCCCTGTGGTTATCCATTCATACTTGGTAGTCATGAGATAGTCCTTCGTGCCTCTGAGATGGTTTGTTTTATACTCAGTATTAAGGCCAAATGAGCCAATCCCCTATTAGTGTTCTATACATTTTATTTGCCTACTCCCACCCAGCCATTTGTGGGATGTTTTAAGGACTTAGGTTAGAAGAGCCAAACCAAGTAATTTCACTTTATCATAGGTAGTTATTCCAGGTGTACTATGTGGGAGTGACCAGAGTACAGGAGATCATGATGGTTAGAAGGGAAGTGGATGCCATGACTGAATAGCATGAATCATATTAGGACAATGAACTTAATAAGAATGAATGAATGGGAGGAAATGCCAGTGGAAAGAGCCCAGTGTCCCTCTCATGCACACATACATCTTCTATCGACAGAGACTCCCACGGAAATGGTGTTATAGGAACCCTATATCGCTATAGGAGATTCAAGTTTTAATTGAGAAAGAAGTTGATACACTATTTTGTGAAAATGTTTTGAATCAAATTTGAAACAAGAGAACTCTGTGATTGAATGTTTTTCCAAAAGGTGAAAATAGTAAGGAAAACAATTTAGAAATATGTTTTTTAAGTTCTAATAATATTTAGGAGCATAAATAAAAACAGAATTTGCTAATCATGTCAAGGAGTGAATCTATAGGTAAGGGAAAAGAAAAATCGTTATTAAAAGATGACTTTGCTATTTAAGGGAGAAAGACCAGGTTTCCTGCGCTAATGAAGTGTTACAATCTCAGAAACCCACAGGGACTGTCCTA
>NW_022103915.1:66345108-66361227 GCF_000313985.2 Echinops telfairi
TAGGAAGAGGGCCAAATTTGGTCCACAGGCTTTAGTTTTTTACCACCTACTCTAAATTAATTTAGATATTTCAATTTTTTTCATATTTAGTTATTTATTACACCTTTGATTGATTTTTCCTATTAAATTATATCTATTCTTGATGTCATCATAGTTCGTTTGGACTCGTAGTGACTTTTTGTTAATAGAACACAATTGCTCAGTTCTGAGTCATCCACTCAGCTTTGCTGGGTTTGAACCCATTATCACAGCTTCCATGTCAATCGTGTTGGGCGCCTTTCTCCTTTCTGCTGAGCCTCTACGAACATGATGTCATTCCCTCTCACTCATTCGTAAGTTTGTCATTCAGTGGGGGCTTGCATGTACTAAGATGTGCTAAACCATGCCACTGCTATTTCAAAGATCAATAAGTTAACCTTTGAGGGACAAGTTTTAGCGAAGATTATAGATGAACAGCCTAGGGAGATGAAAGAAGCAGATCTTATTTGAAATATTAGCCACTGAAAATCTCATGAACAGTAAGAGATCATTGTCAAGTATAGTGACAAAAGATGAGCCTCCCAAAGTGGAAGACACTCGAATACAATTTAGGAAGGGCTTCCTGCTCAACATGAGACTCATCCTCAATGACATGGATAAAGGAAATCTTTGGGGACCTTCATAAAGTAAGAAGAAAAGAGCTGCTAAAATTCCTTAATATCGCAAGATGGAGTGTATGAACTACGAATCTTGGAAAATTGGAAGTTGTAGAAAATTAAATGGAAGACATAAAAATTGATATCCTTGGCATTAGTGGGTTGAAATTGTGTCTTTCACTGACTCTTAAGAGAATAAAATCTATACTTTCTTTTATTTTGTACATCTGAAAAGTATACTTATGTTTTCTTCTGTTTTTCTGACACTTTAAAGTATGAGATTGAACACATTATAAAGCACTAAAAATGTTTATTACATTAAGATTAAAATGATATAGTATTGCAATTCAAATGGATCACTGACAAGATGACCTTAATTTCTATTCAGACTACTCTTGTTCCCTTTGAGATATAGATGAGTGATAATAGACACAAATAAATATTTCCTGGCAGTTGGATAAAACTGCCAAGAGATAAGGAAGAGCCATATCCTCTTATTTTTCTGGTTAACCTTATTTTTCTTGTCTCTTAATTTTTTTTAACTAGGCAAATTATTGCTACTTCAGTAAAAACACATTAAAATATTGGTTGAACGACTGGTATTCTCAGAAGACAGAGGAGACACGCACAATGCAGCCGGACATTTCCAAATAGAAATTTATGCTATTCTCAGAATTGACGACAAAACACTGAATCACATGAAATCCATTCACAGTGACTTTCAAAGCTTTAGGAACAGCAGTGGAAGGCATACAATCAAGTGGGCTGTGTCTGTACTTCTCAGAACATATGAAACCAAGTGCACAGGGTTTTAAGCCAGGATTTTGTGTAGCTTTGACCTCGAAAGTTTCTAAAAAGAACTAGTCTTCAGGTGCTGAAACCCTCTGCCTTTGAAGAAGAGAAGTCAAATCATTGTAAATATGTTCTGATTGGGAAAGACTTCAGGACTTGGGTTAGGTTACTGTCCTCTGTCTTCAACGAAGCCCAGATTTCAGGCTGAATAATCAGTCCGATCTGCTTACTGATTCTAAGAAGCTTATCCTCGGCAGTTACAGGATTTGACATGTTGTTCTGGATGCTCCACCTCCCCTACAAAGGGTCAAACTTCTTTTCTCTCTCTAAAAAATATCAGCTCACTCTAAATTTGGCTTACCCAGTGAAAAGACTAGTTACAAAAAATATATCAATATTTATGCATATACTTTCCACCTAGCATTTCCTTTCCTTTACAGCTCAGTAACTCTGATCTTTTTTCCCCTTTTGTTATAAAAATGAGAATGAAAGAGAAGAGAGTGAAGGAGAAGGAAGGAAGGAGGGAGGGAGGGAAGGACCAAAGGAAGGAAATAAATAAATCTTAGAGACTTTAGGGTGCTGCCTGTCAATTTGTCTGACATAAGCATAATCATTTCTGAAAAAAATTTTCAATCTAGGGAATGAATGTCTTCTCAAGGAGGAAACGCCAGCTATTAATGTTTAATATCTTTTAGCTCAGAATTATGTCTTTAATTAGATTAATACCAGGTCGCTTAGAGTCAAACACCGTAAGCAAAATGTAACCCCTCTTTGCCAACTTTGAAGCAAATGTCAAATTTTCCATCTCGACTCTCATATTATTGGGTTCACACAGATATCTATGGAACATCTGGGGTACATGACCAGATAATTCTACTAGTTCAATCCACGGCCCGGTAGGCACCCTGAAATCAATTAGATGCCACATTCTATTTTCCAGGTGTTAAACTGGATTTGGTGGCACCCAGTTGTAGTTGTTCACTCATAGGATCAAAGACTCATTCAGAATCTATTTAGAGAAAGATGTTCAACTTCCTGTGTAAGATCTAGGTTTTTCTCTTCATGAAATGATTATTATTACATGCAAGCAAAATTTTCTGATAATGATTAAACTATGCTTATGGTAATACATTTATAGGGAACTGTCAGAATTCAAGCCAGACTGAGAAGAGGACATAGAGAGATGTGATTTCCAATGTCAAATGGATCTTGGATGAAAGCAGAATATGTCAGAAAGATGTATATGTGTGTATTTTATTGAGTATGCACTTATTGAGTGTGGGTGGATCATAACAATCTATAGAAAACATTTCAAAGAATAGGACTTTTTAGAACACTTAATTTTGTTCACCTGGTCAGTAACAAGGGACAGTCACTCAAAGAGAACAAGGGGGTTTCAATAATTTAAAATGAGGAGCAGCGTGAACCGGGTTGGTTCTTTCACTGTACTTATTCAATCCATTTGAACCTGAGAATTTGGACTACATGACGGGGAAACAGCATTAACATTGGAGGAAAGTTCTTAGGGCACCTTGGATTACTGTTAATCAACCATTCATTTGCAGATGACACAACTTTGCTTGCTGACACATGAACATTCATGGAAGCAACAGTCAAGAAATCAAGTGCCGTATTGCACTGGGAAAGCCTGCTTCACAGAACTATTTAAATTATTAGATAACGAAGATGTCGCCTGTGGATTAAGGGGCACATGACACAAGACCTGGCATTTTCCATTGTCTCACAATCACTGAAACCTGGACAACGAATAAGTAAGACCAGGGAAGATTTGATGCACTTGAACGACGGTGCTGGGGAACAATACTGACTAAGTCCTGGATTGCCAGAAGAACATATTTGTCTCAGAGGAAGTATGGCCGGGATGCTCCTGAGAATCAAAGATGTCGAGATTTTGTTTCCCTTTTTTTTTTTCACACGTTACCAAGAAAAAGCAGGTTGCTGGAAAATCCATCACACTTGCTAAAGTAGATGATCAGCCAACTAGAGGAAGACTTTTGACCAGCTGAATAGACACAGTGTTGCAACACTGAGTTCACACAGAACAACAATTGTGTGGATGGTGCGAGGCCAGGCAATGTGCCCTTTTACTGTACATCGGTCACTATGAGTCACAGCTGATGTAAGGGCACCTAACGGCAACAGCAACCACTTATGTCTTCTCTTCAAAGAATCGGGCCAAACTTAGCATCCCCCGTTTAGGAGATTTTTAAATTTCCAAAACCTTATACTTCCATGGTTCATGGTAAAGAACTTTTCACCAAGCTGATGATTTGCCATTTTAGAGACTCAAATGCTGGCGATTTGCTATTTTAGAGACTCAAATGAAACAATTATTCATTTAAGGGCAGTGCGTCTGCTCAGAAAAAAATATTTTTATGTAGCTCGTCCACATGTCATCCTTAGGATCAAACTGTATAAATGCTCATGGCAACTACACAAGGGTAGGACTTTGTCTTCAATCAGTGGTTGATAAATAGGAAAATCATGGGTGAATTCATGTCTCCTCTTCCCTCCTTTACTATTATTCTTAGATTTCTTCAGTTTATCTTACCATAACTCAAAGTACTTTTTCTGACACACCATACAATAAGTTCTCTGATTTCTAAAGCTACTGGTAGCCAGCAGCCCCTCCTTGTGGCCCTTGTTAGAGAGGTAGTACAAGACCTCTGACATGGAACAAGGATGATTATTAACCTTTGTCTATATTTAACAGAAATGCTTCATTATATTCAAAGAATCAATCTGTGCATGCTTTCTAAAATCATTTCAAATGCACACACAATGAAGTACGCATGTCTGCCCAGAGATACACATACAACTATCAAACGGAGTGCACTTTGTAAAGCTAAAAGTTAAACACAGGTCTAAAAAAATTCCACAAAACTTTAAAAAAGGAAAATCAAGAATTTTTACGTGAACACCTGAACTCACTTGAAAAATCATCTTATGCAGTTAGTGCTCTATGAAGTTATAACTGCTTGGAACTAGTAAGCTTTCAACATACACAGCAGACAGCACTCTATCAATGCCTACTTCCTTATAGCAGATAGCAACAAACATAGGAAAAAAGTATAGCTACACAGAAATGTAGATGTTGATAACATTGTTACTTTGTGCTTTATGAAGCAGAAAAATATAATAACATTTAGGTTATGTTAATAAAATAATTTATTTTTATTAAAAAGAAATATGATAAAATCTGTCTTTAGCCAAGTATCCCCAAACCTAAAACTAGTTACTATATGTTTTTATAGTGAACATTTTAAGGGGTCAAACTAATATAAGAAAAATAACTCATTCTAGGTATGTGTAGTAAATTTCATATATAAAAAATAAAATGAGGATTTTAAAAGGTGTAAAAGAGATTATAGAAATACACAACTCCTTACTTATCCACATAGTTATGTTTCATTTTCAAGATCTCTTTTTTCCTTAAATGAAAGGATTTATAAAGATTTTATGTAAGTGTTTTTATAAACATGAAAACCTATCAAAATGAATAGATTGTTACATTAATTCTTTATTTATCAGAACACTTTAACTCATAAGTACACGTGTGTCATAAAATAAAGTTCCTTGGGGAGAAAAAGTGTTGCTAGTTTAACAATACTATCTGCAGGTAAAAATTATATTTCAGTTTTTTTCTGCTTTAGAAGGCCATGTTATACAAATCAAAAATAATTTATCTACAGTGCACTCTTAAAACACACTGTCTAAGGAAGAGTCACAAGAACAGTTTCCTCAAGATAGGCTCTCACGCACAGTTCCAGGTGATCAAAGCAGATTTCATGCATACTGACACCATTATAGTGAGTACCACATACGCACCGATGTGCTGAAGTTAATTCCAATAACAAACTTTTAAGCTCAATTCCTATGTTTTTCTCATGTGTATGGCATGAAAATGAACAATGTCATAAAATTCCAAAAATAATACAGTGCAAAACAAAGAAGCACACACATACAAAGCAACTACATAATTCCATGGTGTTTCAATTGGGTTACAGAAAACTCCTCTACAAGGTGACTACTGGCTGAATTTATAAAGAATTCTTGGCAAACACATGCCATTATTTTTTGCATGAGTAAGGTGGTATGTCCAAGTCTTTAGAGATATCATTTCCCTCCTAACAATACAAAACATGTGTTTTCAAAACAAGTCAGAAATTGCTGCCTATCCCCATAAAATTTCTTTTGTGAACTGGGGATTCCACCCAAATCACAATAACAAAATATTTCAGATGGCAATGCTTAGACTAAGGGGACTAGCACCCCTCACCAATGTGGTATAACTCAGTAACACAGCACTCCTTAAAATAAATGAAATTTCATGTAAATGCATATTCTTATTATTGTTAAGTGACTGTTTTAACTCATGTATATATGTTGTATGTACATATATGCACAAGTAAAGAGTATGTATGCAATTTTTCATAATATTGCCATTTTATAACAGAAATGTAACCACACTTAGGTGTTAGAATCTCCTTATCACTCCGCAGCCTGCCAGCGTGTTTGCTCAAGGCTGAGTGGAAATTATGCATAAGAAAATTTTGGCCTTAAACATAAAAATGCAGAAATTTTATTTATTCAGATAATTAATCTTTACTAAAACAGGGACATTTTAGGTGGATACACTGCAGTGCATAAAAGCAAAATTTCTTTCCAACAAATGGAATGAAATAGCTTAAAGAAATGCAGTAAAATATTTAAGTGAATGAATGAGATGGTTTTCAAGACATAACTTTGCATGAGGGAATAGACTGTATTAGTGTGCAGAGAATTTGATTAGATACTGATGTTAATGTGCCTTATTAATTACATTCAGACAGGTGCAGAGCAGAAGTAATTAAAAAACAAAAGATCTTTGAAGATTTTCCTAGATTATGATTTAACTAATATTAGTAATTGAGATAACCATATCATATAATTATCCTGTGTGCTAAGGTGATCAATATAAAATAGGAACCATAAAAGAGTGGTGAGTAAATAAATATTAATCTCATTTCCCTGATTTATCTCTACTACTTCTTTCAACACGCTCATGCAACACTGGAAGTACATATTCATCCATGCCAGGAAGTTGGAAGACAACTACTGTGTTATTTGACTGGAAGGGATCATATTTGTATTCTTCCAAAGGAAGGCAACCCAATATAATGCTAAAACTATAGAACAATATCATTAACATCATACACAAGAAAAATTTTGCTGAAAGTTTTCCAACAATGATTGCAGCAGTACATTGACAGGGAGCTGCCAGATGTAGGAAAGTTCATGGAACAAGGAATATCACAGCTGATTTCAGATGGATCTTAGGTCAAAGGAGAGAAAATCAGGAAGATGTTTACTTGTGTTACATTGACTATGCCAAGGCTCAACTGTGTGGATCATAACAAACTATGGGTAACCTTGAGAACACAGGAATTCCAGGACATTACAGTGTGCTCATCTAGAACTTGTACATGGATCAAGAGGTGGTTGTGTGAACAGAACAGGGGTATAGTGCATTGTTTAAAATCAGGAAAGGTATCTGTCAGGGCTGTATCCTGTTACCATACTTATTCAGTCTGTATGCTGAGCAAATAATCAGAGAATCTGGATTGTATGAAGAATGTGGCATCAGGATTGGAGGAAAGCTTATTAACAACTTGCAATATGCAAATGACACAAACTTGATGAAAGTGAAGAGGGCTTGAAGCACTTGTTGATGAAAATCAAGTACTGCAACCTTCAGTAGGGGCTACAATTCAATGTAAAGACCAATACCCTCACAACTGAACCCGTAGTTAATATCTTAATAAACAGGGAAAAGATTAAATTTGCCAAGAATTTTGAATTGCTTCACTCCACAAGCAATGCACATGGAAGCAGCAATCAAGAGATCAAAAGACAATGTTGCATTGGGTAAATCTTCTGCACAAGACCTCTTTAGAGTATTGAAAAGCAAGAGGACTAGGGTGTGCCTGACCCAAGCCATGGTATTTTTAGTGGCCTCATATGCATGTGAAAGTTGGACATTGAATAAGGAAGACCAAAAAAGAATGGATGTACTTGAATTGTGGTGCTGGGTAAGTGTGTTAAAAGTACCATGGACTAACAAAAGGGCAAATATATCTATCTTGTCTTTGAAGTAGTACAGATAGAATCTGTACTACTTAGAAGTCAGGATGGTCAGCTTCATTGTACATACTAAGGATATGTTGTCAGAAGAGGCAATTTCCTTGAGATGGATACCATGAGTGGTAGAGAGGTGGCAAAAGAGAGGAGGAGTCTCCATAAGACCGACTGACAAAGTGGCTGAAACAATGGGCTAAAGCATAGCAATAATGTTGAAGATGGAGCAAAAGCAGACAGTGTTTGGCTGTTTTGTATAGGATCACTATGGATTGGAACCCATGCAACAGCACCTAACAACAACTACAACAATCCCTACCCACTCTCTTCAAGTAGATTCGGTCCCACGGAGTAGAACTGCTCCGTGGGTTTCCGAGACTGGGAAGTTTTCTGGGAGCAGACAGCCTCATCTTCTCCTGTGGAGCAGCTGAGAGTTTTCACCCACCACCTGCGTATAGCAGTTCCAAAGGTTAATCCATGAAGCCACTACGGTTCCTTGAAATGTAGCCATTTTGCGTATTTAAAAAAACAAAAAAGGGGCCTGTGTTATAGCAGGAAAAATGGTGTCATCTCTCATAAAAATATTTTAAGTGTAAATATGTTACAGAACATTTAATATGCGGCATGAAGCTAAAATGCACACTAGAGTTCCGTAACCAGTTGCTGTGCGATTGATAACTCCTCATGACAACTCCAGGAGTTCAGAATACAACTGCATTCATTAGGCTTTTCAATGGCTGATTCGTTGGCAATAGGGGATCAGGTTTTTCTTTAATGAACTGTCAATTTTTCAATCAGTAGCTCAACTCAATTGTAGGGACCATTGGAAGTTGCATAGACTTTTTTCCTTCCATTTGGGTAATCCAGTTTTATTACCAGCCAATGAACCTCAGGAACAGCCCCTACCAGTCTGGCCATGGATGTTTGCCTGGTGCAGAGTCTGAAGCATTCAGCCACTAGCTGATGAAGTAGCAGTCTGAACCTACTCATGGGTTCCTTTGAAGACAGGCCTGGTTATCTGCTACTCAATGGTGACAGATGGAGAACCCTGTGGAGCCCTCTATTCTCCACATGGAGGGTTGCTGTGAGTCACAATCAACTCAACAGCAACTAACAATACATTCAACTGGATCCCGCTGAGCTTCTAGACTTAAATAGATAAGGCCTGGTGCTCTACTTCTGAATGTCAGGCAGTGAAAAAATCCTTATGAATTACTTGAGCATTTATTTGCTAATAAACTTTGGTCAAAGCAGAGCCATATCCATTTTTTCCCCCTTCAGATTCTAAGACAAGGCAGTAAGGGCCAAGTTCAGAGTGAATCATGTACATTATTATGAGCACAATCTCAGTGGAAACATCTAAAATCAGGAATGCTTTTTATCTGGATTCCATGTTAATTTCTTTCTTCAATTATTGGTAGCAATGATATTTCTAATATAGAATCTAAATAAAAACATGTATATATGAATAGGCTTCATACAGTGTGTGAGAAAATTAATTATTTTTTTTAAATTACACTTTTCTACAAACTATTTCAAGTCCCTTCACACAGTGATGAACCTAAGTCACCTAGAATTGGCCAAATTATGCTTACTAGTATTTCAGAATGAAGGAAATATTTTAAAACAATTTGCTGCTACCATTAAAAATGAGAGAATTAAGCATATACAAATTTAATGCTTACTTGATAAATCTTCAATTAACTGAAAAATGTTATGTCATTTTTGTCATGTTATGTCAGCATTCTTATTTATTTATTTTTTAGGCTCCATTGAGACCACTGAACCTCAAAGCAACCGTATCAACAACAGGACCACACAGATCACTGCCCTTAAGTTGTTTATTATTGCTTCCATTGCTTCCAAAACTTCCATATTTTCTCCATTTATCATGATGCTGCTGATTGGTCCACTTGTGAGAATTTTTGTTTTAACAGTGAGTTGCAATCTGTACAGAGCCCTGGTGGTGTAGTGGCTAAGTATTGAGCTATGATCTGCCCGGTTGGCAGTTCAAAACCACCAACAGTTCCGCAAGAGAGACTGGGCTCTTTGCTGGCTTAGTATTAGTCCCAGGAAACCCACAGCGGGACATTAAGAGTCAGCATTGACTCAATGGCAGTGAATATAATCTATACTGAAGAATCTATAATTTGATATTAACGTGTTGTTGTTGTTGTTGTTGTTGTTGTTGTTAGGTGCCATCCAGTCGGCTCCAACCCATAGAGACTGTCCAGACAACAGAAAGAAACACTACATGGTCCTGCGCCATCCTCAAAATTGTTCTTAAGGCTGAGCCCTTTGCTGTAGTCACTGCGCCAATCCTTCTAGTTGAGGGTCTTACCCTTTTTTTGGCTGCCCCTTACCAAACACTCTGTGCTTATCCAGAGACTGTTTTCTCCTGACAATATGTTTAAAGTATATGAGACAAAATCCAAACATCTGTGCCTCTAAGGGGCTCTCGAGCTGTACTTTTTCCAATACAGATCGGTTTGTCCTTTAGCAGTCTGTATTTCAGTATTCTTCTCAAGCACCACAATTCAAATGCATCTATTCTTCTATGGTCTTCTTACTCAGAGTTCGTCTTTCACATGCATGTGGTGCAATGGCGAATGCCATGGTTTGGGTCAGGTACAACTTGGTCCTCCAGGTTACATCCCTGCTCTTCAGTACTCTAAAGAGACTTGGGTAGCAGCTTCATCTAACGCAAAACATCTTTGATCTCTCGATGGCTGCTTCCATGAACATTTATTGTGGACCCAAATAAGACCAAAAAAAACTTGAAAACTTCAACCTTTTCTTAACTTATCATGATTTTACTTATTGAGTCCGTTGTGAAGATTTTGGTCTTCCTTATATTGAGTTGCAATCCATACTGAAAACTACAATCTTTGATCATCAGCGAGTACTTCAAGTCCTCCTCACTTTCAGCAAGTAAGGCTGTGTCATCTGCATAGTAAGTAGTAGGTTGTTAATAAGATTTCCTCCAGTCCTGATGCTGCACTCTTCATATAACCCAGCTTCTCTGATGTTTGCCCAGCATTTATATTCAACAATTATGGTGAGAAGATACAACCCTGACACACTGCTTTCCTGATTTTAGACCACGTGGTATCCCCTTGTTCTGTGTGCACAACTGCCTTTGGATTCGTGTACAAGTCTGTCCGAGCACATTGGAGTGTTCTGGAATTCCCATTCTTCTCAAGGCTATCCAGCGTTTACTTTGGTCCTCACCTTTGCAGAGTCGACGAAGCAGAAGGAAACAGCTTTCTGGTGTTGTCTGCTCTGAGCCAAGATCAATCTAACCTCAACAAGGATAGCCCTTGTTCCGGGTCCTCTTCTGAATCTAGTCTAGACATTCCCTACCAATGTGATGCTGAAACTCTTGTTGGATGATATTGCAATTGTACTTGTGTGTGATATCAATAATGTTATTCTATAGTTTGAGCATTTTCTTGAGGTACCTTTTTTTGGAATGGGCATACATAATGACTTTTCCAGCCAGCTGGCCAAGGTAACTGTCTTCCAAGCTTCCTGGCAAACATGAGTGTGGGCTTCCAGTGCTTCTTCAGCTTTCTGAAACATTTCAATGGTGTGTTAGTCCAGGTAGATTAGAGAAAAAAATCCATAGACACTTACTTATGTGTGCATAAGTAAGAGCTTTATATAAAGAGTAATTATATATTAAGAAAAATTCCAGATCAAATCCATACGTCCGATATTAGCCCATATGTCTGATACCAATGTATAAATTCCTCTTCAGACTCACACAACATATGCAATGATGCAGAATGAAGGGAGATCACAGGCCAGTGGGTGGAAAGTCTTGTGGCTCAGTGGCGGTGTCAGCATCTCAGTGCTGGTGGGCGTCTCCACATGGTTCCTCCAGCTCCAGGGCTCTAGCATAGCTCCATGTGTCTTGTCATCAGGAATACCGGGCAGAGAGTGTGTATCCCACCACCAGAAAGGAAGACTGGAGTTCCCAGAATCCTCAGGAGAAGGCCATGCCCACACAGAGGCCTCATTGGCTGTGACCCGATTGACAGGCTAGACTCAACCCCTTCACAAATTGACAGATTATGTAACTGCCACAAATGGGTAGTCCATCATTTCCTGGAATCCTGTTTTGTATAATGCATTTAGTAGAGTTTGAACTTGTTCCCTCAGCACCATTGTTTCTTGGTCACATGCTACCTCCTGAAATGGAAGAATGGTGACTAGTATCTTAAGCTAAGTACATCAATTTCTCTTCACTTTCATCCAGCAAAGTTGTATCATCTACTTATCTTGTTAATAAGGCTTTGTCAAATCCCCATGCTTTGTTTTTCTTTATGTAGTCCAGGTTCTGTAATAATTATTCTCAGTATACAGATTGAATAATTGTGGTGAAAAGACACAATGCTGACACGTACCTTTCCTGATTTTAAATCATACAGTATTCCATTTATCTATTGGAATAATTGTCTTTTAGTTTATCTATGTAGTTTCTGAATGAGCACAATAAAGTGTTCTGTAATTCCCATTCTTCACAATGCTATCCATAATTTGTTACGATCTACAGTCTAATACCTTTGCATAGTCAGGAAAACACAGGTAAATTCTAAGCTGTTGTTCGCACCTTTCAGCTAAGATCTGTTTTCATTAGCAATGATGTCCATTGTTTCATGTTCTTTTCTAAATAAAGCTTAAATTTGTATAAGCTTCCTATTGATATGCTGGCATATGAAGTTTTAAATTATTATTAGCAATATCTACTTGAATGCGATATTAATGATGTACTTCAATAATTTCCACATTCTGTTGGATCATTTTTCTTTGGAATGAACACACACGTGAGTCTTTGCCTGTTGACTGGCAAAATAGCTGCTTTCTTAATTTCTTGGCATAGACTAGTGAGTCCTTCCAGTGCTGCATCAATTTTTAAAAATATTTCTATTGGTATTTAATCAATTACTGAGGACTTGTTTTCTTTCCAATGCCTTTGGTGCAAATTAGATATTTTCCATCAATATCACTGACTTGATCATACTGTGTCTTAAAACGGTTGAATGTTGACCAGTTCTTTTCAGTACATTGGTTGTATTCCTTCCATAGTCTTTCGATTTTCCTACATTATTCAATATTTTGCCGATAGAATCCTTCAATGTTAAGTCTAGGATTGAATTTTTTGTTCAGTTCTTGTGGCCTGGAGGAATGCTGACCATGCTCTTCTATTTTGATTCTCCAACTTAGCACTTGGGTCTTGGCACTTTGCATGATAACACTTTGTCTTTTCCAGCTGTGTTTGGACATTGTTTTGTTTAGCTCATTTACATCATCATTCCTTCCATTTGCTTTACCTAATCTATCCTTATGCCCAAGTTTCAAAGGCTCTTTTGACATCCATTTTGGTCTTTCTGTCTTTTCAGTGACCAATTGCTTTCTTAATCTAGATAATCAAAACAATATTTTTATCAATTACTCAATGCTTCATGTGAATGGAGAACTATTGTTTCACTTGGATGGGCGCTTCATAGCTCTTATTTAATTTTTGCAAAGACCCAGACTTACAGATTAGTAGGTAGAACTGAAGTATTGAGAAACAATATTAAGCCAATTGATTGGGATTTCCCTTAAACCTATGAATCTAAAATGCTTTATTTATTGATTTAAATTTTACTTTGCTTACGTGAAAATTTACAGAGCAAGTTACGGTAATATTCTATTAAATAATTTGTATATAAAGTGTTCCATGCCATTGGTTGCATTCCTCACAATGTGTCAACACTCTACCCATTTCCACCCTGGTTTCTACTCTTTCTTAACAATGATTTTCACTTTTGAGCAAATATGATCTTTTGGGTGACCAGCCATGCAGAGACACTCTGTGTCACCGAAAGACCTTCACTCACATGTTTCCTTTCGATCTCATATAAGTGGTTATTCTAAGGAGCACATTCCTCTCATTGTTATTTTTTTATAAGCCTTTCTATTGTTTAGCTGAATGTTTTCAGTTCCAGGTCAGAAGGGTATTTGAAGGCCAGAGTTGACTTTATTCTTTTATTTCTATTTTATTTTTATTTTTTAAGGTGTCTTACTTTGCCTTGGTTATCTTGTGCTGACTTCCCTCTTTTCCTTTATCATTAGTAACTTGTATATTCTACCTAATTAGTCATTTCCCTCCCAATCCTACGGCTCATCAAATAATGTTTCCTCCTGCTGTTTGCTTGTGTATAAGGCAGTGGTTCTCAACCTTCCTACTGCCGCGACCCTTTAATACAGTTCCTCATGTTGTGAACCCCCAACCATAAAATTATTTTTGTTGCCACTTCATCACTGTATTTGCTACTGTTATGAATCAGGCCACCCCTGTGAAAGAATCCTTCAACCCCCAAAGGGGTTGCAACACACAGGTTGAGAATTGCTGGTCTAAATATTTTCATTTCTGTCAGTGTCTGTGACATTTTATGTGGTTCATGACAGCAGTCCCATTAAATATTTGTCTTTTTATGATGGACTTCAATCAGCACAATGCCCTGCAACTCTAGCCATGTTGTGAGATGTTTCATGAATTCATTGCTATTGGGTAGTACTTTAGGGGCCTGATATGATTTAAAGTAACTGAATAAGTGGAAAAAAATGTTGACACTTATTTTTTTTGTAAAAGCATTATGGTCTTTTATAAGGTTTCAAGAATTTTTTCCTGAAGCCTTTATAAGAGGTCAAGTAGGTGTATGAGCGTTATATTGACTACTGCTTTCTCCAACATCTGGAGGACGTCGTGGTTACAGCTTGCCACACTTCTGTGAATTATTGTCGTGAATGACTTGTGACTTCTGGGATGCTTGAACCCACCGAGACATTTTTATTCTGAGAAGCTTAGAAGCAGGTAATATTTTTCTTAAAATGACTCCATTCAAGTGCAAAGTTTACCTGTCATCAAATATCAGAAATAAACACAAATGGACTAAGAAAATCAATTCATTTTTGTTGTTGTTGTTATTTTCTAATTTCTTAGCTGTCAACCCCTCTTACAATAAGAACTAACACTTTCCAAAAAGTTATAACTCATGGTAGAAATGGTTTATGGGTATTTGAGGTAAATATCTATGATTACTTTCTTTGATAAAGTATTTGCTTTTTTGATGGATAAGCAATTCAGAATTATTTTAAATGTTAAATAAAAAAAAGAATTTTGATGGGTAATTTCAAATTAAGATTGATGCAGTCCATGCAAAAGTTATAATTTTTAAGTATTTCACTAATCAGTGTTCAAAATTTTTCATAGATATATTTTCTTTATCTTGGAGAAAAAGTAATAAAATTAATTTGTTATAGAGCTTGTGTTATCACAGCATAACCACATAATTTTTAATAATGTCTCACTTTTCCACTGTATGTCTGTGTTATCATTTATTCAAAACAATTTCTTGATGTTACCAGTTCAGGTTTTGTTTTTCTTAATTAAGAACAAACAAACAAAAAATAAAAACACTGTAAGTACACTTGGAGTGAATTGCTTGAAATTACTGTCATCAATGAAGGCTAGGTTGGCAGGAAGACTCTCACTAGTCCAATTTAAATGGAAAGATATGTAGCTGTATCATGTACTCTATTCGGTGCTATGTAAGTTGTAAAATGTTACATTTCAGTAACTAGGTAATTGCATTAATTGATGAATTATTTTAAATACTACAGCTAATTTTAGGCTTTCAATATTGGTCCAATTTTAATGCAGGTAAAAGTGGGGAAAAATCTCAACTCTACATAATGGAAGATTACTTTTGAAAAATACACTTACATGTTGAAATATACTATATAGAGAAAGAAAAGCATAGATCACAAATGATAGTAAAATTGACTTTTACAAACTGTACTTACTTATGACTTATGCCCTATATACGGCCAGTCCTCTCGGCACACACCAGGACTTTCTCAGCACCTTTCCCTTCATGCAAAAAGATACTATTTATTCTGACTGCTATTATAATCAACTACTCAACCATTTCAAGTGTAATATATGATCAAGAACCTGTGAGACTAAAGGAAAAAGTCCAAGCTGCATTGAATGAATTAGCAAAAAATAAGGCACCAGAAATTGACAGAATACCAGTTGAAATGTTTCAGCAAGCTAATGAAACACTGGTGGCACTCACTTATCTATGACAAGCCATTTGGGAAAAGGTTAGTTGTCCAACTGATTGCAAGAAATCACATTTGTACCCATTTAAAAGAATACTGACCCAACAAAATGTAGAAAATTAAAAAACACACATCATTTTAATCACATACATACAAGAACAATTTTCTAAAGGTCACAATGCTTACAGGAGTACTTTAACAGGGAGCTGCCAAAAATTCAAACTTTATTCAGAAGAGTCCGTGGAATGGGAGATATGACTGCTGTCTTTTAATGCATCATGACTTACAGTAGAGAATATCAGAAAGAGATTTACTTATGTTTGATTGACTATGATAATACATTCAACTGTGTGGGTCATAACAAACTAGTGATGAGCGTGAGAAAAAAGAAATTCCAGAACATTTCAATGTGCTTATTTGGAACCCGTATACGAAC
>NW_022103915.1:66362095-66369791 GCF_000313985.2 Echinops telfairi
CCTAAAAGCAACAACGCTATAACACAGTCATACTGCTTTTAGAAAGTTACTCCAATTAAGCATCAAAATACAGGAATAATGATAATTATAGTAGCACTAAATTCATTGGAAATAATCCAATTATTTATCATTCGCAGAATGGGTAAATAGCATGATTTTTGTGAAGAATAACAAAAGTGCACTGTACTTTGAGAAGAACAAACATGTTTGAGTTGGATGAAATACAGTCAGATTTTTCCTTAGAAGCAAGGATGTGGAGATATCAAAGTATTGCCTCAAAGGCTTTGAACGTATTATCAGGAGTAAACAATGCCTGGCTGAAAATATCATGCTGGGTAAAATAGAGCGTCAGGGAAAATGTGGAAGACCTTCGGTGAGACAATTGACAGTGAGTGCAACGCTGCACTCAAATAGAACAAATGTGAGGATGATACAGAATGGAAGAGAATTTCACTCTGTTATACATTGGGTTGTTTTGAATAAGAACTGACTTAATGGCACTTAACAATAGCAACAACGATTAATTAAATAGATTTTCAGGTCTTTGGCCACATTACTCGATTTTTTAAAAATTGAGGCATCTGTGTTTTCTCGTTAATTCATGCAAAATGTTTTATTAATTTAGCTATTAATTTTAATAGGACCCTATCTGCCTTTCTTATTAAACTAGGTTCCTACTAAAGCATAGGCTCCGATTAAAACATAAATTATTAATTTTAATAAGTTATACAGATTTTTTTCAATTTTGGGTGTTCCTTTTCACGTCCATCCAAGTTATATTCATTCATTTACATTTCTAAGCATGTCAATATGCAACTCTTAATTAGTATTTTTGTATATTAACAACAAATAACTAGAAAATCAACTAAAAATTTCAACCTGATATAACCTAAAGAAATTCAAATAATTTAAAAAAGAAAATCAAATACTTTGTCTTAAATCTAACAAAAACTGTGAGTCTTCTTCAATGAAAACACAAAACTTTATTGACAGAAATTCACTAGGGTGAAAGTAAAATCTACTCTTAACTTATAGCAGTGACCTTGGAGGGGCTGACTCTTGGCAGACATCTTTTTAAAATTTTCCCTATCTTCAGAAAATAAATTTTGATATATAAACACAAATATGGATTGATCAAATCCATTTTCTGCATCTATTAAAATGGTTATTGGAATTTTTTTATTAGTTTCCCCAAGCCAAAACTCATTGCCATGAAGTGAATTCCAACCCATCTTGACCCTATTAGACAGGACAGAACTGTCCCTCTGTGTTTCAGTAACTGTGTAAGGGAGTCGAAAGCCTGATCTTTACCCCTGAGCAACTGGTGGCTTCAAACTGCTGACCTTGTGGTTAGCAATGTGTAACCAGTAGGCCACATTTATTTAGTGAGATAAATTTCATTGGTCAATTTCTCCATTTCTGGACTATATCACACTTGGTTATAAAGTATTTTTATAGTAAATATTTTAAATGTAGTTTTTAAATTTACTTGAAACATTGTTGAGAATTTTTGCATGCATGTTCATGTAAGGAAAAAATACATTTATAATTTTCATTTTGTAATGTCATGGTAAAATTTAATAACAAAATCATGGTGGCTTCTTAGAAATAGAAAGTATTCCTCTATGTATTTTTTCAAAAGTTGTTTTTCTTCACTTTCAACTATAAAAATCCAGTAGTAAAATCATGCACTTTATTTATTTTGAGAGAAGTTGTTATATGTCCACTTCTTTCTTTCAAGTATATTTATTGGCATATACTTCACATGTTATACAATTTAATTATTCTATCATATTAATAAGATTTGTGCAATCATCACCACAATCAAGTTCAGAACAATTTCTTCCTTTCTTTACTGTTGTTAATGCCCTGTTCACCCCTATCCTTTTCTCTCATGTCCCTAGGTAATTATTAACCCAGTTACTGTCTCCATAGATTTATCTATCTTGGATATCATATACAGAAAACCATCCAAACACATAAAGGAAGCAAACAACAAGAAAAAACAAACAATGAGAAGATAGAACATATAAAAACTTCAATAGAAAAGAAAGCAGAAAATATTAAATAGTCAAACAACTTTAAACTGGGTCAAAAGAGGGAATAAATGATACTCTATTCCATCTACCATCACTAAGTTTACAATGCTCTCTGTCCGACAGGAAGGCTATACACACCCCTGGGCTACATTCAGTTGGGATTCACCAGAGGTTTAGTCCAGGGAGGGACCACGCAGAGGAGTTTGGGGCTTCTATATTCTTCTACTCCATGAACCACAGCCTTCTGCAAGCCGCATGTCCACAGTTTAAACTCTGGTACTATTCCTTCCTGTGGATTTTTATTTTATTATTTGGTAGATATAAAAAAACAAAAATGTTATATTTCATCTTTTGTTATTTGGGATAACTATATACACATGTATATTAAAGTTATTTTAGCGTATATTTTTATACATTAATAAATTGTATTATGCTTGTATTATCTTTCTAATGCGTGTAGAATCTGTAAAGCTATATAGTCTTTTGGCCCCTGAAATTAGTAGATTATTAGATAAGTATAACGTATACGAGTATATGTATATATGCCAGCCTTATCAGAAGGCTATCACTTTTGAAAACATCTTGATATACTAACTTTTAGTGTTCTTAACTTTTCTATCGTATGTTGGTTTTCGATTCTATCAACAGTTGGTCATAGTTTTATAAATTCCTACTCTTTTGATTCCCGTAGGATTAATTTGTGAAAATTTCTTAGTTTAGGGTTTTTTGTTTCTTTGCTACACAAATGCTAGTCTAATTTATTTTGAGAAAAGTTTTATTTCTTATATATACCTTTAGGGCTACAGCTTGTCTATAAAATACAGAGAATAATAGAAGCCAAGGTAAAAATGGAGGAAAATAGAGGTCATGCAGCGACGTCTATTCTTACTTGATGGTTGTGCATGTCAAGAGCAAGAGCCAAGTTCTACTCCGGAAAGGGTGGTGGAAGTCACAGTGTAACTGCACTCTAATATTTGATTAAGAAAATGTATTTAGTTCTAATGTGATCTAATGGACTCTAGAGTGCATGTTAGCAGCTATTTTTAATAAGGCTTAGTCTTAGAAGTGTGCTGAATACATTGGGGGCACCGGGACAACTAATTGCAATTTCCCATGCAGGATGTAATTCTGGCTTATATTATTACAAAACCTCTCATGGGAATAAAAACATGAAAGAAGCCATAGGTGAGAAAGATAACGTAAACTTTAAACTCAGAATTGATTAGATTTAAAAACAAAAAGTAGAATCAAAATGTCTAACTTTTTTGTTAGAATAATGATAATAGCATGGGGTATCCATGCCATCCAGAGAAAAAGAGGCCTTTTCTCTTTCTTTTTGAATGAGATGAAGGATGGTGGCAATAAGGAGACAATAGGTTAAGGGTTGAAATACCTTGTCCTCCTTCACTTTAAAGTTTTTAAGGAGCATGGATAACTCTTCTGAACAGTTGGCCTGAAAAGAGCCACGTTTGTCAAGTTATTTAGAAAGCTAAAGACGAAGTAAGCAGCAAACAATGGGAATGCTGCTGAATAACACATAGGGAAAAAGCAGTGAACATCCTTCAGCTTTTGTTCAAATTAATATCTCAATATGCAGATCTTCCTTTGTTTTGCAATTATAAATATTTCCTTAATTAAAGTTAATACATTTTCAGGAATTGGGTATAGCCATTCTGATGCTACTTTAGATATACATTAATTTCACTGACTGAGTTAATTTAGGCTCATAGCAACCCTATGGAAGAGAAATGTCCTTGCCAGTCTTGAGGCTACAAATCTTGGCAGAAGAAGAAAGCCGCATCTTTAGAGCAGACCAAAGAGGTACCTTTATACAGCCTGGCTTTCACTGACGGACAGAAACTACACATAAGGAAGGTGGAAGTCTAAAATGAGACCTCTGGACTTGTATTAAAATTAGAGGCATTATTGTTGTGCTAGTCTGGGTAGACTAGAGAAACAAATTCATAGAGACACTCATACATGTATAAGAAAGAGCTTTATCTACAAGGGCAATTGAATATTGAGAGAACATCCGAGCCCAGTCCAGATCAAGTCCACAAGTCTGATATTAGTCCATATGTCCAATACCAATCTATAAAGTCCTCTTTAGACTCACAAAACACTGCAATGATGCCAACTGCAGGAAGATCACAGGCCAGTGGGTGGGAAGTCTTGTCGATCCAGTGGCACTGTAAACATCTCAGCACTGGCAGGGGTCTCCATGTGACTTCTCCAGCTCTGAGGCTCTAGTGTAATTCCCTGTGTCTTGTCAGATGCAATGACTTTCAGGGAATCAGCAAAGAGAGAGAGGGTCTCTGGCCTCCAAGGAGGAATGCCAGAGTTCCCAGAATCCTTAGGAGAAGGCTATGCCCACACAGAGGCCTCATTGGCTATGACCTATTGACAGGTAAACTCCACAGGTAAACCCCTTCACTCATAATTCTCTCAAATTGACAGATTATATAACTACCACAATTATGAACTTACTTTTTCACATATACTTATACATATGACTATAGAAATAAGTATGAATATTCATAAATTGTAATGCATATGTATACTTCCTAATGTATCTGATCAGAGAGCCTAGAAGCAATACCATCCTAATAAAAATAATCACACCTTGTAACCAAATAAGGTCCAGGTGGTGCAATGGTTAAGCAATCAAGTTGCTAACTGAAAGGTCAGCAGATTGAACCTACCATCCACTTTGTGGCAGAGCAGCCTGGAGATCTGTCGGTGTAAAGACTACAGCTTTGCAAACCCTCTGGGGCAGACTGTCTAGCCTATAGGGTCACTGTGAGTCAAAAGTGACTTAATGGCAATGGGTTTTTAACAGCTCAAAAAACAAAACAAAACAAAAAGGAACTTCACTGCCAAAGAGTTGATTCCAACTTAATGGTAGCAAGCAAATCTTTACATTTCAGTGAGGTTCCCCAATCGAAGGACTTTAGTTTCCTTGGAGAAATACCTTCAAGGCTATGGCAGAGAAAATACACAATAAACTATAAATCTATTATCTACCTATCTATATCTGTTTGTTTATCTAGCTACCTATCCTTTATTTATAGCTCTGAAGTACTAGGAATATGTAGAATTCCAATTTTATGTGCAATTTGAAATTGTTTCCTTTCCTCTTGCTTCTTGTATTCGTGTGGAGTAGATAAATACTAAAGAAGAGGAAAAATACAATGGGATTTTAGATGGTGATAATTGCAGAGATCAAATTGGATAATGAGTCATTCAGTAAAGCGTTAGCTGCCAAGGCGACATGGAGAACAGTCGCCCCTCACTACAGTTCACATGAGTAGGGAAAGCAAACTTGTCTTTCTTGGCTCTAACGGAGGTGGATAAGTGAAACCTGCTCAAGTTGGGGAAGTGCGTGTAAACCCTTGAGAAGCAGGTAAAACGCCCGGAACGGAGTTCAACATGCACAAATGAGAAAGGAAACAACTGTGCCCCCTGGACCATAAAAAGAGCGGGGGGTGAGTAATGAATTTTAAAATATAAAGTTAGGCCGAACCGACTCCATGGTCTTGTTGAACATACAGAAGCTAGACTTTAAAGTTCCAGCAAAGACTCAAATTAATCAGGTCAACACTGGCATCTTAATATACATAGCAATGGTAAACACACAAACAAACAAACCTTTTAACTCACATCTCCTTAAAAACAGTATCATCTTTTCTCACATGCAAGGCTATTTTACTTGTGAAAATTAAATAGAAAGTAGAAGAACTGTGAAACTGTATATGAAACATTTTCCAATTTGTATAGCATGGCAATGAATCCTCCATCCCATGCCCAAACTGAGCCCGGGGCTGTTTCTTCCTATGCAACTATTTTGAACACAGATAAACATTTCCAGGAAAGTGGACATACCTAAGGAATGTAAATATCCACCGGCTGCAGAAAATCAATACCACTGCCCAAAGCATGATTTATTGATAATGTGTTTGTTAGACACTGATTTTTCTTTCATTTAAAAGAGAGCAGAAATGTATTAAACGTGTATTTCCAGAAAAGTCTCAATTACATACCTACTTTTATAAGAGCTGTTGGTATCATTTTTTTAACTCTGAAACAGTGTTCCAGGTCATTACCTCTTTAATTACACCTTCATTTTTCATGGTTCTCTAAGAACAGCAGATATTAATTAACAAATGAAGGTGTTCAGTGACTTAGTTGCCATTTGTGCTGATCTTCCTGAGCTGATCTTCGAAAGGCTTTGATAAATGGTTATCCGTTTCTATTCCTCATTAGGTTATCTCTGCTTGCACTGTCTCCTGGTCTCAAGGATGACTGCAGAAATATGACCATAAAACGGTAGCTTCTCATTACACCTGGAAGCAGTAGGAGTGTAGTATTTATAATCTCATTATCTCAATGGAGAGTTGTAGCCGTGCATATGCTCTCATTATCTCTACTGGGGATTGAAATGATATATATAGTCTCATTTTCTGTGCTGTGAATTGGAGAGTTACATTTAAAATTGAATTCTCTGCACTGTAAGTAATATGCAGTGGGTGGATAACTGGTTGAAAGTGCATCCAGATATTTTTTATTATTTGAGTTTTCATTTTTCATATGAATTCAGTGTTTGCTTTTGAAATTTCATCACTTAAAATACGTGATAATAGTCTCGAAAAGAAAATTAAAATCATAAGAAGAGCATATGTGAGTTCAAAAAAGATATACATGGAGGAACTGCCCTTATCTTCAGTCCAATGAAAAGATAATTGTCATTCAGGCGAAATAATGACTATTAGCAATGTAACAAGTTCACATACAATGAAATAATATTTTGTTTTGAAAGTTTCTGTTACCATTTCCTTTCTGTAGGTCACATTTTTCTTACATGAAGTATTATGGAAAATACTCTTTGCTTCAAAACCACCATGAAAGAGTTTTCTTTTGAATACATTAATAGACATGACATCATACAATTGCATAGTAGTTACAGGGTATATAAGTACAACTCAAAGAAAGAAACAAAGAAAAATCCACAAATCATGTTGCTTATAAATCATATTTCAAAAACAAGCTCCTCCAAATTAAAGACAAAGGTATAATTTTAGTACTTAAGCATAACTTTCAATAAATGTATACCTATTTTTGGATAGTTCAAATGTGTTTTTCCAGCCTTGTTTAACCAATAGTTATTTCTGTTGCTGTATATTTAAGGTTAATGTGTGATGGCAATAATAGCTACTCTGCTAGTCACTACAATTTTTGTTTTTAGAGTTTCATTTTTGAATTTCTTTAAGTTTGACCTAGTGAAGTTTTCAGAACTGTATTTCTTTCCTCATCATGTCCATTTCTTTTCATCCTTGGCCAAAAGGACAAGTTTATTACCTTGTTTCTATGCCATGCTTTACTAATTCCATCACCTTGTCATCTGTTTTGATTCCTATTTTTTCCTCTTCTTGGTTTACATTTTTGCATTTATTTGTATGTTAGTAATCTTTTTCACAAGATGCTATAATACTGGAAAGTTTGCATTTATTTATTTGAGGATTTAAAGGGGTCCTTTAAATAGCATGTTTGATTCTGATGTCCACTTACATTATGAAATCAGTTGGGTACTTTTGAGTCCTTCTTTTACGTTTTCTTAAAATGGATCAGAGTAGTATTTAGTCTACAGCTAATTTGCCTTT
>NW_022103915.1:66370458-66378692 GCF_000313985.2 Echinops telfairi
GCTTATTTTCGGGGGGTCTTATTTTTGGGGGTGCCTTATATTTCAGTGAGAGGCAAAACTGTAAGTAGGTCTTCTTTTCGGGGGATGTCTTACTTTCGGGGAAACACGGTAGGAGACCGCATGGCAGAGAGTCGGCTTCAACTCTGAGGCAATGAGTAGGTCTTGGTATATTTTGTGTGGCTTTTATTCATTGGAGGGTGTATTGTATCCTTGTCACTTCATAATCCCTACAGGCAGAAAGAAACCTGCTCCATATGTTTTGCAAGTATAAATGAATGCAATTGTTGAATAATAACTCCTATATAGGGAAAAGTCAAAAATCATTGCTTCTGGGTTCGAGTTCAAATAAAACACGTGTAACCATATCTCTGCATTTGGTGAAAGACTGCAGACACGTTCTCTTGTTATACCATTTATCTTAATCTGATTAAGGTACCTTCACAATGAAAACTCCTTTCATAAATAACAGTGGCTTCCAAGAGTATCTGCCGAGCCAGTGATATTCAAGACAGCGTTCAACTCAGACCTCTGCATGACAATTATTTTGGGGGAACCAAAGTGGTACAGTTGATAGAGTTTCTTGAAACACAGAGATGAGTGAAGGGACTTATGATGAAGAAGTTTCAAGCAAACTGAGCACCGCATGAGTGAGAAAGCTGCCAGGAAGATTGCACGGAAGCAGTGTTGTTTGGGTTTGGCTTTGGTTTGCCTTTTCCCATTCCTACAACACTCCTGCCCATTCCTTGAGGGTAGCAGACGCTGTCTGTGGGACTTTTGTGGAAAAGTTTACCACAGCCACCTTGCAGTCCTGTTCTTGCCCCTGTAGAATTTTGTTGTTTCTCTTGTTCCCCAGACTCAAACATTAAGAAAAGAACGGCACTTCAGGCCTCCACGATGTCAAAACTTCCAATATGATGTGTAAGTCAAAGTGTGCACATTTCAGAGTAAACTTAGACAGAAACATCAACTTCACAAGTGTGCAGAATTGCATATTGACTACTTTGAACAAGAATGGCTTCACATTTTTCAAAATTTAGCGGTAAGAATTTCTATAATTTTGTAGTAATACTTTTTTATTTACCCTCATATGTCGAAAACTTCCTGTAGGTTGTTTACTGTTCTAATCATTTGCTGTTGAAATTGATGGAAAATATTATATTTTGCAAATAATGGTGGTTGTACTGAATCGTTTCCTTCTCAGTTTTTGTTTGTTTGTTTCTTATTAAAGATTTCCATTCCATATACTGCTATAGCCTGGCTTCTTAGTCACCAAAAGATATAGGAGTTACAAGCCTTGTTTTGTTCCCAACATTTTACAAATAACAGCGATGCTATGTCTATCAGAATTTTTTTTTTACTTTTCTTAGAAAAATAATCTTAGTTTTCTTCTAAAATTAGTTATATAATCTGTTAGATATTTTTCAATGTTTACAAATATAGTTTTTATATTTAAACTGTTTAGTTACTATTAATTTATATTAATACATTCCCATTCTATTTGATAAAAAATATTTTACTAAGCAACAACTGCAAAGAGCTTGATAAACTTGTTCGGTGCGGTCCATTCGGTTCTGCGCTGTCTATGTACAAGCAAATGAACCTTCCCCTGCGCAGCATCAGCCTCCAGCTGTCCTGTTTGAGCCCATCAGTGCAGCGACTGCGTCAGCCCAGGCCACTGCGTGCTGTGCTCTGTGTCACTGCCTCCCACTTCCCCGGGCCTGATGTCGGTTTACAGGGACAGGTGTCTTCTGCTAACATGTCCAAGTACAAGAGACGAATCTCACCACACTAGCTAACTTCTAAGGAGCAGTCAGAGCGTACTTTTTCATAAAGAGACTTGTTTGGCTTTTTTTGGCAGTCCCTAGTACTTTCCATATTCTTTGCCAGCACTATAATTTAAATGCATCAGTTCTACTCACTCTTCCTAATTTATTAATAAAAAAGAATACATTATTTTTCATTTGCTATTTCATTATTACCCTATCTCATTCCTTTTATAATAGTTATGTATTTATAAATACATATAGGTTATTGACCACAAATAGGTTATTGAATTATGTTATTTTCAAATATATAAATTTAAAATAATAATGTTTTATTTTAGATGCTGGCTTATTATATCAGATGTTATTTAACATATACTGCTTCCTTTATTGGTTAGAATTAAATACATATGTATTTTTATTTTTCCTTAGAGTAGATATTATTTTGTGTTCCAGATCCTTTTTAAAAGTCATAGTGTAAAATATTTTGTGACATAATCATATTAATACTTCAATAGTTTATTACTTTGTGAACCTTTAGTCATATATTTATTTTTAATATTTTTTATTATTTCTGTGCATCTTAATAACTGCTAACTGCAAGGTCAGTAGTTCACATCCACCACTTTCTCTGTGGGGAATAGTTCAGACTATCCACTCTGATGTAGATTTACCTCCTCAGAAACTCACATAGGGTGAGCAACTCCATGGCAGTGGGATATGTAGTAGCTATGCTTATATAGATGAGTATATATACTCATCTATATAATATAATAATTATATAATCTATAAGGTTCTCACATACACATAATTATAACATTCTCAAATTTTGATTATTGCTTTTTTGCATCATGTATTTTGAAACTGTATTACTTCAACAAACATATTCAAATACTTGCACATCTTTGTTCAGTATAAAACCGGAGCTTCTGCTTCCCTTGAAAGCTAAGGGCCTCCTGCTCGGGGGGTTGCTTTCCCAGATGGCCTTTCACTGATGTGGTTTTCAGATGGGGGCTGCAGTGTGAGGGCAACCATCTCAAGTGAAGGAGAATGGAGAAAAGACGCAGCCTTTCCTAGCATAGCCTTAGGAGCCATACATAATTCACAGGACCTATTTATCAAAATAGTCAAAGTAGGTGGCCTAGATTTAAAAAAAAAAAACCCTCACTGCTGTTCAAATTGACTCACAGTGACCCTGTAGAATAGGGTAGAACTGCCTCTGTGAGTTTCTGAGACTGTAATGGTTTACAGGAGGAAAGACAGGCTTTCTACTTCCTTAAAGAGTTACAGTCTCCGAAATCCACAATGGGTCACTGTAAGTCAGCAGTGACCCGATGGCAGCGAGTTTGGTTGGGTTCATGTTGAGCAGCTGGTGGTTTCGAACAGTCTATCTTGCAGAAGACCACTGTCCAATGCGTCACCACTACAACAGGGTTTCCCACCTAGAATCAAAGGAAGAGGAAATAATCTCTCCTCTCTTTTGTCTATAGAATCTATTGATAACAGAAAGGGGCTCAGGTATCGGAACGATTATGAGGAGGCACACAATCCAGCAGTAGGTTGCTCTGCTGTGCACAGGGCTGCTATGGGTCTGAGTCCACTCCATGGCACCTGACAATTCTGCGTCACATTGAGGACTACGGTTCCCCTATCCCAAACTACAGTATTCTCAATCTTCTCATATGCATGGAAAATCTGGACAATGGATGAGAAAGACAACATAAGATCTATGCATTTAAATAAAATCTATGCATTTTAGTTGTGTTAGCAAAAATATTCAATATGCTATTGACTTTTAAAAGGATGAAAAAACATGTCTTGGAAGAAATATAGCAAGAATTCGTCTTAGAAGTGAGGATGAGGAGTCTTTGTCTCCAGCTCAAATATCTTAGACATGTTACCAAGAGGAACCAGCTTCAGAGAAGAATATCATGCTAAGTAGGAGGTCAGCACAAAAGAGCAATGTCCTCAACAAGATAGATCGACACGGTGGCTGCAGCAATAGGCAGAAGCATAGCAACAGTAATGCTTGGCAGGATGGCACAGCATCTATGTTTAGTTCAGTTGGTGCGTTGGCTCATAAGTGTTAACAAGAACTGTATGGCACCAAATAGCAAGTCAACCATTTGCCTATTTGCTCTACAAGAGCATAACTCTAAAGGAGAACGTGAAAGCAGACATGCAGTTCCATTCTTTTGTTTTGTTTTGTTTTGCTTTAGAAAATTAAGAATATAATCTGATTTACTATGTGTCCATAGTAATGTGAATGTGTTTGGTGCTTTAGCTGTTGTAAACAGACAGAAACAGGAAAAGGGAAAAGAGGGAGACAATGGCAAGGCTCTTAAACAAAAGGGAGCTAGAGGCACATTGACCCCATGGCTCCCGCAACACAAAGAAAAATCAAGGGTAGATAAGGCACATTTTCTTGTGAATGGAAGAGACAGAGACAGTGAGAGAGTCTGGGTGAAGAAAAACAGGATGCTCACACTATCTCACAGCGGCTGAATTGACCCTTGGTTTGGGGACCAGTGACAAGGACATGGCACGAACTCTGAGGGAAAGGGGTGAAAATACCTGTAAAAGGGAGATAAACCACAGACAACCAGCCAATAGCAAATGACCCACCAGAAAGCCAGCCAGTGGCAGAAGGTCTGCCACTAGCAAGATTAAAAACCTAGCTCTTCATTGTGCATGCTCCTGGAATTATTCCGCACTAAAATACCTCCTCCATGAACTCCCTCGTTACTTTCAAAGCTTTTCACTGAGTGTGGTCTGATTGTTGTCCCTCAACTGAATTATTTCCTGTGAGGAAGAGGGGAACAAGAGTTAACTGGGATGCTCAAAATCTTGAGTCATATCCCAGTTCTAGTGTTACTTCAGTATTTTTAATCTAGCTTTCTATTTATATAATTTTATCTACACAATACTTAATGAATTTGGATTTGTCTGATGTAACATTTTAATGCTTATTTATTACCATGATATTCATATTTTTAAAATCTAATTAAAATCTTTATAACACAACTAGCAAATGTAGTCATTGCACTTGAACTTTCTAATATTTTCTGTATGTATGCTTTTATTCTAACCTCATTTTAAAAATTATAAACATTTTTTCTCCCTTTTCTTCTTTACTTTTACTGATTGCTCTTTTTAAAAAATTCAGCTCTCTATCTTACCTATTTTGGATTTTATACATTGTTTCTTTGTCTTCGTTAGTTAACTTTGATTTTTAAAGTTGCATATTTGACACCAAAAATTATAAAATTAATCAGCATAAAAATTACTTTAACTATAATCATTCTCCAAGTTTTGTTTTGGCTTTTCTCTATTACTTTAATTTGACCTTATTTTATATCTGAGAGAATGCTTTTATTTATTTATTTTCCTTACTGTATTTCTAAGTTCACTGATTTATTTACTCACCTTTCACCTTGCATCTCATGCCTTACTTTTGAATTCAATTTTGTTCTTCAAGGTTACCCTGTGAGTGATAGCTTCACTCAATCTTTATTTACTGGAAATCGTTTTATTTCACACTTAATCTTGAATGACAATTTACTTGGGTATACCACATTGACAGTTATTTTATCTTTGTAGTTTTAGCATTTTGAAGCTATCATTCCTTTCTATTTTTGTTATTGATATGCCTGCTGTAAAGTTTATTTGTAAGTACCAGTAGTGTATTTTATTATGAAGATCTCTGCTAGCCAGTTTACCATTTTTGTGTTCTGAAGTTTTACTACAATTTTATCCTTCAATTATTTTTCATGGAATTTCCTGTGTTTGCTGACTGATTTTTACTAAATGCATTCAAATCTCACCTTTTGTACCAGCATAGTTTGCCTTTCACTCATTGTTCTACTGTTCTCTGAAACTGTATCCATGCTCTGCCATCCTATCTTCAGCATCTCACTTCATTTCCTCATTTTATTTCTCTCATCTGCATTGCAGTTAATTTTTATAGAGCTTTCATTTAATATATTCATATCTATAGATGTGTCTAATGTTGTTTACTTGATCCAGTATTGTTTTATTTGCAATAAGTGTTGTAATGTATTTGGGTTTGGTTTGTTATTCTCTCTCTTCATTTGTAGAAATTCTATTTGAATCTTTTGAAGACCTAACTTTTTAAAGTGTTTTCTTTTCTCCTGGCTTCAATTTAGACATCATTTGAAAATATTTATTGACCCTCTTATTTCTACAGTGGTCATATTTACTCTCAAACATGGCATATAATTTTTTGTTGTATATGTAATTTTCTAACTGGAAGCTTATCTTCTGTAAGTTTTCATGAAAAGATTTCTGTGGTAGATAATATACTAGGAGAAATAAGAAAAAGGCAGAATGGGAACTTCTGGAAAAAATGACTACTGAAAAAAGTGAAAATTAATAAAATATTGATGTAAAAGCTAAGAGCTTTCTGAAATTCTTATGGAAACTTGGGGACAATGAAGGCTCTGAGAAGTGTAAGCCAAAAAAATCTGACACTTAAGCCATGGGTAAGAATTCCCACAAGATAGATTAACCCATTTGAGAGCTTCTGAAGGGCAAAGATTTCTAATTTACTAGTGATTTTTAAATTAACTTATTCGGTTGGTTGTTTTCTTAGCTGTTTCTGTTGCTCTGTTTTTGTGCACGCTTTCACTAGGTGTCTGCATATGCAGCAGACTTTGCAAGAGCCAGGCTCTTAGGTGGAATCTCATTTCTAGCTCCTCAAATATTCACTTCTGCCAGGGACAATTGTCCATTTTCTTTCTCATCGGAGTGTTTTAATAATTCAAATATCGCTCTTTGAAATGCACTGGTCCCACCATGGCAGTCACGGCATCAGAGTTTTGGCATTTTCTGTGAAGTGAACTCTGATAATTGTTTACTCCTTCTCAAAAAGCTCAACCGTTCATTCAAAAATCTGACACTGAGTATTTTGTTCTTTTATTGTATGCTACAGACGTTACAGTCTGGCCAGAGTACTCCTGAGAGGCAGGGCTGGCAAGACTTTGTCTTATGTACTTGAGATATGTGTCAGAGTAATTTATGTATTATTGCTTCAGTGCTTCTGAGCACTAGCTTTACAGAAGGCTAAATTTTAAATCCATTTTGGGTCTCCACCTAAATTCAACCAACTCTGAGTTCTTTCTGACCTGCAGCATAGAAAGCTTTGTCTTGGTGATAATCACATTCACCGGGACTCCTCTGATCAGCAAAATCCTAGCCCTCGAGAACATGCCTGGATGGAAATTAGATTACTAGGACCATGTGGTCAAAAGTCATATAGTAACCCAAGTGGTGGGAGGATCCTAAAACACTACTGTGAACTTTTCAAACTTGCCTTAGCACGTTTCCCAATTATGATCTCTTTCAGTTTCTGTCATCCCTCCTGCAAGTGTGGTACATGGATCTACTAGTAATCATGGATTGGCACGATTGAACCAACAAAGAGACTGATAGAACTACAGACTGTCTTTGTGGTTCCTTGTCTGAAATCAGAATACATAGAGAATATATAACCTTTATTTCAGAATTTATACTTTGGAGAGTCACATATGGATATTGCACATTAATTTAGGTTTCAGGGTAACAACTGGAAACAACTGTTTACCAACCATGAGCAAGCAAACAAACATAAGATTCTTTAAGTCTTAGATGAATTTCAGGAGGTCTTTGATTTTTTCTTGTTTTTCAATTTTATTACATAATTTACACGTATAATTCAGTCACTCAAAAATATTAAAAGAGCTGTATATTCATTACCACAATCAATTTAGAATATTTTCTTCTTTCTTATAGTATTGTTGTTAGCTCCCCAATTTCTTCCTAACTTCCCCTGCCATGTCTGTAGGTAATTATTAACCCAGTTACTAACTCTCTAGCTTTGCAGAAAAAAACTCTAGAGCTATACAGAAAAAAACAAAACCAAACAACATACAAAGGAAAATCAAGAAATAACAAAAACCCAGACAAGAATGACAAATTTAAACAGAGGAAAAACCTCAATTGGAAAGTAGGCAGAATATATTTTACAACTGGAATAAATTTTAAATGGGTCCAAAGGAAGATAAAATGATAAGGTGGTTTATCATAACTGTACCTGCCGTAACCAACTTCACAATGTTCTATGTCTGACAGCAAGGCTATCCACAAATCTAAACTATGGTCAGACCTTAATCTTCCTGGGACCCTACAAATGGATTTGGGGCTTCCCCATTCATCCATGGAAACCAGGTATTCAGTGTGATGTTCTGTCCCGGTGTTGTCCACTGGGACTTCAGTTTGCGGCTCTCTAGAAGTGTGTGTGTGTGTGTGTGTGTGTGTGTGTGTGTGTGTGTGTACGTACACACTGGTGTGAGGGTGAGGGTCATTTGCTTTGGGTTCTTTCTGACATGAAAGAGGTGGAAGTTTTAGTTGACAGTGTGGGCTTATGGGGGGAAGGGGGTGAAAGGGAGGGAGTGGCTATTCCTGGCTGTGACT
>NW_022103915.1:66379020-66392460 GCF_000313985.2 Echinops telfairi
CCTGTCTTTTAGAATAAGTTCTTAAGATCAGTTTGTTTTTTCATGGTATCAATGATATTTAGTGACTCGCATTTTGGAAAATGATGCTGGGGATGGCATTCTAGATTTTACCACCTATCTTCTGGCTTCAGTTCTAAGGAATGGGTTTTACTACAAACCAGGAGGCCTAGGGCCTTTTGTGGACAAAATTTTTTTGGAAATAAAAAGATTTGGCTGGAGACCAAAAAAAAAAAAATGGAACTAGCAAGTTCCAGAACCCTGTGATTTGTAAGGGTCCAAGCATAAGCTGTGTCCTCATGCACACTCCTACAGTAGCAACGAGTTAACCACACTTCTATGAAAGCACAGAATCATTTCCTAAGAAATGAAGCAGATCCTTCTCACAAGGGGAGAAGGACAGCTTAAGCATGGATGGATACACTTCAGTCCAGGAGTGAAGCATGCCCCTCCTCATGAGCCCAGAAGGGATGTTGTCTAGGGGAGCACTTCTAGTCTTTAAATGGCACTTTCAAAGGGGAGGAGGTTGCCACTCTGCAGATGGTCAAATAATTTACTACTAAGTTGGTCAGTTCTTGGGTCTCATCCAGCTTTTCTTTCAAATTTATCTCAGCTGTGGCTCAGGATTAGCATGTCTCAGAATTATCTTTGGGTATAATTCTGTGTCAGGATATTTACTAGGGTCTGGCTTCAAGTTAGTCCTCACAGAGGCCTTGATCCAATCCCTCAGCAGGCAGGACATGCTAAGTACCCATTTTGTCCCTGTCAGCAAAGTACCTGTTCTTTCCCTGTCGTTCTGAATTTAAGATCTGATATCATGCCCTCCTCTGGATTTGGATTTTTGTCTGTGATCTCTGGATCATATGAGCTGGTGTGCTTCTTCCATGTAACATAGTTGATGCCTAAGATGATTGCTTGTTTGAAAACAAACTTTTAAGGCCAAAGCCGTTGTTCTTTCTGATGGCTGAACACCACGTGGTTTCTTCACCACACTCTGCTCTCGCACCCATATCTTCAGTAATCTCTTCATGAGAATAAGCATCTCAAGAATTAATTGTTATTATATTAGGTTTATGTTTAAGTGTGAGCTCCAGATGTCTTTGATAAACTAGATAGCAGAATCTAGCTATTAATCATTAATAGTAAGGAAAATAAGAGAAAACATGGCATTACTGGTCCTTTTAGGTAACATCTGCATCTAACCTATATACTTTTGAGCAATGTAGTGAGTTACAAAAATTCCATTTAGCATGCAATTAAGTACCTTACTGTGTTCATCTGGGTAAACTATAGAAACAAATCTACAGAAACTCAAATGTGTATAAAAGAGAATTCTGTATAAAGGGTAATTTTACATTAGAAAGCATCCCAACAAAGTCCAGTCCAAGCCCATAAGTCCAATATTAGCCCATATGCCCGATACCAATTTATAAAGTCCTCTTCAGACCCACAAAACACATGCAATGATGCCGAATGAAGAATGATCACAGGCCAGTGCATAGAACGTCTTTGGATTCAGTGACATTGGAAGCATCTCAGAACTGGCTGCAGTCTCCACATGGCTTCTCCAGTTCCAGGGCTCTCGTTGCCATCAACATAGATCCATGTATCTTGTCAGTAGAGAGTCTCTCAGGGAGTGAGGACAGAGAGTTTAAGTGTCTCCTGTCTCCAATGAGGAAAATACAGGAGTTCACAGAATTCTCAGGAGAGGACCATGGCCACACAGAGACCTCCTTGGCTGTGATCCAATGACAGATTAGACTCCACCCCTTCATTCTTAATCCTCTCAAGTCCCAAACTGACACCAGCTTATGTAACTACCATACTTACAATAACTGTATTTTGTAAGGTAGATCTTTCTGCCTACTAAGTACAGTAACTTGAGTTATACTAGCACACTATTAACACAGCAAATAAACAAAAGCAAAAATTAACCCCCACTTTCTATTTAAAATCATTAAAAACAAAAAAACTTGAGTTTTTATACATCAAAAATCATTTTTGAGCTATCTTTTCTGAAAATGAATTTTTTAAAAAGATTTTACATGGTCTAATAATCAGTTTTGTCTGAAAATATATTTTCACTGTTCACACAGCCATTGTTAAAAAAATATGTGTTCTATTGGAAATAAAATTTTGCCCTTACTCTAGGTTTATAGCATAATTTTATTTCAAAAGGAATATTCAGGGACACTTTATCTAACATGAACTCTAGAAATAAAAGTCATTTAAGACAAAATTGTTTCCTCACTTCTCATTAACTTGAAGTTATTGAAAGAAAAACTTGTGACTTGGTTAAAAATGCATGCTTTGTCACCCTTAATTGGAAAGCCTACAGCATGTAGGTCAAGGACTTCTTTTTAAATGAATACTATTTATCAATAATGAAAGCAAAAATGGAACAATAAAATAAGATAGACACTGAGACAATAATATGTCAGGAGAAATTTTATGACAACATACATAAAGCATATGTTGTTACAAGTTGCCATTTGTGTATCAAAACATACAAAAAATTGAAAGCTGGTCCCTTTTCTGAAACTTAGCTTTAGAAAAATCTTATAGTCAAGAGTATAATAAGCTTTGATACATTTTTTCAAACAATCTTAGTAAAAATATGTGTTACCTCACATTTTCACTTTTATGTTTATTTAAAAGTTAAATATATAATTTGCATCTCAAATTCAACTTCAACTTTCCCATCTCAATTTCTAATAACATTTAAAGGGATTTTCTCCTTCTTTGTACCGTGCTAGGCAGAATAAATTCCTACAATATCATGACCAGAGTTCTTAAATTACATTCCAAGACAAAACAGATTTCTCTAGAGTAGGGGATGTTCTAGGACCTCAGAAATTTACACTTATAAGAAGTTCCACTTTAGAGTATCCATTTTTCAGTCTGTCCCTAATGCCAATATACAACACACAGGCAATTTATAAAGTGGTAAACAGACACTCAGATTGGCCTTTTTTGCTGAGCAGTTTAAACAAGGCCACTAAGACAATGACACCCAGAAAATAACCTCTTTTATCTTATGTATAAGCAATCGATAGGAAGACACTAGAAAGACTATAACCCCATGATAAGTAGTTTGAATTATCTTGTTCTGGAATGAACAGCATGGGCTAAATGATATGGAAAATAATCTAGGCTATGTAAAATATCGTGTCATAAAATAGGAAGCATAAAATATTATAATGTATACATACCTAAATAAAATTAAATTTTAAATGATATATAAATGATAATAATACTTGGTCATATAACAAAAATTGTGTGGACAATAATTAACTAGATCAGCTATTGCTTTATCTCTGCAGTATCAATCAACTTGAGTTACTGAATTTTTCTGTTATTTATAATTTCTAAAACTGCTGAATTAATCTAATGGTTATTACTGTGTATCATATGGAAACCGTAACTCTCACAAACCTTATATTTACTTTTACTAGAATAATTGAGATTTATTAAAAATATTTTAAAAATTAAAAAGATACAACCTCACTTCAATGTAGAATAATAAAATGTATTATTAAATATCATTTAAGAGTCAAACTCAAAATTGAAGGCCATCAAATTGATTTTGACTTATAGCAACTCTATAGGACAAAATAGATCTCCCTCTCTGGGCTTCTGAGGCTGTAACTCTTTATTGGAGTAGACAGCCTCATCTTTCTTTCTTAGAAAAGCCAGTGGTTTTGAACAACTGACTTTGTGGTTAGCGTTCCAATGTGTAACACACTACACCACCAAAGTTCCTTCATTTCAGACCTATGGTATAGTAGGTAGCACAAGGTCATCGGTTGGAAAACCACCAGCTGCACCTATGGAGAAAGGTGAGGTTTTTTAATACATTCCACTCCAGGAAGAATTATAGTATTACAAACCCACAGGATAGTTCTAGTCTGTCCTGTAGGACTGCTATGAGTCAGACTCTACTCAATGACAGTGAGTTTGGCTTAGGGTTAGAGCAACAACATCATAAATTCAGAGATTAAAGCAGAGGCATAGTTTTACATATAACTGTTTTGTCAAATCACAAGATTCAAGAAAGTATTCTTTAGTGAGGATTATAATAATTCTTTAAAAATATTTTATATTTACTGCCTGATAATGTGATATTATAAATTGGATTCACATTCTTTCTTCTTTATTTTTTAATCATACATTTCTACTATCTTGTGAAGGTTTATAGGACATTGTGCAGAGCATTAACAACAAGATTAAACTCACTAAATAACAACAAAATTAAACTCACTAACAACTCACCATCGAATGTCTATCTAGTGTCTTCCTTCTTACACTAAATACATTTCAAAATACTGGGATCAGTGGCAAGTCTTTAACTGTAGCGTAATAATGCCACAAACATTAGGAGACGTATTTGAACAGTGCTGGACTATTAACTGGTGCTTCAACCCCACGGCAGCATTTGAGATGACTGCATGGAGGTTTATTTCAAGGAAGGCCATGACCTTGAAAATCTCAAAAACCCAGACTCCCTGCCCTCAAGGGGACTTCCACACAGAACTCCTATATTGTGGGTGTTGATCGGTGCCATTGAGTGGACTCCAACCTCTAGGCGCTCTGTGAGCACCAGGTGGAACTACTGCCCAGTCCTCCACCGTCCTCACGATAGTTCCCGTGCTTGAACCACTGGGCCAAATCAGCTCACAGATGGCCTTGCTCCTGGAAGCTGCCCCTCTGCTTCAGCAGGATGTCCTTCTCCAGATCCTGATCTCTCCTGACAACATGACGAAGTGCTGCTATCTCCTCGAAGGAGCACTCTTGCCGTACTTCCTCCAAGACGGATGTGTTTGTCTTTCGGGCAGTCGGCGGTACTTGGAATATTCTTCACCAGCACTACAATTCAAAGGCGTTGATTGTCTGTGCTCTTCCTAAGTCAATGCTCACTGTTCACATAGCATCTTTGCTTTTCAATACTGTGTTTACCTGAAGCAATGAGTCATTTGATCTCTCGACTGTGGCCTCCAAGAGCACTGAGTGTGGACCCAAGCAAGATAAAATCATTGAAACTTTTCTCTTTAAATCATGACACTACCTACTGGTCCAATTGTGAGGATTTTGGTCTTTATTACATCGAGTTATAATCCATACTGAGGGCTGCAATCTTTGATCTTTACCAGCGCGGACTTCAAATCTTCTTCACTTTCAGCAAGCAAGGTTGTCATCTGCATATGGAAGGTTGCTAATAAGCCTTGGATGCAGCATTGTCTTCACAGAATCTAGCTTCTCCTAGAGAGCATTTCTATTCCAACCACATGGGTTGCCACAAATCAAGTCCATGCAAAGGGATATCATAACAATTAGCAGGTAAAAAATGTACATGTCTATTAAAAGATATACAAGTATAAATAGATTTTAAAGCTTTCTTTAAGGAGTAAAGAATATACTTCTAAAACTTTCACAAATCCTGCTTAAAGTCTATTTTAAAAGCTTGTGTATAACCAGTTTCTGTCTTTGATAAAAACAAAGCCTGGGGCCTGCAAGACCCAGGAATTCAAATAAAAGAGAGAGGCCACAATGAGCCTAGACTCAGAAAAGAGGGTCCCATGATCACAGGGCACACTAGACAAACAGAGGACATATCTAAACAAAGCAGAGACATATCTAAACCACGCATCCATTGGGAGTGAGTAGCGTGGTGATGCTGGCTTTTGGCAACATAAATGCAAAGCAATCGCCAATGGCATGGGGGCTGTGCTCTGAGTTTACACTACAGGGAAGCCAGCATAGCACATACCGACAATTGTGTGTAATGGGGAATTGCCATGGGAAGTCATTTTAGGTCTCTGACAGAAGAGAATTTGTTTCTTTTTCTCTTTTATCGCTTTTTTCTTTGATCACTTCCAAAACTGTAAAAAGAAATCTTTCATGAGCTTTCATATATAAGGATTAAGATTAGATAATTATTACCAAGATAAATAAAATAAACAAATCTATCTTACGTAATATGTGGAGAAATCCTCATTTATCTATTTTACTAAATGAAAGACAGTATCTTCTAGGCAGAGAATAGCAAGTTACCTCAAAAACAGTGACCCGAGCAACAGCAATGGAATCTTTAAGGTAGTAAAATTAGATCGTTAATGTCAAGAATTATATTACAGGAAGACTTTAAAGAATTAGGGCAAAAGCAAATAAGCAAGTTAAGAAAGTGGTCTGGGGCCCTATCTGACTTTTAGTGCCAAAATGGAGGAGGACTCTCACATTCCAGATCTACTCAAGGCTGGTTCCGAGGAGGCAGATGTCAGATAGTCTGTTATTACTGTTCCCAACACACACAAATGACACTATTGCATAGTGTTTATAGGACTATTTCTGTCTTCATTAATACTTATGCCCTGATTCACATGAAAAATACACATTGTGATTATCTTCAGCTCCTAGTTATTGTTCTGATAATACCAAAAAAATAAAGTAAAAAAATTTGAAAAGAGCTCATGAAATGGAATATAACACAAAGGAACGACACCGAATCTCCTAACCTACACTACAGTTTCACACTCTCTCCATCTCCTTTGTCTCAGGAGCCGACTTTCATATTTTCAGTAAGGTGAGTTTTGAATCAATGGTTGATGTCACCTTCAATGTCATCCCACCTGCACTCAATCTAGCAAATATATATGTATATAAATTAAAAGATACACAATTATCTTTTCAAAGATTTTCAAAGCATTCTTTTAGGAGTAAAAAATATACTTCTATATCTTTAGAAGGTGGGAAAAGTGAGGAACTAAGAGTAATGAATAGCAAATAAAATATTCTAAAGTTGATTGTGGTGAGAATTACACAAACTTTCTTAATATGATTGAACAACGAATTGTATGATATGTATAGTATATGCCAATAAAACTATTTTTAAAAATCAATAAAGATAGAGAACTTTGGGGGGAAATGTAGGTAAATTGGCTAATTGTAATAATGATTTCAAGGTGTATAGAAACACTGATATGTTCAAAGTACGTGAGCCAAAAACACGAAGTTTTGCCATCTTTGCATTTAAGGAGCACTCCTGCCATACTTGTTCCAAGCCAAATCAGTTTGTCCTTTTGAAAGTCCTTGGTACTTTGAATATTCTTCACCAGCATCACAATTCAAATGCAACTACTCTGCTCCAGGCTGCCTTAGTCAGTGGCCAACTTTCAAATGCATAAAGTACTAAATTTCATGGCTGAGTCAGGCGCATCTTAGTCCTCAAACTAACATTCTTGCTTTTTAACACTCTAAAGAGGTCTTGCAGGACAGATTGACCTAATGCAACTTGTCTTTTGATCTCATGATCTCAATGTTCACAGAAGCAGCAGACAAGACATTCAAACTAGTGCTAATATCTCCACCTATCGGTTTAACTGTGGTGGCTTGTGTACTGCCGCGGTGCTGGAAGCTGTGTCACTGGTATTTCAAATCCCAGTTACAGATCATAACAAGCTATGTGTATAGCCTTGAGAAAAATGGTAATTCCAGAATAATTCGTTGCACGCATGCATAACCTGTCTGTGGGTCAAAAGGAAAGTACGTGATCAGAACAAGGGACTAATGCATGGCTTGAATCAGGAAAGGTTTGTGTCAGTGTTGTATACTGTCACCATACTGTTCAATCTGTTTGCTGAGTAAATGGTCAGATAATATGGATTATAGGAAGACAAAGGTGGCCTCACGATTAGACGAAGGCTTATTAGCAACATGGAATATGCAAAGGACAGGACCATGCTTTCTGAAAGTGAGCAGGATTTGAAGCATATGCTGATGAAAATCAAGGATCGCAGCCCTTAGTATGGATTATAACTCAGTAGTAAGAAAACTAAAATCCTCACTACTTGACCAATAGGCAACATCATGGTAAACGAAAGAAAGATTGAAATTGTTAAGGAGGTCGTCTTGCTTGGATCTACAATCAATGTTCATGTATTCAGCAGTCAAGAGATCAAATGATGCATTGCATCAGGTAAATCTGCTTCACAAGACCTCTGCCGTGCTGAAAAGCAAGGATGTTACTTTGAAGACAAAGGTGTACTTGAGTGAAGTCATGGTATTTTCAGTCACCTCATTTAAGTGTGAAAGTTGGAAACTGAATAAAGAAAATTAAAGAAAAGTTAATGTATTTGAACTAAGGGACTAGCAAAAAAATATTGAAAGTACTACGGACTGCCAAAAGAACAAACAAATCTGTCTTGAAAGAAATACAGCCAGAAAGTTCTTTAGATGCAAGGATGGTGAGATTTCATTTCAAGGACATTGGGTATGTTTTCAGGAGAGTCCAGTCCCTGGAGAAGGACGTCATTCTTGTTAGAGTGCCAACAAGAAAGAGAAAGGTCCTGGACAAGCTGAATTGACGCAGCGGCTGTAACAGTGGACCCAGGTTAAGAACAATTGTGAGGCTGCTGCGGGACCAGGCGGTGTTTTGTTCTGTTGTGCACGGGGTTGCGATGGATGGCACCCACTCAATGGCCCCTCCCAACAACAATAAAGTTTGCCTGGAACTAAATTTATTTAACCAACAAAAACTTCCACTGAGCTTGGAGCAGCACAAATGAGACCACATCACTGAATCAAAGTTTTTACACATGATGGGAGTTCACACATGTTGACTGGAGATTATTTTTCTCCCTAATTTAAAGTGTTTGTTATCTACTTTCACTTTGATGCCTTTGTTAAAAGTCCCTTTTAGTCTTCTTAGTATGAAAACATCCATATCCAAGACTGCAAGCATGAAGTCTAGAGAGTAATGCAATTATTCAAAATGACATCAGGGTATTTTTTTAAATATGTGTTTATAGTATATTCGATCATTTATTAACCATAGGATGAGCTTGCAAGTATTTAATATAGTTTAAAATATAGTTTAAAATTCAACATCTTGGAATATTGATGGCTATAATTCTCCAGTTTTCTGTTTTATTCTATTGCTATTTGGAGTTCTATTTACTTGTGATATCTCAAATACAGGCACAGTAGGTTTCCAACGTATACAATAACAATATGAATAGGTTTTGCTTCAGATTCACTTATGAAATCACAATGATTTATTTTCCTTTTTAAACTTAAATTTACATTTTTAATGTCAGCAAAATCTCTAAGATGCAAAATAAATAAATATATAGGCTGCCTTTCTCTTATGGTCAATTCGTAGACCAAAATAGCAGAGCCATTCTTTCTAAAATAGCAGAGCCAACAAACTTTCACATGCCTCTGGTCCCTTTGACAACTAACATTTCACACTAAAGTGGAAAAGAGGTAAAAATGTTTCAGCAAAGTCATCAATAAGGGAGACCTCAAATATTTAATCAAATCTGTATTCAAGTAAATCCGGGCTAATTTTTATAGAACACACACACAAAAAGGCACAAGTGAGCATGGCTTTTTGCACCCCTGTATACTAGCACTGTACTGGTTGGCAAAATGCCAGAAAGGGAATATATTGAAAATACAATTCTGAGAACACTGTACATCAACATGTTCGTGGAATAGTTAAATATATGTGTGATGAATGATGGAAGTCAGGTGTCTTAGCATTGTGACAATTTATGGAGAAGCGAAGAGGAAGATCTGGCAGTGAGAATCCTCCCATGCAGCTTTGGATTAGAGTTTGACTTTTCAGGATGAACTTATTTACCCTAATATAATTGTTTGATGCACTTTAAAATTTCCTCTAATACAGAAATGGATGGGTGTTCAGAAGAAAGATCTTACTTTGAAGAATGAAACATGTCTGGCACCAGGCATGGAATTTTCAATTGCCTAATACAAGTTACTTAATATGGAAAACTAAAAGTGATAGAAAGCTAGTGAATCTGCTTATAATTTATTGAATACTGTTTCCCTGGTAGCCATTTCTTATTTAAAGTGTTGGTTTAATTGTTCTTAGTCAGCCTTTTTGTCATATCTTTAAAAATCAACCAAGAAACAACAAACTGAAGACTGAAGTTGTAGCAACAGAGATTCTCTCAACAATAAAGTTGTTATCTCACAAAACTTCAAGGCATAAAAAAACCCAGAAGAAAATACAGATTCTTGAAGATCTTACTACTTGGAGATCACCAGAATCAACGTAAGGGTGCATAGAACTTCTGACTATAATCTATACTAAAATACAGAGTATGTCATTATTAATATTTATGTATCTTTTGAGACACAACTATATGTCTCTAGATATTTTTATAATCTGGTGCTGTAGATATAAAAGAAATGCTATAATACCTATATCTCCTGAACATAACTTTAGATAACTATGGAAATTGGGTGAAAAGCAAAATTTTAGTGGCTTCTTTAAGTTCTTGTATGAAGCAATATTCCAGGTTTTCCATTCCTAATTTGGATTTAATTTTATCATGAAGGAATTTTGCCTCCTATCTTTATTTTTGGAAAATTACATTTTAAAAGTAGTCTACATGCAATTGGTGTTCCTTGATGCTAAATTATTCCTTCTTTCTTAGGTGTTTTCATTAGCAAAGGAATGCGCTGTCCATCTCATAGGAATTAAATCCTGAAGATCGTATGGCTAGCAACACAACACGATAAGTTACTAAACACCTAAAGAACAGAAGCAGAACATTGTAGAGACGGTGCCAGGAGATGCACCCTCGGGTCTGAAGGCACTCGAAATATGAATGAGGAAGGGCTTCGTTTGCTGGTGGGGCATAACTGAAAATGAGAAGGAACAGCTGAAACTATCAATGAACAGCTAGAACATGGAATGTATGAAACACGAACCTAAGAATATTGAAAGTGGTTAAAAATGAGATGGAGCACATAAAGATCAATATCCGAGGCTTTGAGGAGCTGAAATTGGCTGGTGTCGGTCATTTTGAATCGGAACATCCGATGGCTCATTAGACCAGGAATGACACACAATCAAGAAGACTGGCTTTGCACCTGTTTTCAGAAAGGGCATTTCAAGGTCCATCTTGAAGGACAATTCTGTCTATGATAGGAAAGTGTCTATCCTCATACAAGAAAGACCAATACATTAATCCATGATTCAACTTTTTGCAAAACCCACTAAACCTCCTGGTACAGAAATTGAACATTGCTACCAATGTCTTTAGTCTGAAATTGATCAAACATGCCATCAGGGTGCATTGTTAATTACTGATGATTGGAATACAAAAGCTGGAAACAAAGATGAAGGAAAAATAACTGGAAAATACAGTCTTGGTAACAGAAATGAGGCTGGAGATGCCATGAGAAAATTTTGCCAGACCAACAACTTCTCCATAGCAAACATATTTTCTCAACAATGCAAAACATAACTATACACGTGGACTTTTACAGAAAGAAGACACAAAAATCAAATTAACTACAGCTGTGGAAAGCAATGCTGGAGAAGCTGACTATCAGAAGCAAAGGACAGGTCAGGAACTGCTTCTGGAACTGACCATCAATTGTTCCTCTTTAAGTTCAGGTTGAAGTTGAAGAAAATAAAACAAATCCACCAGAGCCAAAATATGACCTTTTGGATATCCTACCCTAGATCCAATTGGACGCGTGAAACACTAATGACAGAAGACTTGATGAGCTGTGGGATAACATCAGAATATCATACATGCAGACAGTACCTGTGCTGAAAGCCCCCCCCTCCCCCAATATGCAGTATCTCCCCTCCCCAATGTGCCTATAAAGTGCACAGAGGGGTGGGGGAAGAAAAACGATGGCAATGGGGGTTCAGAGCACTATCCCACCAAAGAAGAGGGTATTATTTATATCCCAAAGGACAAAGAGAGCAAGATGAGACCGCATTCTGGTGTGCCAATCATTGAGGATGATGCTCCTGCGTGGAGCAGCTCATTCCCAGAGATGACTGAAGGGTCAACCTCAGCTTGAGACTTGATATCCTCTCCCTAGATGACAGCGCTAAAGAGGACAGCTCTGAAGATACAATTCGGGGAGAGTGGCCAGTCTGACCTGACCAGATGGGGGAAAATCAAGAGGGGAGTGCAACAGACCAGTGTTGGTAGCAAAGCCACCAAGTCCCCCACTGAATCCCGATTGTAGATTTCTGACTCAGAAGGCAGCACATGGCACTCCATCTGAACTGGTGTAACAGTGTGTGTGTGTGTGTGTGTGTGTGTGTGTTCACTAGACCGCTCCATCCCTGACTGCAGGCATAGCAATAGGGGCTTTTAGAATGTGTACCTTTGGGACATGGATGCTGAGGACTAAAAGGGTGTATGTGTTGTTAGGTAAGTGGGACCCAGAATATGTAACCCTCAAAGAAATGGGGACAGGACTGATGGTTTATAACATGTCCTTCTCTCTATTTAACAGAGAAATAGTCATCTGCTCTATGTCAAGATCCCTATTAGACTGGTGGCTATCTGTATGTTTTGGGTGCTTATCTATACAAGATAGACAGGATAGGCCATCTTATGGAGACAGCAACTGGACCAATGTTTCCTGGGGGGCCTGGAAGGGGAGGAAGCAGGGGTAGGTGAGCAGTGAGCCAATAACAATAATCAAAGGGGGATAGTAAGGGTTTTTAAATTGATAGCAAGGAGGGTGAAGAGTTTCTGGTCATGTTTAATAAATCGAGTGGTATCTGAGAGAAATAACTGAGAGGTAAAAAATGGGTAAACATGAGAGTGGGGCAGGAGAGAAAAAAAAGAGGAAAGTAGTAATATATGTATATATATAAATATATGTTTGTTTATATATATGTATTATGCAAATGCAACAAGGAAGGAGATGTACTTTGGCTTCTACTTAAATCTTACCTTAGTGCAAGAATGGTTTGTTCTAATAATATGGCATTGTATGATACTCACCTTCCTGACACAATCACTGAAGAATAAATGGGTGCATAAAAAAATGTGGTGAAGAAAGTTGATGGTGCCTGGCTATTAAAGACACTGCATCTGGGGTTTTAAAGGCTTATAGTTAAACAAGCAGCCATCTAGCGTGGAAGCAACAAAGCCCACATGGAAGAAGCACACAGCTTGTGAGATCATGCGGTGTCAATAGGTGTAAGTATGGAAAGTTCAAAAACAAGCAACCAAATTGGTGTGAACCAGAATGAAATTTGTAGACCTAAAACCTGTAAGATAACAGAAGGGCCACATAGAAAGGATGATAAATCCAGGGTGCAGTATAGCACTGATCAAACACATTACTATCCTCTAGTTCTTTAATATTTCCTCCCCTTACTATTATGATCTTTGTTTTACATCAGCAATCTTGTTAGACCTGCATATGTTCATTAGTATAACTAAAATCCTTCCATGCATGAAAGCCAAGATAAATAACCCTTCAGAACCAGTAACCAGAGTGATTCCTTGAGGATATGGGAAGAGAGTGGGGGAAGGGAGAGTTGATAACAAGGATATCTGTATAACCCCATGTGAGTGGAGTGAATAACAGAATTGTTAGTGAATGGATATCTTGAATAGGGTAAGATATGGCCAAAAAATGTTGAAGGCGTTC
>NW_022103915.1:66392560-66397009 GCF_000313985.2 Echinops telfairi
ATCAAAGAGTTAAGAAGAAAGAAAATGTTTAGAAACTGATTGTGGTAGCAATGGTACAATTATGCTTGATCTAATTGAATCATGAAATGTTATAATATCTGTAAAAGTTCCCAATAAATATGATTAATTTTTTTAAAAAAGCTCAAAATGGAACTTGAAATAAAATAGCCTACTAGATCAAAAAATATGCTATTTTGAATAAGTACACTGACTATGAAATTCATTTAAATTTATTATTAATTTCAAAAATTTGTTAACATGAAAACAAAACTATGTTCACCCTAGAAGAGATTATCCATTTTGTTTGTGTACATTTCAGAGTATGGCAGTTACACAATCTCCTGTCAACTTGTGAAGGGGTGTATTCTAGCCTGCTAATCAGATTCACAGCTAATCAGATGACCTTATTTGAAGGTGACACAGAGATAAATAGCTCACTAGAGGCCAGATACATAAGATACTCTCTTCTTGTCTTCCTGCAGGAAAGCCACATGGAGATCCCTGAAGGAACCAGAGCCCTGGAGCTGGAGGAGCCATGTGAAGACCCACGCCAGTGCTGAGATGCTTCACCACCACTAGATCCACAAGGCTTTCCACCCACTGGCCAGTGATCTTCCTGCATTCCACGTTATTGCATGTGTTGCATGAGTCTGAAGAGGAAATTATAGACTGGTATTGGGAATATAGGCTAATATAGGACTTATGGACTTGATCTGGACTGGGGTGGGATGTTTTCTTAATACACACTTACTCTGATATAAAATTCTCTATTAGACACATATGAGTATCTATGAATTTGTTTCTCTAGTCAACCTGGACTAATTCAGAGGTTAAGGGATTTATTCACAAGTGGATTAAGTAATTTTTCCCAAGGGAGGTGGCATAGTTCATTCAAACACAACCAAACCCACTGCCATTGAGTTGATTCTAACTCATAGCAAGCCTCAGAGGAACTGAGGGTAGCCGTGCACTTTTGCTCACACCAGTTCCTTCCCAGCTCACATTAGTTCCGACACTGCCAGGCATTGGTTTCAGAACCCTGAGCCACCATCATGATTTGCCTAGTGAGAAAAAGGGAGACATGAAGGGCCAGGTGGGTGCTGGAATCTCATTTCTCCCTATGCTACGCCTCTAGCAGGAATGCAGAGTACTACATGAGGACCACCCCACAGGGCCAATGACCCAATCCTAAATGGGGCTTTGCAACTGTAAATCTTTAGAGAACCTAACTCACTTTTTTTCTTAAGGAGTGAGTGGTGGGATTGAACTGCCAGCCTTGCTGTTAGCAGTCGAAGGCTCACCCAACACCCCCACCTGAGCTCCTTTGCATAGATCATAGTTATCCAAGATGATGTCATATTTCCCTTTATGAGTTTAATGTTCCTTTCCATTCACTATAACTCAGAACCACTTTTTATTTTTCAAGAATAAATTTCATTCATTTCACATCATAGAAAAATAAAGAAACACATTCGCTTTCCAGGTGCTATATATTTGTGGGTTAGGCTTTGCACTGCTAACTACAAGGTCAATAGTTCATATCCACAAGCCTCTCCATGAGATATATAACAGATAGCTCCTGTAAAGATTTAGTGTCAGAAACTCTGCATAGAGTTGCTATGGGGAACAATGGATTCAGTGGCAATGAGTATTTATTCTTAATAATGAAAGCAAATATTATGTTTGATAAATATTGGATATTTTAAGGATACTAAGTAGATTTGGTTTAGTCATTGGTTCAAAATGTTTGCCTTGAGGTTTCTTCAAGTAAAATGTAAAATTGTCTTTCATAGGCTAAAGAGAATTTTGAAAAACTATGTTTTTTCTATATTGTAATTTTTGGAGATTCTCCTGACAGAATTTTCTTCTCTAATCATGTTAAAACTATCCTAAAACTTTCCATATTGTAACAACTCTCAAACAGTATAACTGAAGAGTTTCATTCTTTATTTCTGAAACTTTTTATTAATTGCAGTCAATCTCAATCTCCTATCAGAACAGAATATATTTTGTCCATTAGTTTCCACTTTTTCAATGGCAGAAAATTGCTTCTAGGCATATCATTATATATTGGTGTGCCTACTCATTTTCTACTGTCACCAGAAGATACCACTTGATCCCCTGTCAGCAGTCGAGCCTCCTTCCCATTCAGCATCTGATTAGATAGGAGATGGGTCACAGAGATACAGCTGCTTGAAATTATACAATCCATGCATCTGCACTAGTTTTTGAGAGAATAGATTTTTGCAGCCTAATAAATCAAACTTCTGAAGCAATATGTATCCCATAATAATCACGATGCTTTGAAGCACCCTGTGCATCATAAAATAAAGGGCAAATATGTCTGTCAATAATTAGATATCTTTCAAGTTTATCTCTTAATTCTTTACAACTCTCCCCATTTAGAGTCCAGGTGTTTAGTCTTTGTGGAGAGAGAAGCAAGGATAATGATCAGTACAGAGGACACATCAATTAGATGGAAAGATAAGCTTATTACACTTTTAAATTCAGGCCATAGTTTATATTTGTGGGCTTCTAAAAGTGTTATACTCTCCTCTAACATTTTTAATTTGTAATGCATACATTGTCCCTAGTTTCTAACATGTGAGGGATGTAATTACATGCTGTCAAAAGTACTGTTATTATTACTTGAAATTGATTCATAGGATGCCATCGTGACAAGTTCATTTTAAATATTTTTATAGTCAGCTATTGAAATTGTGAATGTTTTATTTAGTCTTCACTTCTGTTCACATTTCAAAACATATATTGGTATATGGTAGAATAGTATTAGAAGTCATATATTTTCAGTATTAAAACATGCTTCTTAATTTGCTATCTTCACTGCAGATGTTTAGTTAATAACATCCACAATTAGAATGTACCAAGTCAAAATATTTTAAGCAACAAACCTTTTGTATCTCTTAACATCCATTCTTTTTTATTGTCACATTCAGAGAATATTTATAAGGTATCTTGGTGTCCTATTGTGCCTTAACAGAAATACCACAACTGGGTGGATTTTGAAGATCAGAAATTTATTTTCTTGCCTCACAGATTTGGAGGATACATTTCTAAATCAAGGCCTCAGTTGTGTGAATTCATGCTAGTTGAAAGTCCCAGGTGTTCCGGATGTCCTTGTATGGCATTGATGCTCTACTACTGTGTGTGTCCATGGGTCCTTTTCTTATGCTGTGCCTTACACCACTAGCATTCACCCTACATTGGCATTATCTATTAATTGGTTGCATTGTATCATAGTGTATTATGGAAAGTGAGTATATAATATTACATTAGATGTAGTAAATAAATTAAATTACATTAGACTAATTCACAAGAATATTATCCTACCACATACTTTAAGGAAGCACAATTTAACCTCAAAAAGAAATACCACCTAATTTATGAAAATCAATCCACTCTAAAATTAACGAAGTAGCTCAGAAGAACACTCCCTAAATTTTTTAGACTACGGTGTGAATAATTAGCCCCAAACTAATTTTCACATGATGAAGATCAGACATACCATCCAATCATTACCAATTCTAACACACACTGAATCCTCTCACTGCATTATGTGTCTTCTGGGTTTGATAATTCTTTGCAATGGCCACACAGAATTCACACACCATTCTTATAATTAATGGGTTTATGAGGGCATAGGGCATAACTCAGCAGCAAAGATCAATAGGCTAAAACTTAGGGTCAGAATCAAAATGCCTGTAGGCAAAGTTTTTAGTACAAGACATCACTCTTAAGTCTTTTCTGCAGGACAGTCCTCCCCTTGGCTCCCAGAGGACAGATTCCTGTCAGCTCCATGAGGTCCTCGCGGTCCCATAGGATAAACCCCTTATTATCCCTCCGGATTCCTTGTCGTCCAGTCATGAACCCCTCTGGACTTCTTGCTTTATTCAACAGCTTATGATAAAATTTAACTAAGAGTACTTAAACACAAAGACACTTTATCAATTATAAGATTTGGAACTCCCTTCAGGACCACAAACTTCCCAGCCTTTCAGTTGGCCACAAACACTATGCATAGTAGGCTACAGTGTATATCATTTGCATGGCCAATCCCTGAATAATGCATACTAATCACAGAGACGGTTGTGGGACAAGGTAAGATAGCAACAATCAACCATTCTTGGTCATAATTTATCTAGGAAATGTCCATTAATCTGGACAAAATAATAACCCTCTGGAATAGAACAATAGGGCAAAATTACTCCTAAGGGCTTGAAGAGTGAAGAGAATCTCTCAAACTGTTAACAAAGAAAAATGAAAAAGGCCACATAAAAAAATTATTTCACTACACATTTTTTAAAAGTTTATCCATGATTGCTATTAGGGAGGTGTATTAGTCTGGGTACTTTAGAGAAACAAATCCACAGCAACTCATGTATAAGAGAGAGTTTTATGTAAAGAAAATGTGCATCATGAAAACATCCC
>NW_022103915.1:66397696-66403911 GCF_000313985.2 Echinops telfairi
ATTAAGAAAAGTTGAGGGATCCACACAGTAGAATCATTTGCATAGTCAACATCCACTGCTTTCATCCATGACCCATCTGACATGACATCCCTTCTACTGTGTCCTCTTCTGAATTTCTGACAGCTCCTTGTCAATGTATTGCTGCAACTGTTGTTGGGTGATCCTCAGAAAAATTTTACTTATATGTGCTATTAGTATTACTGTTCAATTAGTTGCACATTCTGTTGGGTCACTTTTTTTTTTTTTGGTAATGGTACAAATAGGGATTTCTTGCAGTCAGTTGGCCAAATAGCAGTCTTCCAAGTTTCCTGGCATAGATCAGTTCTTCCAGTACTTCATCGGCTTATTGAAGCATTTCAATTGATATTCCATCAATTCCTGGAGACTTGCTTCTGTTTCATGCTTTCAGTGTAGCTTAAACTCCTTCCTTCAATAGCATTCATTCTTACTCATATGATACCCCTTGGAATGGTTGAAGGTCTACTTGTTCTTTTTCATTCACTGACTGTGTATTTTTCCATCTTATTTTGATGCTTCCTATATCATTCAATATTTTGCCAACAGAATCTTTCAATTTGCATTACAAGGCTTGAATTTTGTATTTAATTACTTTAGTTTAGAACATGCTGAGTGTGTTCTTCCTTTTGAGTTTTCTAACTGTAAATCTTTGCACATTTTATTATAATATTTCACTTTATCTTCTTGAGCTGCCATTGGACATTTTCTTTTCAGCTCCTTTACTTCATTATTTCTTCTACTTGCCTTAGCTATTCTAAGATTAAGAAAAAGTTTCAGCACCTTTCCTGACATGCACTTTGATCTTTTCTTTCTTTTCAGTCCTTTTGCTTTCTTCATGTATGATGTTCTCTACGTCATCCCACACCTATCTGATATTCTACAGTTAGTATCCAATGCATCGAATCTGTTCTTGAGATTTTCTCAAAATTTCTCAGAAGTGGATAGCTTATTCTTCCCCCTTGTTCTGTTCTTACTCTGAAAGCCCTGCTGAAACCTGTTCACTTTAGGTGATCCTCCTGGCATGTGAAATACCAGTAACATAACTTACAGCAACACATAAGCCACCATGGAACAACAAGCTGACAGATAAGTGGTGGCACCTGCATTAAGAAGGTTAAGTGTTCATCCAATCCTGATGCTGTTTTCTTCTTCATACAGTTCAGCTTCCCTGATTATTTGCTTAGCATGCAAATTACATAGGTATGGTTAAAGGATACAACTGTGACATATACCTTTCCTGATCCCTGTTCTGTTAGAACGTTTGCACCTTTTATCCATGGACAGGTTCGCCATGAGCACAATGAAGTGCTCTGGAATTGCCACTCTTATCAATGCTATCCATGGTTGGCATATAATCCACCCATTTGAATGTCTTTGCATCATCAATAAAATACATCTAAACATTTTTCTGCTATTCCTTACTTTGAGCCAAGCTTCATGTGATGTCAGAAACCAGACCCCTTGTTCTACACCCAGTTCTGTCAATGTACTGCTGTGACCATTGTTGAGCAATCTTCAGCAAGATTTTGCTTTCATGTGATATAAATAATATTGCTCAATAGTCTCCACATTCTGTATAGTCAAGCTTTCTTTGGATGGATAGAAAAATGGATCTCATCCAGATAGCTGTCTAGGTAGATAGCTTTCAAAGTTCTTGTTATAAACTAGTGGGTGTTTCCAGTGTTTTATAAACTTATTTTCTGCTAATACCTTCAGTTCCACTTGGACTGCTGCCTTACCTACCACCAATTTGAGATCACATGCTATCTCTTGGAATGGTTGAAGGTCAGCCAGTTATTATTTTTATATAGTGAATAGTCCTGTGTTATTTCGGGTACACAAGAGAAATAAATTCATAGACACTTATATGTGTATAGGAAAGAGATTTATATACAACAGCAATTGGATAATGAGAAAATATCCCAGCCCAGTCCAGATCAAATTCCTAAGTCCGATATTAGCCCATATGTCTGATACCAATCTATAAAGTCCTCTTCGTACTCATGAAACACATGCAACGACACCGTATACAGGAAGGTCACAGGCCAGTTGGCGGGAAGACTTACGGAGCCAGTGGTCAGGAAATCTGGTGGATCCAGTGGTGTTGTAAGCATTTGAGTGCTGGCAGGGGTCTCCACGTGGCCCCTCCAGCTCCCAGGGCTGTGGCTGCATCAGGGTAGCTTCATGTGGCTTCTCATCAGAAATGTCTCATAAGGAGTGAGCGTGTGTCCCACCTCAAGTGATCTATCTGTCTCATTAGCACCTCCAAATGAGGTCATCAAGCGGCCACCTTATTGACAGGCTAAACTCCATCCCTTCACTCTTATTCCTCTCAAATTGACAACAGATTACGTAACTATCACACCTTTCTATCTTCTTTTGATGCTTCCTGCATCATTCACTATTTTTCCCATTGAATCTTTTAATATTGCAACTCAAGGCTTACATTTTTCTTCAGTTCTTTCAGCTTGATACATGCTGTATGACCTTCTTCATGGTTTTCTAACTCAAAATCTTTTCACCTTTTATTATAATACTTAGCTTTGTCTTCTCAGGCAGCCCTTTGAATATTTCTGTTTTACATCATCATTTATTCTAATTTGCTTTAGCTACACTCAAATCAAAAGCATGTATCAAAGGTCATATTTCAGTTCTCATAGTACTGGTTTTAATTTTTTTATCATTTTATTAGGAGCTCTTACAGATGTTATAACAACCCATACTTCAAATAAATCAAGCATGGTTGTACAATTGGTGCCACCATCATTTTCAAAATATTTTCTTTCTGCTTCAACTCCTTAATAGCAGTTCCCCTTTATCCCTTCCCTTTCCCATACTACGACTCCCATTAATATATTATTATAATGATTAATATCATTATTGCCATATCTTACAGCTTCCAGTGTATCCATTCACTTACAATTCTATTATTCATTCTCCTTGAGTGGGGTTATAAAGTCATAATTGTTATCAGTTCCCACCTCACCCCCTTCTTCCCTTACTCTCAGGGAATTGTTACTCCCGTTACTGTTTCTGAGTGGTTTAACTATCTTAGATTTCATGCATCGAACAATCTGAATTATACAAATGAACATACACAGTCTACCAACATTAGTGAGGTAAAATTGAGCTATAATACTGAGGGGAGGAAATATTAAAGAACTAGAGGATAGTTATGTGTTTCATCCGTGCTATATGACACCCTGGATATATGATCCCTTCCATATGACTCTACTGTGAGGGACTTTCCAATATCTTGGAGGTGGGTTTTGGGTCTCCACTTTGTCTATGCTCCTTCACATCAATTTTATTACTTATTTTTGAACTTCTGATACCTATAGCCGTCAACACCTCATGATCACACAAGCTGGTGTGCTTCCTTCCTGTGGACTTTGTTGTTTCCCTGCTAGATGGTCGCTTGTTTAACTTCAAGTTTTTAAGACTCCAGACGCTATATTCACCACATTTGATTATGCACCCATTTTGTCTTCAGCTAATGCATCAGTAAGGTGAGTATCATATATTGCCACATTATTAGGACAAACCGTTCTTGTACTGAGGTACATAAGTAGAGGCTCAAAGTCTGCTTCCTTATTATATTGACATATATATAAATATATATATATATATGCACCTATCTATATATTTATATATTTACATATGTACCTATCTCTATTTATACATATATATATATAATTTTTGCTTCCTTATTCTTTCCTCTATTTCTTTTTTCTTTTCTCTTACCTCACTATCATGCTGACCCATCATTTGCCTCTCAGTAATTCCTTTCGGGTACATTTCAATTAGCCAAACACAACCAAGAATGCTACACCCTCCTCACCATCAATTTTAGATCCCTTATGGTTCATCTGTCCCTGACATTATTGGCTCATGGTTCCCCTTCCCCTACCTCCTCCACTCCCATTCCCCCCTCCCCCAAACACCATCAATCCCATTGCTGTCTCCTTGCGATTGCTTATCCTGCCTATCTTATATAGCCAGACATTAAAAATGAGAGAAAGAGACCATATGAATATCTCCAAGTCTAACTGCTGCCCTGACCCAGAGAAAATGAGTGTCTCTCTGTTAAGTAGCAAGTGGCCTTGTTATAGTCCAGCAGTCCAATCCCCTTTCTTTCAGGGATCCATATCCCAGGACCTGCCTACCTAACAGCACTTAGACCCTTTTAGTCCGCAGCAGTCCTGCATACCTTCTACAAGACCTCAGTGCTCTTTCTTCAGTCAAGGGTGAAGCAACATAGTGCCGCCCCAACTCACACACACCCATTACATCTTTGTACTTCCAGTGTGGCCCCCCAGTAAAAATCACCCAACCAGTTCAGATGAGGTGTCAAGTGCTGGCCGCCAAGTCAGAATTCTAGTTTTGGGGATTCCTCAGGGACTTCGTGGCTTTGCTCCAATGGCTGGTTTTGTCCTCCCCTCTTGGTTTGCCCCCCTGTAGGCGGGTCAGACAGGCTGCAAGCCCCGCACTGTTATCTGCAGTGCTGTCCTCTTGAGTGCTGTCATGTAGGGAGGGCAACTGATGTGTTGGGCAGAGGCTGGCCCTGCAGTCCTCTCTGTGATCTAGCTCCGCGGGCAGGAACGTTTTCCTAAGGATTTAGTGCTCCAGAATAAGGCCTGCTCTCTCTCTCTCCCTCTTAGTATGGTCCTATGTGGACAGGGCAGAGCTGGGGCTGGCCCTGCGGTCTTCTCTGTTAATAAGCTGCTCTGTGCAAGAAGGTTGCCCTACGAATTGTTGCACTGAAAAGAAGTCTGCTCTCTCTTTCTCTCTTTTCTTGTGGAGACAAAAACAATAACCTCCCCCAGGGGTGAGGTAGTGCCCTGATCCCCATTGCCATCTTTCTTCTTCCCTCCTCCCTCTTGGGGCCTTAAGGGCATAAGAGAGGAGGAAAAAATATCTTTAGCACCAGTGCTATCTGCATCTTTTTTTATTTCTTCTTTTTATTTTTAATGCCCAATGAACCCTTGGGTTTTATCTGACCCCTGCCAGAGAACTTGGTCCTTAGCCTGGGAACTGTGTGAAATGTGAATTTTCCTCTATGCCCATTCTGCTGTTTGAACTTACCCCAGTGGACCCATATTGTACTTGTCCTTTTGTACTTGGCTAACTTTGATCCAAGAGATGATATGCTTCATGTTTTCATCACTAGTTTTTTACAGTTGCACAATAGTCCATTGTGTGTACATACCAGAGTTTTTTAATCCATTCATCTATTGATGGAAATTTAGGCTGTTTCCAATTCTTTGCGAATGTGAACTGCGCCATGATGAACATTGGTGCGTAGATGTCTGGTCATGGTGTGTTTCTCACTTCTTCTGGGTATATGCCCAGTAGAGGGGGTTGCTGGGTCATAAGGTAACTTGACTTCCATCTGTTTTAGGGATTGCCAAATCGCTTTCCACAGTGGATGTGCATATCTATAAGGTCACCAGCAATGAGGGTATTAGGTGTTATCTCATAGTTGTTTTAATTTGCATTTTCTGGATGTATAATGATCAACAACATTTTCTCATATGTACATTAGCTATTCAGCCTACCTTGTGAATCTTCTGTTCAAGTCTATTGCCACTTCCTCCGTGGGTAATTTGCTTTTTTCTTATTGTAGGCTTGCAAAGTTTTGTAGATGTAATATGGCCTTTGTCTGATAAGTCATTACTAAATATCTTTTCCCTGTCTGTGGGCTTTCTTACTGTCTTGATGAAGTATTTTGATGTACCCAGATGTTTTATCTTTAGTATGTCCCACTTGTCTATTCAGCTTCCTCTGTGTGTGTATCCTTCCTTATTTCTAGTAGCCCATCTATTCCTTGGACCAAGGTGCTTAGGTTTGTCCCAATTCACTCGTTGATGATAACAATAGTTTATGGTTTTACCTTGAGGTCTGTGATCCATCTTTAATTTGTTCTTGTGCATGGAGTGGGGTAAGGGTTTTGCTTCATTTTTCTGCAGTTAGAAATCCGGTTTTTCCAGCATCATTTGTTAAAAAGAGTAACCAATGTGATGGCGTTGGGGGCGCTTTTATCGAAGATCAGTATATTCTGCTGTTTTTAATTTTGGATTTTCTCTTCCTATTCATTGGTCCATGTATTTGTCATTATACCAGTACCCTGCTGTTTTGACAACTGTTGCTGTATACAGTGAACCCTCGTTTATCGCGGTTAATCGGTTCTAGACCCT
>NW_022103915.1:66406041-66451144 GCF_000313985.2 Echinops telfairi
AGCGATGCAGACAGAAGCGTGTACAGTATGAGCCAATCAGTGGCAGTAATGACAGAGCATGCGCTGTTACGCAAAAACTGCAATAGAGTGAAGCCACGGAAGTCGAAGCGCGAAGTGGTGAGGGTTCACTGTAATAGGTTTTAAAGTCAGGTAAAGCAAGTCCTCCAACTTTATCTTTCTTCTTGAGGAGTTCCTTGCTAATTCTGGGCTTCTTTCCTTACATAGGAAGTTGTTAGTCAGTTTTTCCACTTCTTCGAAATAAGATGCTCATATTTGTATTGTGATTGCATTTAAAGTAAATAGTGCCTTGGGTAGGGTTGACATCTTTACAATATTGAGTCATCCGATCCATGAGCATGGGATATTTTTCCATTTGTGAAGGCCACTTTTGGTTTCTTGTAATAATGTTCTGTTGTTTTCCTCATTCAGATCTTTTGATTTTGGCTTAGGTATATCCTCTGATATTGTAATTTATGCTTGGCTATTGTGAATGGTACTACCTGCTTAATCTCCTTTTTTTAAATCTTATCTGATGTATATAGTAATGCATGTGTTTTCTGTTTGTTGATCTTGCCTATCTGCTTGGTTCCTCTATCACTCCCACTACTCTTATTATGTTAGACAGGGCTCTCTAGAAAATAAACCCAGAATGCTAATAATTATAGATAGATAGATAGATAGATAGATAGATAGATAGATAGATAGATAGATAGATAGATGATAGATGATAGATAGATAGATAGATAGATAGATAGATAAACACTCTATAAAGCAGTACAAATGGCTCTATGCAACTCATTCCCTTGAGACAGCTGTGAGGCACTGGAAGTCATTCAAGTCTGGAGGGCCACTGGATAGTCCACTGTAGAGCAATTCAGGCTAACTGGCCACAGGCAGCAAACAGCAAGGCATGTAGGTCACCAACAGTCAGCCAAATGACAGCGTGTGGCAGAGCAGGTCTTGAAGGAACCTAAAATTACAGCAACACAGTCCACAGGTTAGGTGTCCCACAGGTAATGTAGCTTGCAAATGGAGGCACAGAACAAGCAAGGCAGCCGCACACTGGTCCTATGCTCAAAGAGCAAGAAACAAGAATTGGCCATGTTGGCATAATAAGCATTAATTATCTCACTTACTGTGGAGCTTTTGAGGTTTCTAATATATAGAACCTTATAATCTGCAAATAATAATAATTTCACTTCTTCTTTCCCCAGATGAATACCTTTGATGTCCTTCCATTGCCTTATTTTATTAGCTAGGACCTCCAGAAGGATGTTGAATAAAAGTGGGAACAAGGGGCATCCTTGTCTGGTCCCGTTTTTTCAGTGTGATTTTTTTTTTCTTTTCTCCATTGATTATTACACTGGCTGTTTGTTTTTCATATATAGTCTGTATTATATTGAGGTAATTTCCTTCCCATCCTATCTTCTTGAGCGTCTTAATTTAGGAATGGGTGTTGAATGTTGTCAAACGCTTTTTTGGTGTTATTGATATTATCATGTGGTTCTTGAGCTTTTTCTTATTAATGTGATGGATAATGTTAATGGACTTTCAGAATCTGAACCATCCCTGAATCTCTGGCATGAATCCTACTTGGTCATGATGAATTATTTGTGTTATATACTTTTGTATTCTATTGACCAATATTTTGTTAAGGATTTTTGCATCGATGTTCACGAGAGATATCAGTCCATAGTTCCCTATTCTTTGGAGATCTTTGCCTGATTTTAGTATTCGTGTTATACTAGCTTCATAGAATGCTTTTGGGAGTTTCCTATTCTTTTCTATGCTGTGGAAGAGCTTGTGTAGAATTGGTGTCAGCTCTTCCCTGAATGCTTGCTAGAATTCTCCTGTGAATCCATCTGGGCTGTGACTTTTTAAATTGGTAGTTCCTTCACGCCTTTATATATCTCTTCTTTTGCTGTAGTTAAGATCAGGTTCTTGATATCTAAATGGGATAATCTGGGGAGGGATGGTTTTCCCAAGCATTTGTACATGTCTTCCAAGTTGCTGTATTCATTTGAGTTTAGACCTTTGTAGTACTGTGTAATTAATCTTTTAATTTCATTAGAATCTGTTGTAATTTCCCGTTTCATTTCTCATCTTGGATATTGATGTCTGCTCCTTCCTATCTTTGGTTGGGTTTGCTCAGTTTTTCAGTTCTGTTAACCTTTCTAAGAACCAGATTTTTACTGCTGTGATTTTTTTTTTTGCACAGTTTCCTTGTTTTCCCACTTATTTATCTCAGCCCCGGTTTTTATTATTTCTTTTATTTTGCTATTAGAGGGATGATTTTGTTGACTGTGTTCTAATTGTTGGAAGCTTTGTGATTGGGTATCAATCACAGCTCTCTTCCTCATTCATATGTGCATTCATCAGTATCAAACATGTTCTGATAACTGCTTTGACTGTATCACATTTGTTTTGGTACATTGTATTCTCATTCTTATGAGTTTCCCAAAGCGTATTAATTTTGCCTCTAATTTGGGCCACTGCCCACTCATTTTGAATAAGAAAGTTGTTCATCCTCCATTTGTTTGCCCTTGTTTTTTTATCTTCCTGTTGTTGGTTTCCAGCTTTACGGCATAGTACTCAGAGAGGGAAGTCTGAGTGACCTCTATATGTTTTAATTTACTCAGGCTTGATTTGTGTACCATCTTGTGGTCTATTTTTGAATATGTGTCATGCACATTTGAAAAGAATGTACATTATTTTGTATTAGGGTGTAGAACTCTAATGTACATTATTTTGTATTAGGGTGTAGAATTCTAAATATGTCTACTAGGTTGAGGTGGCTAACTATAGAGTTTAGTTCTGTAGCCTCCTTGTTGAGCTTCTTTCCCATTGATCTATATTTCTCAGAGAGTAATGTATTGAAGTCACCTACTATGATTATTGAACCTGTGATTTCACTTTTCATCTTTTGAAGAATTTGATTGATGAGTTTCATGGGTCTCTTGTGGGCATGGATATATGTATTATGCTCACTAGCTCTTGATTTACTAAGCATTATACAGTGCCTATCCTTATCTCCTATTAAGAGATGCACCTTGAGATCAATTTTGCAAGAGATTAGGATTGCAACTACAACTTTTTTTAATTGACATTTACTTGGTATACTTTTTGCCAGCCTTTGATTCTAAAACTATTTTTGTCTGAGCTTAATATGTGCCTCTTGCAGATAACAGATTGATGGGTTATTTTTTTCTAATCCAGTCTGCTAGCCTTTTAATGGTTGTATTCAGACCACTGATATTCAGAATTATTACATCCATCCGTTGATTTGTTGTTGTCCTCTCATACTTTTTGTTACTTTTTGTTACTTTTTGTGACTGCCTTTTATTCTCTAGCTGCTCTTATGGTTTTCTTTTTCTGCTCAACGTTGGATAATTTGACCACTATATGCCTTGGTGAATTCTTCTTGGGGTTCAGTCTAATTGGTGTCCTCTTGCCTTCCTGAATGAATGTCTGATTCTCATTCATTAAATTGGCGAAGTTTACTTCAAGAATTATCTCGCTATTTTTTGCTGTTGATTTATTTGTTGTGTCTTTTCTGGTATCCTAATTATTCAAATGCTGTTCCAATTTATAACGTCGCTCATTGTTCTCAAGTTTTCTTCAGCTTTTTTTATAATCCAGTTTGCTTGCCTTTCCGGTTGTTGATGTCTTTGAGATCACTGATATAATTCTCTGCTTCTTCTAGTCTGTTGGTGAGGTCTCTAATCTTGTTAGTTGATTCTGTTTCCTTGTCCCTTAACTCTTGTATTTCCTTTGGTACATGGACTCTATCTTCTCTATTATTTCATCCTTTTTCTATATTGTTTCCCTCATATCCTATATGGCTCTAGGCAGCATTTGGAAGATTTCTTTCTGTGGCAGATCAACATCTGCTTCTTCTATGAATGTCGTTAGATTCAGGTCCTCCTCCAATATTGCAGTCTGTTTCTCTTGCTTTCTTGTAGAGTTTCCTGATGCAAGTTGTTGGCAGTGTGTCACTTTGGCAAAGCTTGGTACCATTTTCCCAGGAGTCAATGAACCCTGAGTTTTCTCTCTGGGAGGCAAGCCAGAATGGTTTTAAGTACTATCTGTAGCCAACTGTGCTGTGGGGATAAGCTCCTTCTCTATCGTATGAGGGTTTTACCTAGGGTCTATACCTAGACTGCAGTGATTATCTATTTGGCGGACAGGTCAGGTGGTCCTTTCATGCAAGGTGGGCAGGATGGCTGCAGGCAGTGTGGGTGGTGCTGTACAGGATGATTGCATGGGAAGCCATGGTGTCATGCGGGTGAGCAGCAGCAGGAAGCGATGGGTAGCAGGAGGGGGCTGGCAGCAGTAATAAAACCATGGGGACAGGCAGGGGAGTTGCTGTGGCTCTGAGCTGGGTTGGCAGGGGAGCTGTGGGCAGACATCAGGTGATTTCCTGCCACAGTGACAGGAGCCACAGGAGGGTGGTAAATCTTGGAGGGGTTTCAGATGCAGTGGCAGGGGCTGCAGTGGCACCGGTGGTTCAGGTTGGGGTAGCCCAGGCACCAGGCTGCAGGTCGCTGGAGGTCAGCAGTGAGTATAGGAGCAGGGAAAGGTCAATCTCCGGGTTGGAAAAGAGCTCCAGGATTCAGAAAGGCTTGATTATCTGACCTGGATTCCCCACTCAGTCTTTCTGTCCCCCAGCTCCACGACCCCCATGGGTCTCCCAAACCATTTACTTCAGTGCCACTGCCAGAAATCTTTAATTTTCTTGATGATGTTTTACAATAAGTCACTGGACTTGGTTTGGCTATTATTATTGACCTTCTCTATTGCCTCTACTCTAACATGTAATCAACTTAAAAAATTGTGATTTAACAAAGTAAATATCAGGAATATAGCAATTTATTTTCTCCCTCTTTGTTTTAATAAATGTATATTTTTTAATATCTGGAATTCTTATTTCACTCTATCAAATTATCTGTTTAATTAATGAGTCATATTTTAATCCTTATTTTGGCTTCTTTAAGGATAACTTGTTTTATATATTTTCTGGGACACATTCAATATCTCACAATTTATGAGATATCTAAGTCTGTGTTGTGTTATTTCTGGTGAATTCTATGCAGGCTACTTTGTAGTCATATGTCTTCTAATTTAACATTATATGGCGCTTGAATATATACATTATTTGAGGATGGCTGACAGTGGCTTTCTCTAGAGACGCTGTGCTTTCACTTCTTTAAAGCAATGAGAGTCATTATCATCTCAGACACTTCAAACTAAATACAAACCTTGATTTTTAAAGATAATTCAAGTATAAAATGTCATACTTTGATTGGTTTGTGGTTATTTTCCCTCTGGAATTTCTTTTCGGGGAAAGGAGAGCTGGTTTTCAGCCCAGTCTTTCCATCTTTTGAAGAAGTTTCTAAAGAGTTTTTTCTGCTGCAACTCATTTTACTCCTCCAATTTACACTACTTTCCTTTTCAAATTTTTTCAGAAACTACATGACTAAGGTAATATATGATAAAGAATTGATGGTACTGAAGGAAGAAATCTGCATTGAAGCATTGGTAAAGCAAGATCCCAAGAATTTCCAGAATACCAACTGAAGTATTTCAACAAACTGATGGTGCAATAGAAGCATCTACTAGGGTATGCAAATAAATTTGGAAGAAAAATACCTGGTCAACCAACTGAAAAAGGTTGATATTTGTGCCCACTCTAAAGACAGTAAACCAATATAATGCAGAAATTGTAGCTCATTATCATCACTATCATAAGAAAGTAAATTGAAGCAGTACATTGACATGGAACTGCCAGAAATTAAGTATGGATTAAGAAGAGGGTATGAAACAAAGAGTATCATTGCTGATGTCTGATGGACAGTTGCTGAAAGTTGAGTGTTCCAGAACGATATTTACTTGTGTTTTATTGACTATTCTCAAAGGTATTCAACTGTATGTATCATAACAAACGCTATGGATAATGTTTCAAAGGAAAGCAATTCCACAACACTAAATTAAGCTCACGTGAAGCCTGCCCATAGCCCATGGGATAGTTGTTGAACAGAACAAGGAGAAATTGGATGAGATAAAATCAGGAAAGGTGTGTATCAGAATTGTATCCCTTTGCCATATTTATCTAGTCTGTATGTTTAGCAAATAATCTGAGAAATTGGATATATGAATAAAAGTGGACATTAGGCTTGAAGGAAGACACATTAATAACCTGCAATATGCAGATACACTCCTTGCTTGCTGACAATAGAGTACATAAAGCACATATTGATGAAGGTCAAAGACTGCAACCTTCAGTATTAATTACTATTCAATATAAAGAAAACCAAAATTCTCACAATTGTACCAATAGACACCATCATTTTAAATGGGAAAAGAAGATTGAAGTTGTCAAAGATTTCACTTACTTCAATAAGCAATCAACTTGACACTCAACAAATGAGATTATGTATAGCATTGGGCAACACTACTACACAAGTGTTGAAGGCCAGTAAGACTCAGCCTTGAAACGGCTGAGAAGTCTCATGACTGAGGTGTCAGTATCTGCTGTTTGCTTCTGTGGCTTGACATTGAGACTAAGAAAAAGAACAAGGACGTATGTGAGTTCTGGGAAAACAGGATGGTTCATTTTCTCAAGGATGCTTGGTTTGGAAAAACATAGAATTGCTGATGTGTATCCAATGTGCTTGCTTAACAGTGAGAAAAATATAACCCCGGGTTGTTTCTGCATGTATAAAAGGACGATGTAGAATAAACTCAGGGCTTCAGTATTCACTGTTGCCCTCCCAATACTTTCTGTCTCTCTTTTTTTCCTTAATCCTCACTCCCCCTTTCAAGACCATTTGACTCTTCGGCAGGCTCCAACACACAAGACCATTTTAAAGTGTTTTTAAAAAAAAGAAAAAGGTATAATTTGAGGACTAAGGTAAATATGACCCAAGCCATGGTATTTTCAATTACCTCATTTTTGTGTGAGGGCTGGACAATGAGTATGGAAGAAGAGAGAAGAATAGATATGATGGCACTTTAATTTTCATAAATAATATCAATAGTACCACTGGTTGCCAAAAGAACAAATTAACTGTATTAGCGGAAGTACAGTTAGAATCCGCTTTGGAAGCAAAAATATCAGGAATTGGTTTCATGCATTTTAGACATGTTATCTAGAAGGAAGAGACCCTACAAAAGGACATGATGCTTGGTAAAACAGAGTGAAAAAAAAAAGTGAGAAGGCATCTGGGAGATGCATTGACAAGTCGCTGCAGCCATCCTCTCAAACTTAATTCTAAGGATGGCGCAAGACAAGGTAGTATTTATTTTTTTTGATATAAGGTCACAATGAGTCAGAACTGACTCAACAATATCTAACATCAACAATGTGTTTCGTTATTGAGTGCTGCTATAACAGAAATATCACACAAGTGGAACTGAGATACAGAAAAGTTAAATTACTTCCCTAAGGCCACACAGCTATTTAATGACTGGTCCAGCACTCACTATGGCTCCAGGATCCTTTCTTCACATTCTTATAAACAACTTCCTTCCCAGGTACACGGGATCCACAGATGTTGAAAGGAGTCAAGGGTATTCCCCTAGAGCTGACAAAGGGAGCAAACCGTCTCCTAGAACCGGTGCTCTGGAATCAGAATTCAGTCTCCTAATGTGAGATAATATATTTCTATCTACCTGTGTGGTAGTTCTCACTCAATAACCAAGACCTTCTATCCACGAACTATCATCTATCATACTGATAAAAAATTATATATATATATTTTTTCTCTAAATCCTAAATCCATGTTCTTACTGCCAGATGAATTAATGTGCTAAAAATCCATTGCCATGAATTCCAACACACAACAAAACTTAAGGCAAAGTAAACCTTCCCCATAAGGTTTTCAATACTGTAATCTTTACAGAAGCAAGTGGTCACATCTTCCTCACGCGGAGCTGCTGGTGAGCTCAATCGCTCTTTTGGTTAAAGTGGTTAGCATTTTAACTACTGTGCCATCGGGTCTGCTTAATTAATATGCTAGAGGTAATTTAATCAGCATAAATGTCATAGCTGAATTTCATGAAAAAGATCAGAAAATGTTATGCCCATTAATAATGTCTGTATCTATTCAAGCAAATATAATGCAATAAGGATAATTAAATCTTGTGCTTCGGGGAACAAGTATGTTTGCTTAAGGAACAGAAAAGAAAATATGTCTTTCTTCTCTGCCTTAAGAAGAATAATAGAAAAAACGGACTAGGTATATTAATGGGGTAGTAGAAATAGTAACATCTGCTGTTCTCTGAAATATCAGAGCTTTGGACAAGGCAGATTTAACTGATTCATATCTGACACTGGATTATACTATTACGTATTTATTTACAACATGGTGGAAATGGACTGTTTTACTTTTGGTTCATTTTTGTTTACTAACTGTGGAGAAAGAATGTCACAAAACATCACAAATGCACCAGCGATTGTATTTTTAACGTATCTATTAGGAATGGCTCCTAATGTTTTCTTTTCCAAAATTGATTTTGATGGTATGAGTACAGAGAAAAGTTGATTTTTCTTTCAATGATTCTCACGGCAGCCTGAATCTGACATCTCAAGGGACTATTTCAGAACACAGAAAGAACCATGTAGGTATTAGTATGATGAGTCTGAAGTCCCAAATAAGTTATAGAGAATCATTTTCATTGTAACTCATAGAAAGCAGAACTATGTTTAATCCTTTTGTAGTAAATATGCTGCAGTATTTTCAGCAACTACCTAGGTTAATCTTACAAAATATTCAAATTTAATTCCTGAAAAATATTATTTCTCATTTTAACCATGTCTACTTGAAAATGTACCAATCTGCTTACCTTGGTGTTCTTATATATTAATATTAGTGAGTTTTAATAGTCCAAAGAACCTTAATTCCATTCTCAATTTCAGGCTGTGAGTATACTTTTGATTTTACCATTTTCCCAAAATTTAATTTTATTCCTAACTGTCCTCATTTTTTTTCCATGTCTGGGCCTCTGGGCTATGCCCATTTGCATATTTGAATTAATGCACCAAATAATGTTTGAAAGTCTAATCTTATTAAATGCTTTAAAATCTAACACTTCCAGTGACTGGTTAGACCTTATTAATTAACCCATATGTTATCAAAACCTCATGCTGGCTGCCTGCTCAGGTTGTCTCTGGAGGTCAAATGGGCCAACTGGTCTCTTAAATAAATGAAGTACTGAGACAGAGCAATTTATGTGAAATTAGACCTCTGAAGCAGCTCATTTTTCCACCAACACAAGAATCTATGCATTATAGAATTTACTGGTTGACTAATTGTTTAAGAGTTGACAGTTTTTGAACTGAGGATTTTTAATCTCATTTTCCAACCCCTGAGTAAAGTTTTGTCACAAATTTATAGCAGAAAGGGAAATGATTTATAGCATGTGCACCATATGCTACAGTGGTATAAATTTCTACAGAAATTCGTAATTGGGTAGTAATGGCACTAAAGAAAGGAAGGGAACACAACCGAGAGTCAATTCTGATAACATATCTAAATAAGAGCATCAGTCATTTTAATAAATGGAGGTAAGATACTAGTGCACTATATCTGAGAAATAGAACAATCTCAAAAGTGTGTTTGCAATACAAAGTGAATCAAATACATGCAAAAATTGTATGTGGTTGTAGATTTTTTGCCAATTGGTATACAGAAATAATTGGTTATAAGCTGAAAGAATAAGCCACTGCTATTTGCAGGAGATAAGTCTCTGAAATGACAACCTTATGGAGCGCAGTTCTATTCTGAAACACCTGGGGTCACCATGATTTTGAATTAATTCCATGGCAACTTGTTTGGTTTGGTTTACATCAGGAAATTAGACCATAGGCATAGTTATCCTAAGAGCTCAACAGGAAAATATTATAGATAGAGTCTTCTGGGTAAAATCATGAGATTAAAAATGTGATCAATTCCCCAGGAGAAGCCTATTTATAGAATATTAGCCTTCACCCTCTTATGCTAGTCTGTTTATGATGAAACTGCAAGGGAAAACAGGACACATGTTCTTGATGGACAAGAATCCAAGATTTTTGTCATGGGCGGATCAAAATACTTGTAGGAGGGAATCTAAAACCAAGTATTTGTTTTTCAAACCATTGTCATTGATTCCAATTTATTGTAGACTGAGTAAAACTGTCCTGTGGCATTTTCCAGAACGTTTTATTTACAAAGGCAGGTTGCCACATTGTTCTCTCTCAGAATTGCTGATAGATTCAAACTGCTGAACATTTAGTTAGCAGCCTAGTCCTTAACCATGCTAACCCAGATCCTTCTAGGGAAAGATACTAACCCACTACCATTGAGGCAATTCCAACTCATATTGACTATACAAAACAGAGTAAATCCGCCTCTTTGTACTTCGGTGGCTGTACGTCTTCAAGGTATCAGAAAGCCTCCTCTTTCTCCCATAGAAGTCTGGAGCAGAACTGCTGCCCTACAGTTAGCGTTCTAACCAGTAAACCACGAGGGCACGGAGCTCCTAAGGAAGAGAGAGCCAGGGCAAAATTCATGCGTCTGGCATGTTTTAGCAACATTGACCTACTAAAATCCACTTTTGCTCCTTTCAATAACAGAAGTAAACACATTGTTTTTTCATTTACCTTTAAATATTAGTAATAATAGCTTCTTATTACATAAAATCAAGATTTATGAAACACCTTTACTCTTTATTTCTCTTCTTTCACCGTGTGTATATATGTGATAAAAGTAAAGAACAGAAGATATCCTTTTTAATGAATATTCTATCTTGTCTCAGAATGAAATGTTCCAAAGTTGGCTAAATGGGACAGCCATGTTAATAAGTGCAATAGAGTGATTAATAGCACATTATAAGTGCTGTTACAGCATCTTTTTCTGCAAACGGTTGGTGAGATGGGTATTTATAAACCTAAGAAATAGAAAACCAAAATGATCATGGCAAAATTAAGTACTGCATCTATTTAGCTAATGAAAATTCTTAATAAATGAGTACATTCAAATCCTTTTAAAGAGGAAAATATTATTAAATTATTTTATTACATATGTGATCTTAATGATTAATAATATGCTCTTCTTGAAACTAAAAATACAAAGTTCATTTGCAGAATTCACAGTCATATTAGTAGATATAAAAAGTATAGCCATTAAAGTAAATAGTTATGTGATTAATTATAAGGGCTTTCTGACCAGCATGAAAATCTGTTCATTGTGTAATTACTTACAATGGCAAAACTATACTTGCAGATTTACTATGCATGACTCTTTTTAGAATGTTGTATTTTTCAAATTTGTTGCAGTTAATTTTTTAATATGGCACAAATAGACATCAAATGAATGAAAACTGGTAATCTAGTTAAGAATAACATTGACCCGAATACGCAGAGTCACTGAACTGGACCAACTACTGTATTTAATTTTGTATATATTACAGCATGTACTCATTACACAGCAATATTAGGTACATGTTTTTCTGTTGTTTAAAATATGAATTATGACCAGGAAGCAGTCCCATTGAGTAAATTTCATCTAATTACAAACTTATCAGAGAGAGTAGAATTACCATGAAGTGGTTTTAGACTGTCCAGTTCAAACAGCCCACATTTTGATTATAAGGTGAGTAATTAAACAATGGAACAGTGGGATTCTTATCACAAATGACTAAGTTTTAAAATGTTAGTTTCCTTATTCTCTATATTTCTAACCACTGAGTTATTATTCTCTATATTTCTAACCACTGAGCTAGGAAAATGGGGTCACCCCGTGTTGGAATTGCCTTAAGGACAACTGGTGTCTGGTCCATAGCAATTAGGAAACCCTGCGGGATGAGGGAGTGGGCAATATTTCTGTTCTTAAACTCTAGGACTAGGTCAATGGATCATGCTTTCAGTTCTGCCCTTCGGGAGGTGTTGCCGAGTGGAGAGTTTGTCCTTGCTGCCAGGAGAGTGATCTTCTTGCAGAAATTTGGAGACCAAAAAGTCTTTACCATCTCTAGAAATCTCAACCTTAGCTATTCAGAATTCGAGGTACTTTCTGACTATTCAGCTTTCAGGGAACTTCAACAAAGTCATGGAAAAAATATATTACATGATAAAAAAATATTTAAATTTAGTTTACAACCTAAGTTTCATTAAAGTCAAGACACTTTTGTTAAGTGGTAAGACCAGCCAGTTGTTGTCAGGAGCCTTTGAGAGCATTTTGTCTCAGAGTGAGCCTACGCGCAACAGAAGGAGACTGGCAGGGCCTGCACCTTGCTCACAAATCTTCCTTACATCTGAGCTGATTACTGCAGCCACTGAGGCAAGCAGTTTCTCAAGGAGCTGCTTCTTTTTGCTGCCCTTCCACTTTACCACACATGATGTCCTTCCCCAGAGCCTGGTCTCTCCTGACCACATGTCCAAAGGATGCATGACAATGTCTCGCCATCCTTGCCTCCCAGAAGCATTCTTGCTGTTTTTCTTCCAAAAGAGATTTGTTTGTTCTTTCAACAGTTTTGGACTTTCAGTATTCTTTTCCAGCACCATAATGCAAATGCATCAGTTCTTCTTTGGTGTTCCTTATTTGATGTCAAATTTTCACATTCATAGGAGGCACTTGAAAATACGAGGGCTTGGGTCAAACAGAGTTAAGTCCTCGAAGTAATATGCTTACTTTTCAACACCTTGAGGGGCTCACATAACAGATTTATCCAATGCAAGGTATCATCTGATTTCTTGAGTACTGCTTCCATGAGCATTGATTTTGATCCAAGCAAGATGATATCCTTCACATATTCACTATTTTCTTTGTTTATCATGATGTTACCTCTTGGTCCAGTTTTGAAAACTGTGTCATTTACAATTAGTTGAAATCCATACTGAGAGCTTCAACCCTTAATCTTCATCAGCAAGCTGTAAGTCTCCTTCGCTCTCAGTAAGGAAGGTTGTGTTGTCTGTGGTTTGCTAATAACCATTCCTCCAATCCTGATGCCACATTCTTCTGCACCCAATACAGCTTTTCTTATTATTTGCTTAACATACAGACTGAAGGAATAAACATGGTGCTAGGACACAGCTCTGACACACACCTTTCCTGATTTTAAATCATGCAGTACTCTTTTGCTCTATTTTCACAACTACTTCTTGATCCATGCACAAGTTCTTCATGATCATGATTAATGTTCTAAAAATTTCATTCTTCTCAAAACTATTCATAATTTGTTATGGGCCACAGAGTCATGCCTGCATAATCAATAAAACACAAATAAAGAGCTAGTTAGTCCATCCTAGAGAATTGAGAGTCCGAAGAACGCAACCATGTTAATAAAGTCTTTTTTTTTTTTTACGATATTAATGGAAGAAAATGGCTTTTGAGATATTTTATGACTAGGAAACAAAAACGAATTATGTAGAAGTAAAGTCAAGATGGCAAAGTTAATGTCTAATGGTTGTCCATGAAATGTCAAAAAAGTACCGCTGCTTAATAAGAAGAATGAGCAGAATCATTGTCCTGATGAAGAATTCTTGGCTGAAACTTTCTCAAGCATTCATTTGCTGAAGTTTTGACAGCTCAGAACATTTTCATAATAAGCAGCTGTTATTGTTCTTTGTCCCTCCTGACGGTCAACAAGCAATGATTACTTGAACATCTCCCCCAATTGTTGCTATGGCCTATGCTCTTAACCAATGTCCTTTGGCTTTGATTGGACCACTTCTTCCCCTTGGTAGTCATTGCTTTGATTGTGCTTTGTATTCAGAATCATATTGGTAAAACCATGTTTCATCTCATGCTATGATTCTTCAAATAAATTCTTCAGGATCTTATTCCACCTGTTTAACATTTTCATTGAAAGCATTGATCTTGCCTGCAGCTGCTCTGAGCTCAATAGCTTAAGCACACATCAAGTGTTCAAATTTACATTTGCGTCAATTCTGTACACAGAACCAATTGAAATGGCTGTTGTTTCTGCTGTTATACATATTTTTTCATCAAGCGTATTTTCCATTAACTTTTTAAAGACCACTTGTATTTTTTACAAGGTTGAAGTTTATTGTAAAAATTTTCTGTATTGCTGCAATTTGACCTCTCAGTCTTGCTTTTGCTGGGCCCTAATGTTTTTGGTATATTTTTATTCATTCATTTCATTTTTGGTATGTATGTTTCATTCTGTTGTGCTTCAGTTTGCTATGGGCCAGAAGAAACTCAATGGCACCTAACAAGAACAACATGTTTTCATTATACTTTGATTGCAGTAGTTTTTAAATTTCACTTTATTTTTCGATTACCCTGCAATTTTTAAACAATGTATCATTTTCCAAATATATGATTTTTCACTAATCTTCTTGTTACTGATTTCTAATTGCATCCTCATGTGATCCAAAAATAAGAGCCCCATATTATTTGAGGCTTGTTTTTGGCTTAATGTGCCATCTATTCTGAAGAATTATCCAGGTGCCCTGTAAAAGACTATGGATCGCATTGGGTTGAATGATTTGTATATGTCTAGGATAATAAGTTGGTTGATTTTATTGTTTATATCCTCAATATCTTTATTGTATTTTTCTCTAGCTGTTCTGTCTTTCATCAAATGTAATGTGCAAAATCTATTATTAATGTGGAGTTGTCTATTTCTTTTTACTTTTCTGTTAATGTTTGATTTAATGTTTGATTTATGTACCTAAGCTTTTAGTTATTGGGTGTGCAGATATTTATTGTATTTATGTTACCTTGCTTATTAACATGTTAAGATACTCCTTCTTGTCCCTCATTCTTGTTTTTACCTTACACTTTATTCTATCAGAAATCAATATTACTACTCTTGCTACTTTGTGGTTGTAATCTATTTGATGTTTTTTCCTTCTTTGGTTCTTTGTTCATTTTTATTATTGTGTCTAAAGTGAGTCTTATATATGTAGCATATAGTTCCAAGGAAGAAATAGAGTACTACATTCAGTCACTCATGCCTCTACAGAAGTAAGCATAAGGTGCTTTATCCTCTGAGACACACACTACCAAGTGCAGTGCTGACAGGTAGCTGTGATGTAAAGAAGCATGAGCAGCCTTTGTTCACTAGGAAAACATCAGGTGCACGTGCATGGCTTGTGATGGATGAACATAGTTGTGCACCCTACTGAGAAGGACATGAGTAACTGAGAATTTGGTGGTGGTTTTCACCTCTAATCAGAAGCAAGTTGGAATAAGTGGAAGGCCTGACATTGAACTTCTCTGGTCGCCAGTCTTTGTGCAAGCCTAGTGTATGTCTGGACACAGAGCTAATTTTCCTGTTCCTGCCCCAACTCGGTCAAGGGAGGAGAGGAGTCTGGAGCCCATGTCTTTGCCTACTGCTGCGCAGGCCTTCTGCTTCATGTGAGTCCACATGTAGTTACATGGCCAAGCTCAAAGGCAAGAGGAGAGAAGAAAACCTAGTGTTAAAATTTGTAAAGTTACATTTAAAAACTGTAGATACAAGGAGGGATAAAGAATTGAGGCCATAAATTCAATCTTTCATTGCAAATCAGCATTTTCCTTGTCTTAGGCGTAATAATACGAGTTCAGGGCTGTCAAATTTACATTGCTAATTTTGTCAGCAATCCTACAAAATTGGTCCATGGTGATACATGTGTCAATGTTTTGAATTTTTTAATATACTTAGTGTCTCAGTTATCTAGTACTGCTATAGCAAATGCACCACAAATGGATAGTTTGAACAAACAGAAATTTGTTCCCCAATAGATCTGGAGGCTAAAAGTTCAAATTCAGTGTTGGTACTAGAGGAAGATTTTCTCTCTTTGTCAGCTCTGGGGAAAGTCCTTGAATCCTTTTAGTTTCTGGAAACCCATAGTTCCTTGGAAATTTCCCTGTCTCTTGGCATCAACCTCCCCTCTGAATCTAAGAACATCAGAGTTGAGAATTGCAAGTCCAAAGGATGTGCTCCACTCCCAATTCTTTTTCCTTGGACACAGGTGGTCTTTCCCTTTGATTTCTTTTTCCTTCACTCATCTTTAAACTCTTTTAAAATAAAAGTTGTTGTATTCTACCCTTACTACTCCTTCTGGGTTATAACCTCAGATTACATAATGAATCATTATATAACTGCCACATTATATCATTACATATTTTCAAAACCACTTAGAATAATGGCCCATCCAAGTTGGCAAATATTTTGGGGAACCATAATCAATCCATGACACTGAGGTTATTGCAAAGTTAGTCAAGAAAAATGTGTTTCATTCTTTTTCAACGTCTTCCCTTACTCTCCACAAACCACTGGGGAAGTTATGATATACTCATGTCAGGCAAACTCCCTTAATGGGCATATGGCCTTTCTTAGCATTCTTTAAGACATCATCAAGAGCAGGAGCCTCTCTGCCAGTAGCACATCATGCACTGGGTCAAAACCAGTTTTATTTAATAGGAAATGTCAGGACTTTGTCTTTGAATGGTGATCTTTTTGATGATTTAATCAGTTATGGGCTTTTTGATTGTGTATGAATCTAAGATCTGAGACATTTGGTGTGAGGAAATCGAGTGAACAGAAATATGGAGCCCTAGTTCTATCATAAGAACTGATATGAGTCTAGAATCCAAAGTAAATTCTAAACTTACCTTTTCTAACTGAAGTTTACTTCTTCTGTGCTTAACCATATGTCTTAAATAAAACGTTTTACCCTGTGGTGTAGGACGCCAGCCCTCTGTTCCAAAGATACCTTTCTACTATGATCAGACAGATGCAGGAGGCTATAACTCATGCCTGAAAGGTATAGAGAATATTTTTATAGACTTATTAAAGCTAGAAGGCTTCCTCTAAAATGAACCCCTAGGAAAATAACATTATTTGTGAAGAGCAATTTTAATAGCATGTGCCCTGAAAAGTGTGTCCAGTTTTTGCCTCTTGAGCATTCTCTAAGTCATGTGAATGTCATATCTGGTTGAAATTCTGTGTCTTTAACCAACAATGTAAATGTACATGTGCTGAGATCAACAGTCACCGTAAATCTCCAACTTCGATGATCCATCTTTGACGTTCTCAGAGTAGTATTAAGCCAATCAGAATATTATGAGGTTAGTTCCTGGTTTAATAATATAAATATCACCTGGTAGTTTCATTTTGTGAATTCCACTTATCCTCAGTTTAAATTATATCTTGCCCTCAATAAAACTCTGATTTTCTTTTAATAGAGTGCTTGGTTTTCCTTCTGTCATTTTCTAATGCCAGAGGCTATGGAAATCAAAGATGCACTGGCCCAGGAAAAACTGACAAAGCAGGCCTGACGAGCTGAAATTTTGGCTCACTACCTTCTTGGTCTCCCACATGTCTGCTGAGTAAACTGTCTCTTGAAATGCAGAATTCACTTTCTTTGAGTTGAATTATTCATGGTTTCCTTGTCAGTTTCATTCCTTTACTATCATGTTGTTTGTTTCTTCAAATATTTTGCATGTGTATCGGTTTTCACTTACTTGTTATTGGGGGCCAACAAATCAGTACCAAAACACTGTCAGATCCTGTCCCAGCCTCATAATTGCTATATTTACACAGTTTTGCTCATTCTTTTGATACTGGGCCAATCTATCTCATTGAGAGTCTTCTTCTATTCCTGTACCGCTCTAATTTATCAGGCATGTGTCCTTTTCCAGGGACTGGTCTCTCCTGATAACTCGAAGAAATACAAGAGATGAAATCACTCTAATTTCCTACTTTCACTTTCTCTCTTTAAAAAGAGGTTCAGCAGTGTCCTTGTGACTGGCTATTCAGTTTGCTTTCTTGCGTACATAGTAGGGTTTTGTATACATGAAAGTTTCAATGTACATTCATCTTTGATACACATAGGAATGATGACAGTTGACATGATCCACCTCATGATTTTCTCTATTTACAGGTTACTTAATAAGATGAGGAGTGCAAATGGATCACTGACACGTGCTATTGAGGGGCCTTGAACAAGTTGAATTTTCTGAACTATAAATTGGAATCTTAGAGTCTCTGAATTAATTTAGTGAGATGCCTAGTTTTAATTGATTGCACTTGTATTTTTATTTGAATTCCTAACAAAAGCTTAATACTTTTGCTTTTAAAAATAAAAAATTTTAAGGTCTTTACCCAGTGAAAGGAATTTGATTCAGAAAGAACTAAAACAAAGTTTGTGTGGTTGTTACAAATGAATCACTGACTCTTTGAAGGCATATGCTTTTTTTGACAGTGAAATAGCTATTAACATTCTTGATAAATGCACTTGGATTTCCTCTACTAGATGCTGGTTTGAGGGTCATGTTCTTTTTAAAAAAAACACAGAGCATTATAAGCTCAAAATACCAAAGTAATTTAAAGCTTTATTAGTCATTTCATGAAAATTAAGTTCTGTCTTTCCACATCCTCTGGATTCTTTTTTCAATTTTTCATTCTGGCAAAATAAATTCCCATTTACATTGCCCTAAGTTTCCTCTGTGGAATTTTTGTTTGATGGTGTATTATGCTGAGTTCTCCAGAGAAGCTAAACCAGTTACACTCATATAAGAAAGAAAGTTATATCAGGAAAGAATTTTATATCAAGAAGGCAGCTCAGCCCAGTGCAACTCAAATCCATGAGTCATATGCTAGCTGTAGACCTTAAAGGCTCACACAGATACTGGTGAGTGAAGCAGGAAGGTAAAGTGGGAAGTTGGAAGATCATGGGCCAGTAGGTACAGATTTGTGTGGATCTGAGGTCCACAGGAACATGGCAGGGTGCCAATAGCTCCCAGGGTCTGCAGACCACATGAGCCACTGTTTTTTGATGTGAGACACAAGACTCAGTCAAGTGGGGAAAAGAGGAGCAAGGGAGAGATAAGTTCTCTTTTTCAAAAAAGTTTCTCATAAAAAGCCACATCCCAAGGAGCTGACATCAGGCTGTGACCTGATTGATAGAATGAGATCTACCTTTCACATAGGTTTATCTAGTTGACATAAAATCTAACCATCATAGGAACAAAGATGTTTATTTTATGTAGTACTGTATAAGAGCTGGTCTCACAGACCCCATTAGTTTATGTGGTTCTTCTGCTTTATTGTGTACTGAAAGTTTACCTCTAATCTCAAGTTCAATGTCAGAGTTTATGCATTGTATTAAATTGCATCAAGTTTTTGATGGAATCAACTAAAATATCCATTCTATATTTTTTCAAGAAAAAGTATTTTGAACATTTAAGCTTTTGGTAACTGTTTCAAGACACTGAAATAAACTAGTCACTTGAAAAGTGCACTGAAAATATAAATTATTTATCTTAATTTTTATATTAATGCTTTTAAAAAAAGATACATTTTAAACTGTTTCTCTAAAGGATACTTTAAAGCAGCAGTTCTCAACCTGTGGGTTGCAACCCCTTTGGGGTTGAATGACCCTTTCACAGGGGTCACCCAATTCATAACAGTAGCAAAATTGAAGTTATGAAGTAGCAATGAAAATAATTTTATGGTTTGGGGTCACCACAACATGAGGATCTGTATGAAAGGGTCATGGAATTAGGAAGGTTGAGAACCACTGCTTTAAAGAATGCAGAATATATAGTTATAGAAATATGATAACATCCTAGCATTAAATTGGATAACTATATTTTAGGAATTTAATCTGGATGTATTAATGATATATTAGTATCCATATACGTTCAAATGTCAAAATGTTTTACAAAATTGATTAAAGTAAATTCGTTCTGAAAAAAAATTTTTATATTGTCCATTAGGTTAATCAAAGATCTGGAGTGGCACAGTGGGCTAAGCAATGGGCTGCTAAGTGAAAATTTGACAGTTCAAACCCATTAGCTATTCTGAAGAGAAAACATGAGTTGTTAGCTTCCTGAAAAACTTTAGTAGTGCTTGATAAAGGATAATGTAACTGAGAGGAATTACTAAAACACAAATGAAGGCTGAGCATGATAGTGGGATAAAAGGAAAGTAAAAGGAAATAGAGGAAAGAACTAGGTGGCAAAGGGTATTTAAAAAGGTCTAAATGCAGGAATGTACATATGTACATATATTTATATATGACAATGGGGAAATATATCGATGCATATTATTTATAAGTTTAGTATTAAGGTAGCAGATGGACATTGGGCCTCCTCTCAAGGACTCCCTCAATGCAAGAACACTTTGTTCTATTAAACTGGCATTCCATGATGCTCACCTTCCTGACACAATCACTGAAGACAAAGCAGGTGCATAAGCAAATGTGGTGAAGAAAACTGATGGTGCCCAGCTATCAAAAGATTTAGAGTCTGGAGTTGTAAAAGATAAACAAGCGGGCATCTAGCTCAGAAGCAGCAAAGCCCACATGGAAGAAGCACACCAGCCTGTGTGATCACGAGGTGTTGAAGGGATCAGGTATCAGGCATCAAAGAACAAAAACTCATATCACTGTGAATGAGGGGGAGTGTGGAGTGGAGACCCAAAGCCCATCTGTAGGCAACTGGATATCCCCTTACAGAAAGGTCACTGGGAGGAGATGAGCCAGTCAGAGTGCAGTATAGCAACGATGAAACATACAACTTTCCTCTAGTTCTTTAATGCTTCCTCCCCCCCAACTATCATGATCCCAATTCTACCTTACAAATCTGGCTAGACCAGAGGATGTACACTAGTACAGATAAGAACTGGAAACACAGGGAATCCAGGAAAGATAAACCCCTCAGGAACAATAATGAGAGTAGAGATGCCATAAGGGGAAGGGGAAGGTGGGGTAGAAAGAGGAAACTGATCACAGTGATCTACTTAGAACCCTGGGGGAACAACAGAAAAGTGGATGAAGGGAGACGTCTGAGACTGTACCTCTTTGTGAAAGTCGAAAGCCTCATCTTTCTCCTTTGGAGCAGCTGGTGATTCCCTAGTTTCACTCTGGTGGGTTTCTTTTAACTTCTGTCCTACTTAGATAGGTAGGTTTATCAAGGGTAGTATCATATAGGTTGATTGCAAGTTAATATCTGCTTTTATTGTTGTTTCTTTGCTGAAATAATTCTCTTAAACTTTTTTGCAAGGTTGGTTTTACTTTTACCAATTTCTGTAGAGATTTACAGTAGACATCCAAGTGTCTGCTGGACACTGAACATGATTTACCATTCACTTCTTAGACAACACAATATTTATTACTCTTTCTTAATCATTCCTTGTGTTATTTGGGGATAGTTTAAAAACTCACTTGGAAACATTATACTCAGTCATTGTTATTGAGTCATTCTGACTCAGAGTGAGCCAGAATGACAGAGTAGAATTGCCTCTGAGTATCCAGTATTTTAATCATTTTTAAAAAACATTTTTAGTTGTTAATTAGGAAGCAGTTTATATTTTAGATAATCAATTTCGTATTCAACTATTTAAGCAACTTGTACTCCCACCACCAGTTTACCCTATTCTCCCATTTTTTATTTCTCTTCTCCTTCTTGTGGATTGCTGTCTGCCCTTTCATCCACTTTAACACTTGCCTATCCTCTAGTTGGTGCTGTCTTCCCTCCCCAGCCATCTTCATCCCTAGGTAACCTTCACACTCTCCTGCTTGTGTGACTGCTTTTGTCTACCTGTCTTCCTTCCTTCCTTCCTTCCTTCCTTCCTTCCTTCCTTCCTTCCTTCCTTCCTTCCAACACTAATCATCTCCTACAGTAGCTGTCCTTCTGTGATTGACTAATTTCAGTCACAAAATCTTCCAAATAAATTCATGACAAAAGGTGTTTTTTGGTTTCAGTGCAGTTTTTTGACAGTACATAGAACTCTGTTGCGCATTTACTAAAGCTTCTTGAGATGGTCTTATACTGAGATGCCTTTATGTTGTTTCCATCTTCTTGCTATTATGAACATTGCTGGAATGAACACAGATGTGCATATGTCTGCTCCTGTTATCGCTCTTACTTATTTAGGATATATGTACCCAGCAGCAGGATTGCAGGATTGTATGGGATTTCTTTTCCCAGTAGTTTGAGGTAGTAGCATATCACTTCCCACAGTGTTTGCACATGTTTACAGCCCCAACGGCCCAACATCCGTGTATGAGGGTGCTAATATTTTTATACCCTCTCCACAATTTGCTGTCTTCTGTTTCTTTGAACTGTTTCTTTGAACTGTACTGTCCTTGTCAGTGGTAGGTAGCACCATTGTTGTTTTGATTTACATCTCATATGACAAGTGATTATGAACATTTATTCATATGTTTGTTATATTCTTGCATGTCATCTTTATTGAACTACTTTTTCATGTCCTTTGCCAATTTTGTAACTGGGTGTTTTTTTTCTTGACGTGTTGGGGTTTTTATACATGCAGAGATTATTGCACTGTGATTATGTCATTGATGAAATTCGTACCCCAGACTGTGTGGCCACCTTTTACTCTTTGATGAAGCCTTTTGACCCACATAGGTGCCTTACTTTTAGTGGGTTTCAGTTGTCTGTTTTGTTTTCTGCTGGGCAGTTTCCTCCATCATGTCTGATGGTGTACTGATGCCCTGCAGCAGGGCACTTAAGGTTGTCCCGATTTTCTCACTGATTATTATTGTCTTTATAGTTCTGGGGCTTACATTTAGGTTTTTACACACTTTGAGTTATTTTTGTCTGTGGGCTGAGACTAGCTATTCCGCATTTAATGTATTACGATTATCTATTGAAGATCAGTTGTTTGTAGATGGAAATATTCTTCCTGGATTCTATATTCTATTCCAATAATCCATGAATGTATCATTGTAAGAGTACCAGCTTGTTTTCACTGCTGCTGTGTAATTGGTGTTGAATTCAGGAAGTGAGCGACTTCCTGTTTTATTCTTTTTAAGAAGTTCTTCCCTTATCCTGGGTCTCTACTCTCCATATAAAGTCAATAATTAGATTTTTTTCCATTTCTTTAAAGAATGATGTTAGAATATGGACTGGAATTGTGCTGATTTGTGAGATGCTTTTGGTAGAATTGATATTTTCACATGGAATATTCTTCCATTTAGCAGTGTCTTTTTGACACTGTCTTTTGAAGTACAATGGACTGCGAAAAGGACAATACAGATACGCATGGAAAGAAGTAAGGTCAGAGGGCTCCTTAGAGGCAAGGATGGCAAGATTTTGCCTTAGCTATTTTGGACATATTGTCAGAAGAGACCAGTCCCAGGAGAAAAATATCACCCATAGAAAAGTAGAAGGGTGTTGAACAGGAGGAAGGCCTCAATGAGACGGATGGACACAGAGGCTGCATCAATGCGCTCAGGCACAGGAATAATTGGGAGGAAGGCGCAGGGCCAGGTAGTGCTTTGTTCTGCTGTGCATAGATAAGGTCACCAAGGGTGGGAACCCACGTGATGGCACTGAACCACCACAACTCCCTCTTGACCATCTGTATGCCTGTGATCTCTCGTTGTTGTCTGATAGCTCAGGCTAAGATTTCCAGCATATTCTTGAATCCAAAAATCTGACCACTGTGCCAGTGAATTGATGCTGACTCAGAGGTACTAACACACTTAAAATTTAAATTAGGAAACAGAGATTTATACATAGGCACTTTACAATGTGGGTGTAACTTTTTTGTTTAGTAAAATCAAATTGACTTGGAAAGTTAAAAGAATAGCATTTTTGAGGATTCATCAAATCTTTCCAAATTTGACGAGAATAAAAAAAAAATTATGATATTCACAGGTGTCACTATTGACCAGAAAATTACATTACAAAGATATGCTGTAGTTGTATAAAAAATGGGGGAAAATATAAACCTGAAGAAAGAGAATTTTAAAGAATAAATAGGCCATATATTCTAGTCTATCTAATAATATCAAATTACTCTTGATTCTCCCTTTAGGACATGTTAATATGCTGAAATAGACTGAATATTCAGAAAAAAATTTTGATACAGGTAAAGCCATATGGCTGTTAATTTGTTTTGAAATTTCTGTGAGGGGCTGAGGGCAAAGAAGCAGATGTCCTCAGTGAACTGTGCAGAGACACGCGGGTCGTCTCCGTGTGCCGAGACACTTGAACAAAGGCAGGGAAAGGCATAAAACAAGAAGTGAAATGAAAATTTCCTTACAATTTTACCCAAAAGGTAAAGAATATACTTTGGTGAGGCTTTATATTTTATATTTCTACAAAATTCATTAAATTAGTGACTTGCCTGCTGAATGGCAGCAAAGAATTCCTGTCGTATATGTATCCACACCCACAATGGGGCATCTAAATTTAAACATCATTTTTAAAAATGCCATGCATTCATAATAAAAATGGCTGTATAACTTTTCTTTTAAAGCAGTGTCTCAACTGGGAGTGACTCTGTCCCTCCAGGGTGCATTTGGCAATGTCAGGAGATCGTTTCTGTTTTCCTCATTGAGGAGAGTAGCTGGTATCTACTGGGTAGAGGCTGGGGATGCTGTTAAAAGGCTTATAGTTTCTCCCCAAAAAGAATTATCTCCCTTTAAGTATCCAAAAAAACCAAGCATAATACATACAGCAAGCTTTAAAAAAATACATTTTAATTATTTTATAGTTAAAGTAACTGTAGCACAATTCAGAGTTTTTGAGGTGTAAAAATTAAAAATGTTGAAATCATTATAATACAAAAGTAAAAACATATGCTTTCTATAGAAACCAGTGAATTAAAAATACGATAACTGTTGCTACGTAATATCACTAGTATCTTTTTGCTGCTATTGACTCTCCTTGAACTCATTTTCAACTCATAAATACAAGTCAACGTGATAAATGTCCGTACTTTCAGTAAATCTGAATACCTTTGAACCTCCCTTTTTCTACAAGAAAATATACTTTTTAGTGCAGGAAAACCCTAGCTCTTGAGAACCTGACACTAAGAGAAACTAAAATAATTTTTCATGCATGAATTTTGTGTATGGTTTCGTTCTTGTTTGAAAACTCACAATATTTCAAAGATTTTAAGTGCCTCATTTACTTCCCTTATAAGCAGCCCAGCAATGTTTCTGAATAGAGCCCCTCTACTGACCTCCCGTGACCAAAACCCAAATCTGATTCCTCCACTGAAGAAGAGTCAGGCTTTTGTCTTTGCCATCTATCTAATTTGATCTTGATGTTTATATTTGTGAATAGAGAGAGTGCTTAGACTTTCTAAGCATGAATTCATATATCCTGAATATCAAAGGTTGAAAAATGCGTGTATATTTTCATATTATGTGAATATGTGTATTATGTGTGTGTGCATGCACACACATTACAAACATATATATGTCCTCGGGGCAGTGGCTGAACCACCTAACTGGTAATTACAATGTCCCTAGTTAAAATTTACAAGCTACTCTATGGGAAAAGATTTGCTAATGATTAAATTTGGGAAACCCTATGGATCATTTATACTCTCACCTATTGAGTTACAATTGCCTTAACAACAATGAATTTCATTATATGGGATTAACAAACTCATGAAATTGGATAAATAGTGTAATAGCAAGAGGACAAATGTCAAAAAGAGACAAATCAACATTCATAAATCGATACTAAATTAGGAAAATGTTTTTGCTTTAATGGAAAGACTTGGTGTGGGTTAACTGACAGAAAAATTGGATGTAATGAATCTATGTAATGCATACCCAAATACTTCCCTAGTATTTCAACAACTTGGGGAGAAATGTGGGCTTTGCTTTTTTCCATAAGTAATTCATATAGAGCTAAAAATAGAAATATTCTGCTTGAACTAAAGTTTAAATATACGTGCTATCTTAGTTTCTTAGTAAAAATATAAGTGGATATGAAAGGTCTAGAGAAAATTTTGACAGCTCTATATTAAGCAAGAATGTTTAAATGTTCAACCTTGCATGTCATAAAAATGACACCATTAGGCATTCTACAGAAATTAATGTAGAGATGTTTATAAATGTTTATGATTAAATTGGAAACATACTAAAAGCCCAACAATAAGGGAACCCTTACATAAGTATTAGTATAAGCAGCATATATACATAATGGGTTATAATGATATTATTAAAAGTAAAATGTAGAAAAAAGATACATCTTAACTGAACATAATTTTAAGTCTCTAAGTAAATGATCTTTGAGAAGACAAAAGAAAAGTAGAAAGAATGGGAAATATAAAACTAATGGGGAAAAAGTCACAAAATAGGAATAAATATAAGTTCCGGTTAAAAAGAACCTTTGTGTATGAGGTGGGGGACAACACATTGATTTTCTTTTCCAAGGGGTTAACATTTCGCATTAGAGTTTCTCATTCACTAAGACAGGGATAGGGCAAATATATTCAAAATAATTGAAAAATAAATATCATGGAGGTTTTCTTTCATTTAATTACTTATGGAATGTGCATTTTATTAAAATACATTAAAATGATCACGTTCACTAATGACTTATTCTGCTTTCACCTTTATGCAATTTAATGTTACCCAGGCTATTTGTTTTTCAAATGCTTGGCTCTACAGTCATGGAAGTAGCAGTCAAACTATTGAACAGTACACTGCACTGAGAAAATCTGTTTCACAAGAACTTTTAAAGTATTGAAGAGCAAGGATGTCACTTCAAGGTGCAATGTGTACTTGACCCATGTCATGGTATTGTCAATTGCCTCCTATGAGGATGAAAGTTGGACAACGAATAAGTTCACAGGAGAGTGTATGCATTTGAATTGTGGTATTGGTAATTGTGGTAATGAATATTGAAAATACAAGGGACTGCCCAAAAAACAGACAAATCTAACGTGGAAGAAGTCCAACCGGAATGCTACTTATAAAGGAGAATGGTGAAAGAAGGCACAGGGGCAGAATTTTCTTGCAAGGTGGGGCTTGGGGACAGTCTCTGGGTCAGAGGATTCCAAAGGCAGTAGCACCTTAAAACAAAACAAACAGAAAGCATAGGATAGAACAGAATGGCTCCTTAGGCTGGCCAAGACGATGCATCTTTATGGGGGAACACACCCGAATCTTTCTACTACATACTGGCTAGTGGATTTGAACGGCCACATTATGGTTAGTAGTTCACTACTTATCACCCAGCCACACCAATTCTCCTTAGTGTTCTCATAACTTTATCATTTTATTATTTAGGATAGATAGGGATACATATGATTTATCGTATGTAGAATCTGGTATTTATCGTATATCCTTATAAATATAGGATTTATCTTGTTATCTGATGCTTACACAAGGAGCCCTGAAGGCACAGTGGTTACTCATTGGACTGGGATTTGCAAGGTCAACCCTTTGAAACCCCCAGCTGCTCCCAGGGAGAAAGATGGGGCTTCTCCTCCCATAAAGAAGCACAGTCTGGGAAAGTCAGAGGGTCAGTGCCACCCTGTCCTTTAGGAGCACCACGAGTTGGCAGCAATTCAGTGGCCGTGAGTTTGGCTTTGGTTTTAAGTGCGTAAAGAAGTTAGGTATATATACAAGGTATTTGTACACAAGTTAGTTATTCACAAGTAAACAAGTAAAACAAGTAGAACCTTAGTGGCAAAAACTTGTGCTTATTTGAGCTTTAAAACATAATTGGGATAAGTACAAATTTTAGTTTGGCACCATCAGGCTTTTTGGAGCTAATAGGTGTCAGTTTTCTATAAGAAGTCAGCAACTAGCAGTCAATATAGAGAGGTTTATACCTCGTTTATTTTGTTGACTGACTGATTGAAGCCATCATCTTCAGCAGCTTGTCACAGGACTGGCTTTCTTTTCTTTCTTTCTTTTATAAAGGATAAACTTTAATTTCATTTTTTTAATAAATCATTTTATTGGGGGCTCTTACATATATTCTAACAGTCCATATGTCCATTATATTAAGCATATATGTACAAATATTGCCATCAACAATTCAAACATTATCTCTCTTCTCGAGCCCCTTGACATCAGTTCCTCTTTTGTACTCCCTCTCCTGCCCTGCCACCCTTGTGAACCCTTAATATATTGTGTATTGTTATTGATGCATATCTTACACTGCCCCTTGTATTCCTTCAACTACAATTCCAGTATTCGTCCCACTTGAGGGAGGAGAGGGGTTATTTGCCCATTCACTGCTATCAGTTCCCCCTCCCCCCCTCCTCTAACTCTCCCCTCTTGAAGTCATTACTCCCTTTACTGTTTCTGAGGGGTTTGTCTAGTCTGATTTCTGCAAAATAAAAGCTCTCATCTATACCAATGAATGTACACCGGACTTGCTTCATAATAGTGGAGAGAAGAAGGATTAAAGAAATAGAGAAATGTTGTGTGCTAAACTGCTCCCTGGGTGATCTTCTCTTCCATGTGTCTCCCTCTGTGTTGGAATGAAGGACAGACTTTTAAAAGTAAAAATGAGTGAAACTACATGACAGACAACATACACACGCTGGATTTCAATGTGGGAGAGAAAAAAACCTTGTCGGGAAACCTTGAGGAGAGAAACTGAAACATTGCACAAATGCACAGAAGCTCACACTACAAATATTGATTTTCTCTCCTTGCATCAGGGTCATTTTGCTCAGCCTAGGTCTCACTCAATTTCAAACTTCCTTATGAGCCCAGACGACCTTCCTGTTCGATGTAGCCTGCTTTCCCTTCATTACAGATGGCCAGCCCACTTCCTCTTTGACTCTTTTCAGTCCCATTTGGACTTCTCAGGGTGCTCATTATCTGCTTCTCAGTTGCAAACTTCCCCAGACGATGGCTGAAGCCACTTCGTCCCTGTAACCCCACACCCCGCTGGCTGTGAGGGCAGAGCCGATGGGAGTTCGCCCAGGGCTACTCATTCTCATTTTTCTTCTAGAAACATTTGGATTCCTTAGTAGTCTCCACCTCCTTAGTCACACTGACTTCTTCACCAGCAGTCAAACACCTGGTGATCTTGACCTTTTCTCTCTAGGTTTCTCCATCGCTTCTGCTTTGGCCAACAAAGTACTGGAACGTGTCACTTGTATCCTTCCGCTCTTTGCTTATGTACTTGGGGACCCTTGTGATTTAGGTCACGCATCAGGGAGGACGCTGGCCCAGAGTTCATCCTCCTTTTTTCTTGCATCCTCCTGACCCGGCATCCTTTTCCTGTTCTGCCCCTTCATCTTCCTCCTGACTCCTGCTTCCTCCTGATTCTCCGTCCTCCTCCTCCTTCTCCTCTTCTTCTTTTTCTTCTTCTTCTTCTTCTTCTTCCAAGCCCCTTTGCTTTTTCTTCCTGCCTGGAAAGCCCACAGACTTTCTGTGTGTTCCTTTGCCTTTCTGAGCCTGTTCTTCATCATCTACTACATCTTCCTTCATCAGTTCGTTCACATCATCTTTGCTATATTCACCACCTGAAGGCTAGTCCACATTTTCCTCTGGGGTGGAAAGGTTACGGAGTCAAATTCTTGCATGTCACTGTCACGCTTGGAGGCAAACCGCCAGGACCACCATGGCTACGCACAACTGCAGAGCTCAAGGGAGACCTGAGATGTGCCACTGGGACAGCCGGCAGGGTGGGCGAGGCTATTTGCACACACACAGCTTATGACTCATTTATATAACACTCAGACCACACATTGTTCCCTTTGTATCTTTGATGAAGAAACATGGAAGAAAATGTAGTAGATTAAAAGAGGAAAGGTTATTGAGAAAATGTGAAGCAAATAAAATTGTTTGTAAACAATTCTTTTTTGTAGGAAAAATAGTATATTTATATGATTTACTCTAACCAGTACTATGGTTTGATTGCTTTACTGTAAGCTACTTTTTAAAAGGTCACAAGACTGATTAAATTCAATCGAATGGTAAACACCATTGGTCAACTGGGAGGAAGAACAACGGGGGGAAAAAGTCAATCCCTTCATGCAGAAGGAACGGTGTCCCTAAAATATACTCCTTAGAACAATAGTAAGATAACCATGTCAAAGAGAGAAAATAAAATGTTCATGGTTCAGTTGCAGAAAATCTAGTAAGTTGGAATATCTGCCCACTAATTGAATGTAATTAGAAAAGATAAGCCATGGAATAAGGAGGAATGTAGCACTAGGCAAGCTAAATGGAAATGATTAGAAAATTACACAAGTAAAAAGGCAAGAGTAAGTGTTTACTATCCAAGATATCTGATGGCTGATGATTTGTTCTCCTTCCTTAAATACCATTTGAATAAGAGAAGAAATATAAAAGCATCACTGCACTCACAGGCATAATAAAAAATTGAGAGATATTAGCATGTATATTGCTGAAGGATTTCTGGAAAATACAAGTATATGGTAGATATAAGATAATTAAAAATTAAAACCATGAGAAATTAAAAATTTGGAACCACTCATCAGTGATAAAAGAGTGTCCTAAAATGTGATTAGTTAAAGTTAAACAATAGAATCAACCCAGGATCAGATTGATCAGGATATAAAAATAGAAATCTTATTTGAAAGTTTTCATTACACACCAATGAACCAAAACCACTGGTTGTGCTAGATCTCAGCATTGCTGCCTATAGACTTTTTAATAGTTTATTGATATATACTTCACATATCATACAATTTAATCATTCAATCATATTAAAAGTAATTGTGTAATCATTACTACAATTAATTTCTTTGAGAACATTTTCTTCTCATACTCATTGTTGTTAGCTCCCCATTTCTTCCACCTTCCTCCCATTCCATGCCTTCATCCCCTGGGAAATTATCAACACAGTGACTATCTCTATAGATCTATCTATCCTGGATTTCATATACAGAAAATCATACAAAACAAAAAAATATGAAGCAAACAAACAGAAAACCCAATAAGGATTAGATAATACATAGAAAAACCTCAATCAAAAAGGGAGCAGAAAATATTTTAAAAAGTGGAATAACTTTAAAATAGTTCAAAATGGAGAACAATAGATACAGTATTATATTTTAACCTAACTATATCTGCCATATTGACTTTGCAATGCTCTCTGTCTGATGGCAAATCTATTCACATCCCTGGACGATGGTCAGAGGGGATTCTTCTGAACCTTAACCCATGTGGGGACTCTGAATTAGATTTTAGGCTTCTGCTGTCATCAATAATCCTCTGCCAACCAGGTGTTTAAACCTGACACCAATCCCTCCATTAATTTTGGATTTTATTTATTTATAATCCTTAGAACACTGAGATTGGTGTGCTTGTTCCATGTGGACTTAGTTGATACCTCACTTAGATGGTTGCTTGTTTTAAGACAAGCCTTTACTAACCCAGATATGATTTTTTCTGATAGTCAGGTACCATTTGGTTTCTACAGGATACTTTGACATTAGAGACAGCATTATAATTTTTAATAGAGGTTATTATACATCAACCCCTAGGTGCATAATGCAATTCTATTGATGGTGTTATTAATTAAGCCAATGGTACATAATTTAAAACATTGTCCAGAAAAAGAAATTATACAATTATAGGTCAGCTTCAGATAGTCTTCAATTATACATGAATTATTAACTTGTACAGTTTAAATTCTTAAGTGACTAGACATTATGTACACAAACAATGGGGTGGATGATAGGTCAAAATTCTCAGTAATGCTCAGACACAAAAGTAGAACCAAGCCTACTAGATTAACTCATGCCATAATAAAGAAGGAGGATAATAAAATAGTGAATCTATGGCAGCCCTAGGCCACCATTGACTGTGTTGTGGAAGGTTGCTGCCATCAAGTCAGTTCCACCCCATAACAATGCTGTGCACACCAGAATGGACACTGCCCAGTCCTGCACCATCCTCACAAGTGTTCCTATGCTTGAATCCAGTGATACAGCCACTGTGTCAATCTATCTCATCAAGGGCCATTCTCTTTTTCACTGCCCTCTACTTTACCAACCATGACGTCCTTCTCGAGGGATTGGTCCCTCCTGAAGTAATGTCCAATAGATGTAAGATGAAGTATTGCCATCTTTGTTTTTGAGGAGCAGTATGGCCATACTTCTTCCAAGATAGATTTGTTTGTCTTTTTGGCCGTTGATGGTACTTACAATATTCTTCAACAGCTCCACTATTTAAATCCAGAAATTCTTCTGCATTCTTTTTTATTCAATGTCCAACTTTCACATGCATATGAGAAATTGAAAATATCATGACTTTGGTGAGGGGCACCTTAGTACCCAAAGTAAAACCCCTGCTTTTAAATACACTAGGGAAGTTTCATGTTAGATTTACCTAATGCAATGCATCTTTTTATGCCTTGACTTGTCCTTCCAGGAGCATCAATTATAGATCTAAACAAGACAAAATCCTTGACAACTTTAAACTTTTCCTTACTTACTATGATGTCACCTATTGGCTCAGTTGTGGAGATTTTGGTCTTTTATACCTTGAATGTGGTTCACACTGAATGCGGATATCCTTCATGTTCATCAACAAGTGCTTCAAGTTCTCCTCGCTTTCAGCAAGCAAGGTTGTGTCGGCTTCATATACTCCAGCTTCTCTATTTGCTGCCCTGTGGGTGTATATTCCTGCCTCGCAGGTCGTGCTATTGTTTGTACACAAGTGCTACAGGAGGAAGGTGGGGCACATGATGTAAGATGGCACCTGAGGACAAAATAGGAATGAAGGAGGAGGATAAAATGGTGAAATGTGAAGTTTGGGCATTGATTTGTCTGCACCAAGGTGCCCACACAATCTGTTATCCACCGGAGCCTCCAGAGGTCAATGAGGTATGAAGTTTGGCTGGCTGGGTTGCCTCCAGCCCAAGGAAAATTGCTGCCAGTTAATTTTTGCCCTTGAGCAGTAAAGTGGCAATCTGACATTGAAGTCTACCAAATAAGTTGTTGGGTTGGAGATCAAAATAGGTCTATGGCCTAGATAAATTCTGGATACAGTGGGGCATACATATACCCTGCAGTCAGTGTGGTAGTTACATAATCTGGTGTCAACTAGAGGATTCAAAGTGAAGGGGTGGAGTCTAGCCTGTCAATCAGGTAGTAGCTTGATCACCTTATTTGGAGGCACTAAGGAGATAAATAGCTCGCTGGAGGAGGGGCACATGCTCACTCCCTTTGAGACATCCCCGTGCTCACTCCCTTTGAGACATCCCCGTGGAGAAGACACATGGAGAGAGGCTAATGGAGCCAGACCTCTGGAGCTGGAGAAGCCACGTGAAGACCCCTGCCAGCACTGAGATGTTTACAATGCCACTGAATCCACAAGATTTCCCACCAACTGGCCTGTGATCTTCCTGAATTTGGCATCATTGCATGAGTTTCATGAGCCTGAAGAGAACTTTATAGATTGGTATCAGATATATGGGCTAATATCAGACTTGGTTTGGATCGGGCTGGATGTTTTCTCAATATTCAATTGCTCTTGTATATAAAACTCTTTCTTATACACATATGTGTCTATGAATTTGTTTCTCTAGTCTACTCAGACTAACACACTCAGAAAGGAAACTCCCTCAACTTTCTAAAGATGACTGACAATCAGAAGATCCCTATTCCATGTGCAATCATCAGAATGATGCTTCTTGTGATCCTAATCTGAATTACTGTAGGAAGAAATATTAATTACACTGATGATTCCACTCTACACATTTTTCTCATTAATAATTATTCTTGGTTCTCATTAATAAATATGAACAAATTACCAAGAATTTAGAACAATGTCAGAGGAAGAAATTCAGACCTTAAAATGAAATTCAGAGGATTCATTTGACATTAAAATTAATCAGAAGGAAGAAATCATCAATAAAAGTGAAACTTAATAAATTCATTGAAAAGGTTTCCGGCAAGGACAGATAATGAGGCTAATTTTGTAAATTTCAACAAAGGCATCGACTGCTTAGTTTTCAGTGGAAGTCATTTAGGGAGAGGTAAATGAAGTTTAAAAGTGGCTACCACTGTTTACAAGTGTAGCAATGGGGTACAGAGGGGGCGCGCAGATGCAAGAGTTACTTACAGGAATTCACGCAGCGCACAAGGATTTACAATCATAGTCACAAAATGCTTACAATTTATACTTTCCAGAACAGTTTTTAAAATGTCTAGTTTGATATACAATATTTCTTGGGGATGCCTCATACCCAGGGTGGTGATATGACTTTGCACCAAGGCCTTTTCTTTAGAAATTTTGCTTAAGTTAAACCTTGCTGGTTGCCTGGAGGATTTAAATAATGGGTTGACACCCAAGGTCTTTTTTTTTTTTTTATGAGACATTTCTTCTACATCTCTATCATGAAAGTGATATTTCTTAAGGCCATTTTATACAAATATATTTGTGTTAAGACCTTTTCCTTAGGTTGCATTCCTTCCACATCCTTTCTTGACTACAGAGAAAATGTTTCTTAAGCTACCCCTGGTTGCTAGCTAGATACAGAGCCTAAAGGCAGGCATAGTTAACTTCAGTTTAAACTCTGCAAAATTCAGCAAGCAGATATGGATTTAGTTCAGGCATCTTACTACAGTCAAAAGTTCAGGGAAATATTTCCCTCACAATAATGTGTAAGGAAAGAAACATATATTGGGGATACATGAGGAATTAACTCTTGAAGAAAATTAATAAAGAATGGAAATATACTTTTATAATAATATTTTCTAATCTCATTACTATATAACAGAATATAAAGACCAATGCAAATGCAGTCATCAAAAGATATAAAAAGACACATTAATATCCAATGGAATTTCTGGGGCATGCAAGCCAGGAGCAATCTGGTCCAGGTAGTTTGTCAGAGCAAAGGTAATGGTTTTATGGTGGCTAAGACCAGAATGAGAATTCCCAGGTGTGGGCCTGGTTGTGAGTGGTTTGAACTTCTCACGGGTACCAAAAGAGAAAAAATGGTAGTTTTCTCTATTACAAAAAGAAAAAGAATAGCCTGGGTTCAAAATCTGTAAAATAGCAAAAATGGAGTTGTTATGTTACTTACTAGTAGGAATTTACAAAGTTGGGGACACACTTTTTGAAATAATGACAATGAATCCTTGTTCAGGATAAATAAAAATCCCCATAAATCAATAGGAAAAAGATAAATAACCCATGGGAACAATTGGCAAAATATATAACTTACTGTTTACTGAAAGATGTAACTTGAAAACTCCATAAACCCTAAAACCATTTGAAAATAGAAAATGCAATGATAACCCAGGAAACGTAAGTTATAATCATAATGAGTTATCTTTCATAAGTACCTGTGGTAGTTACATAATCTGGTGTCAATTTGAGGATTAAGAGTGTAGGGGTGGAGTCTAGCTGTCAATCAGGAAATAGCCAATGAGGTCTCTGTGTGGGCATGGCCTACTCCTGAGGATTCTGGAACTCCTATTATTTATCCTTGGAGTTGGGAGATGCTTCTCTTTCTCTCTACTCACTCGCTGAGAGATGCTCTATTGACAAAACACATGGAACTACGCTAATGCCCTGATTTGGAGAAGCCACATTGTGACCCGTCAGTGCTGTGATGCTTGCAACACCCCTGGATCCACAAGACTTCCCACCCACTGACCTGTGATCTTCTTCCATTTGGCATCATTGAATGTGTTTCGTTAGTCTGAAGAGGACTTTATATATTGGTTTCAGACTTATGGACTAATATTGGACTTATGGACTTGATCTGGACTGGGCTGGGATATTTTCTCAATATTCAATTGCTCTTGTATATAAAGCTCTTTCTTATACACATATGATTGTCTATGAATTTGTTTCTCTAGTCTACCTGGACTAACAAAGCACCATACTGGAAAAAATTAAGAAGTGTACCAGATCTAAAGGTGGCCAAGGAAGCAAAGAGAAGTACATTATACTGCTGTCAAGGATAAAAGTGTAGCCGTTTTGGAAAAGAGTTTGCAAAAAGATGCATATTCCCAACCTAATCTTAAACACTTTCACTCATAGTTATAAGATACTATCATTTTTTTGATACATTAGACCCACCTAAAAAAAGCTTCAACAGTCTATTATTGCAGACAAGCACAGAACAACTAATTTAAATGTTTAGATAATTAACCCAGGCACAGAATGTTTTTGTTAAATCTCAGTAGTTTGTTTCAATATGCAGTGAAAACCATTGTTCTGAAAAAAACTCTTAAGTGCAAAAAAATAAGAATAGGAATTCCCATTGTACCATTGTTTTAATCCTAAGAAAACTGAAGGATGAAATAAAACAAAACAAGTATTCACCAACAGTAGACTATTCCAAGTTGTTAGAACCTAACAACAATAACATATGCACCCATGAAGACTTGTATCCATGGACTCTTATACAGGGTCACAATGTGTCAGATTCAACTTGATGATCTTGATTTGTCACCTTAGCCAACGGGCCTTGGTGGAGCAAGGAGTTCAAGCTATTGGCTAATTGCAAGGTCACCAGTTCAAGGCCATCAAGCAACTAGCAAAATATCTAATTATTTTTAGATATTAGACTCTAAAGGGAGAACTATCAGTCACTCTGCTCCAATAAAGATTATAATCTTAAAAATCCAAAGGAACAGTTAGTTTGTCCTACAGGGTCATTATGAGTCAGAATCTACTGCAGTGGTTTGGCAGTGGGTTTGGCTTGGTGGGTGGGTACCCTATAACAAAAACAATTAATTGACCATTGCAACAGCATGTGCAAAACTAAATTGAGCTTCAGAAAAATGTAATTAATCACTATAAAAAGAGAAGACAGAGTTGTTCACTGATGGATTTGCATTTTAATCATTTACATGTATAATATGCTTAGGATGCTTTTTTGAAAATTGCATATAACTTTAATTTCAATTTTCAAATCTCTAATTTTCAGGAATTTAAATATTCCTATATTTAGAAACTGCTTACATTTCTTATAATTTGAAACTCTCTATAAATATACTTAATGTTCTAGATATATTTCTAAGTATATTAGTAAATACTACATGAAAAAGTTATGATGTATGCACATTTTATATATGAATACTATTGAAAGGAGCCCTGATAGCATAATGGTTACATGTTGGATTGCTAACCACAAGGTCAGCAGTTTGAGACCATGAACCTCTCTGAGGGAGAAAGGGCTTTCTACTCCTGTAAAACGTTAAAAGCTCTGAAACTCATAAGCATCAGAGAGTCAGCCCAACTCAATGGCAACGAGGTTTACTTTGGGGGTGGGGTGGGGAAGTTACTGTTGAATGATAGTTTGGCTGCGTATAACATTTTTAAGTCAGGTTTTCGTTGAGGAATTTAGGGCACTGTTCCACCTTCCATGTGGAATATAATTTTTCAAGGGTCAGCTTGACTTGTTATTTTGCATTTTAAGGAGTCATATGGAGCAACAGTTAATCACTCAACTGCTAAACTAAAATATCTGCTGTTCAAACTAGGATCCCCTTAATAGAAAAGATCAGGCAATCTGTTTCTGTAAGTATTACAGCTAGGAAACCTATTACTCTATGGAGCAAAAAGAAAGAGAGAAAAGAGTTGAGTGAATCACCCCCTACCGTGTGCAACCCAAACCCATTTCTCCAAATAAAGGATAGATGGTTTGCTCCTCTAGGTGAGAAGGTTTCCCAGTCGGCTGGGTCTAAGATTTGTAGCCATATATGTCTCTCCTCAGAATTTTCTCTGTACCAGTGGCAGTTATTATATATTTATTAAGGAATATAGAAAGCCTTTTATATTTAGAGTGTGCATCCCTATTTCTTATGCTTCTTTTCCTTATACAGAGAACATAGCATTATAAAACCAGACATCTTTATACTCATGTAATTTATAAATGGCCTCAAATGTAACTGAGGCTTATGTGTAAAAGCACTGACACAAAGTCATCTTTACACAGAGTTTCTCTGCAGTTAGTTATATATAACTAAATCTATACTTGTATATCTAAATTTTTGTGTGTGTTTCTTAACTTTAGTATAGTAATTTGACCTTCTCTTAACAAATTCACTCTTCTATCTCACAATAAGCAGGTTGCTATAAGATTCAAAGATCAATAGGTCCACAATTACCCACTACAGCACAGTACATCCTGGCTGAGTATTGATCAGAGTTGTTGTTGTGTAGCATACATTCGGAGTCGTAGTAACCCTATAAACTCCAGCAGGACTTCCCCATAGAGGGCCCTAGACTGTAATCTTTTGGAGAGTATCTCTCTAAGTGTTATGGCTCATAGAATGACTCTTTGAACTGTATGGCTTTAGATGCTGCATCACCAAGGTGGCTTAATTATTACTACATATCATGTGTTAGGTTGCACACTTTATATTTTAGGTCTTATTTAAAATTTTAAATTTCCATATGAGATAACTATTATTATTAGTTTGAATGATTATGTTATTATTTTACCTATCAGCTACAAAACAAAACAAAAGCTTGCCTATAAATTCCAAAACAATCTGTATGGTTGTTCTGGTATGCAAAAGAAAAAAAACATAAAAAAGCAAACAAGCAAGAAAATAGAAGCTGTAATAGTTAGGTTTGTGTCAACTTGGCTGGGCCAAGATACTCAGTAGTTTGGTATTTATGTCTCCTAAAAATGTGATTTACAGATTAGATGGAGCAATCTTTGGTTCAGGTCATTACCGAACAACTTCTCTTTGAAGGAACGGCTTATGCCTTCTTTTTAAATACAGGCTGCAGGAAGCTCACTTTCTCTTCTTCCTACTGGCCTGGATTATGTGTCTGGCTCTCGAGACTTGGATCTGTGGCTCACAATGTGGCATGCCAAGCTTGAGAGTTGTTGGTGGCCTGCCTATTGACCTTAGATCTGATCTGCTCCAGCAGTTTATAGTCTCTCTGATTTCTTCATTCATGGACCAGCAGCTGTGTGAGTTGGACAGAGCCTGCAGCTTAGCATCTAACACACAGGCTTGAGTCAGACTGGGCTTGAATACACTGCAATTGTGTGGGCTGCTTTCTTGATATGAACTTCTTTCTTGTACATATATGATTGTCACTGGTTTAGTTTCTCTAGAAAACACAGTAGCTATAAATAAGGTGGGAGGGGGAAACAAGGCAACCCTACTTCAGATACTGAAGTTGACAGACATTACATAACTATAACTATTCTCTAAGAGATTTGCAGAAACAGAAAATGTTGTAAATAGGATGTTTTGGCACATTAAATAATATTAATAATAATCTATTATGATATGGAAATTCTAAAACTTGGAATACAAAATGGACCTAAAACTAGAATAAACTGCAGAAGGATTGATCAGTAGATTTTAGAATAGATCTAGAGTGATTACACTTAAGATAGTACAGAGTGGGGAAAAAATAAAAATGGAAAAAAGTCACACAAGAAAAAAACCTGATCTGAATGTCAGTTACCTATGGAAAAATATGAGGCAGTTTAACTTCTGTGTAATTAGAAAACACATTATGGGTAAACAGTGTTTATTTCAGGAATTCAAAGTTATATTAATATTCATACATATATAAATCAACATAATCTATCTTTAAAGGAATCCATTAAACAGAACATTAACAATAATACTAGAAATAAAGATATGGGTATCTTAAAACATGCAGAAGAGCATTAGATAAAATCTAAAACTCGTTCATTACAAAACTCTCAGCAACTAAAAACAGATGAAAATTCTATCAACTGAAAGCAGCACCTCTGTACATGTTCGGCTAGCATAAAAACTGAAGGAAACTGGACACTCAGATTTGGAGTAAGCAAGTCTATGTATTTTCAATATTTTTATTCAACCTTGCATTTTGTACTGATGGTTTCAAACAAGATATTTAGGGACAGGAAAGGAAGGGAAATGGAAGAAACTGGATAAAGAAAGTAGGAGAAGGAAGGAGACTTGGAAAAAGGAAAGGGGAAATTTCTTTTGCAAACAATAGAATTGTTTATATTGAAGAATCTATATGTACGTGTGTTTATAGATACATACATATATAATTTCCCTTTGGTCATGAAGTAATGCTCGTCATTTTAACAATCAGCCTACCCACTATAGCTACAAGTCAAAAAGCACTGAAAATTACTGGTGAAAATACAAAAATTGGAAATAAACACAAATGATCAATAATTGGAAAATATACCCTAGATTATTAAAAAATGCCAGATGTTGTTACAGAATTTTACTAGACCAATGACTTTTTCATTGCAAATACCATATATACTCATATATAAACTGAGTTTTTCAGCACATTTTTAATGCAGTTTTGTGATAAAATTAGGTGCCTGGGATGATATTTGGGTCGGCTTACTCAAACATATATGGTAGCTATTTTTTACAACATAAATGACAGCTTTACACATGAATCTCATGAGCTATAATATAATATATAGGAATTAAATTGACTATATGTACAGATGGAGAAACTCAGTATCCTCCGTTAAGGAAATGAAAAGGTGTTCACAAGGACAAGCTTGTGTCTGTTCCATCTGAAGAGCAGATTGGATGTAGGGAACACTAATGATAGAAGTCCTGAGGAGTTGGGGCTCGATATCAAGGACATCACACATGGAGAAAGCAAAAGGTCATTAACAAGGGGGGGGAGGGGGACAACCAAAGGGCATGTCAGAAGAAACTCTGAAATTTGTCCTCAAAGCTAAAGTAAATAGAATAAATTATTTATAAATAGAAGTAATTAGAAGTAAATAGAATAATTAAGCTAAACAAAATTTTTCAAAGGCTCCCTCAAGATGACAAAATAAAGGATCACAATGGCATGTGCAAAGATCTGAACTTAGAAAACCTGAAAGGAAGGGCACACAGTATTTCCCAAGTGGAAAGAACTGAAGAAAAAAATTCAAGTATCTCATTGAAATAGTCTGTGGACAAAATATCAAAATGAAAAAGGAAGCATCAACTGAAGAAGTAATTTTATGTTAGAGAAAATTATCTATAATTCCTCTGGGGTATAAGGTAATTATTTTATATTCATATTAATTCAGCCAAGGGTATAGAATTTAAAACACCACAGAGAAGAAGCACATGAGCCTGTGCGAACACAACGTGCTGAAGGGAACAGGCAGCAGACACCAAATAACAAAAACCATCATTGTGTGACCACCTTCCACGCATAAACGCTGAAGATGAATGTGTGCATAAGTAAGTGTGGTGAAGAAGGCTGATGGTGCCCGGCTATCGAGACCTATAGCGTCTGGGGACTTAAAGTCTTGAAAGTAAACAAGCGGCCATCTAGCCCAGAAGCAACAAAGCCCACATGGAAGCAGCACACCAACATGTGTGATCATGAAGGACCAAAGGGACCAGGCTTTAAACACCAAAGGCGGGGAGAAAAGTCATATCCTTGTCAATGAGGGTGGCGCGCGATGGAGACCCAATGCCCATCTCTAGACAACTGGACATACCTTGCAGAGGGGGAGTGGGGAGATGAGTTACTTAGGGTACAGTATAGCAATAATGAAACTCACAACCTTCCTCTAGTTCTTGAACGCTTCCTCCCCCCAACTACCAGGACCCCAGTTTCGCCTTGCAGACCTGGTTAGACCAGATGATACACAGCGGTGCGGATGGGAGTTGGAAGCGCAGGGAATCTAGGACGGAGGAGCCTCTCGGGACCGGGGGCGACGGTGGCGATACCAGGAGGGAAGGGGGAGGTAGCAAGGGGGAATGGATCACAGGGAGCCGCGTATGGCCTCCTCTCTGGGGGACGGGCACAGCGGGGTGGGTGAGGGGAGGCGCCGGACAGTGTAATGTAAGATACAAGAATAATTTATAAATTATTAGGGGGGCATGGGGGAAAGGGGAGGGGGAAGGAAAGGTGGGGGGGAAGGAAGATGAGCGGATTCCGGGAACCCAGGAGGCAAGAGAATTTTGGGAATGATGAGGGCAACAAATGTATAGATGTGCTTTACACAATTGATCTATGTATTGTGATAAATTGTATGAGCCCCAATAAATTGATTAATTAAAACAAAACAAAACAAAACAAAAAAAAAACACAGTTGTAGAAAGGAAAGTCCACAAGTACAGGTTGGCTACGAGCATCAAATGCGTGAATTATTGACTTGATTAAACTCTTCAGTGACTGGACACTATTACATAAACAATGGGGGGTTAGTGATAGGGCAAAATTTTCAATAACATTCTTCACAAAGGTAGAACCCATTCTTCCAGGTTTCTACATGACAAAAGATGATGTCACTTTGACTACGATGGTGGACCTAACGCAACCTATGACATTTTCAGTCATCTCGTATGCATACAAAGTAGACAATAAACAAGGAAAACTGGGAAAGAATTGATGCATTTGAATTATGATGTTAGCAAAGTATATTGAAGAGATACCACTGACTTTCAGAAAAAGAAGTGAATCTGCTTTGGGACAAGTATAGCCAGAATACTCATTAGAAGAAAGTTGTATGTCACATGCTTTGGATGGAATCCAGGAGATAAGTCTCTGGAGAACACCAGGTGTGGTAAAGGAGGAGGTCAGCAAGCAAAGAGGGAGAACATCAATGAAACGAATGGCACCGTGGCAGCAGTGATGTGCTAAAACAGAGAAACAATGGTGAGGACTGGGGGGTGTTTTGTTCTATTATGTGTAAGTGCAACATAACTGGATGGCACCTACCAGCAAGCACAACATAGCTTCAGGTGCTATGGGCTTTAAATTTCTCGACTGTCTTCGTTTTTTAAATAGTGCTCTTGTCTCTACCTAATAACTCCTTAGATTGAGTCTGTGCCTTGCAAACAGGGGTCCTCAAACTTTTTAAACAGGGGGCCAGTTCACTGTCCCTCAGACCCATTGGAGGGCTGGACTATAGTTAAAAAAAAAACTATGAAAAAATTCCTATGCACACTGCACATATCTTATTTTGAACTAAAAAACAAAATGGGGTAAAAATACCCAGTGTCCTGGGAGCCTAGATGCCCAGACTCTGGTCTTTAAAGCTCCCCAACCCAATTTAGGTGAGGCAGTGTCTGCCCTTTCCAGCATCACAAATGGGAAGGAAACCATCATCTTCAGTATCGGCTAGCCTAAGCTGAGGTGCTGTCAGACATGCCTCGCCTGACAACCAACTGTATATCCTAAGGCCTTCTGCTTCTCATCTGGGTTCACAATTCTTTGCAATGGCCACACAAAGCTCACAGATAATACTTATGATGATGGACTTCATTCAGGAAGTTAACAGACTGTAGATGAACAGGATACAATTATGTGGATAGGGCAGTGTCAACTGTCCTTTCTTGTCTGTGACTTCTTCCCAGTCCTCCAAGGTTACAAATCTCTTTTTAGGGCTGCCAATAAAGGTCCAAAGGATATGCCTCCATAACTGCACTTGAAGGTACTCAGCTCTAGCTCTTGAGGTCAGGGTATGCAGTTTCCCCAGTTAAGTGCCTGGAGGCACACCACTCCACAGCCAGCCTTTTGCCTGAAGGCACTCAACTTTACCTGGTCTGTGGTCTGGGAAATCGAGCTCTGGGTCTTGGTCTGCTGTTGCTACTCTATTACTCTTCTAGTGCCATAGGGGCCTCCTGGATAAAGCAGATTCAATGCTCAGGAATTTTGGGGTCCAAAGGACTAACTTTACTCCTGGCTCTTCTCTTTTGATAGTACTGAAGTACCTTCCCCCTTCCTGTTTCTGAGAATTGCTTTATATCCAGCAGGATGGTGGAAACAGCTATCCCGATCAACAATCACTCAAAATTGGATCCTATCATCATCTTCCCCCACCTACTGTTACTCAGAACCATCAAGAGTAACAAAAACGAGGTTCACTCTCTGCCATAGAGTCTATTATCACTCACAGCACTCCTAAAGGACAACTCGAACTGCCCCTGTGGATTTTTAAGGCTGTTAATCTTTATGGGGGAACAACTCACCAGTTTTCTCCCACGGAGCAGCTGATGGCTTTCCGTTTTTGATCTTGCAGTTAGCAGCCCAATGAGTAACCCACTATGCCACTAACGTTTCTTAAAACTTAGCTACAAAAGCCATATTAAAGATTTCACTGCACTGGACAAATAAAGGCAAGAGAGAATTAGAGTCAGTGGAATGAGACTCTGATAAACTTTTACCCTTAACAACTAGTCTAGGCTATGTAATATGCTTTGGGCATATTTCAAATGGTTATTTTTTGTGTCTTTCCATCACACCCACTGAATTGGTCTTAAATTTTTTTTGCAGTGAGAACCTGGTAGGTTTTTAATCTTAGTGTGGTATTTAACACTCAAAACAGTGTGTGTGCTCTCTAAAACCTGCATCCCCAAAGGTTTCTCATTCAAATGCTAGTCCACACTCAGCTACCAGCATTTTTTTTCAAGATAGCCATTTGAGATTTCCTACCATTTGTCTGTCAACTTGCTGGACTAAGGTGGCTTGTCTATTCCTTTTATGATCAAAGCTTTGTCACTGAAATTTCAAAGGCCAGCGAGGAAACCCAAGGGGAAGTGGTTTTAGTAAAGCATCCAGACTTAAGACTACAAAGAAGGAAAGATCGTCCACTTCTGAGGGATTAGCCAATGGAAGCCTTATGAATAACAGCTGAACACTGTCAGATACGGTGCTCAAGGATGATCCCCTCAGATTGGAAGACATGCAAAATATGGCCGAGGAAGAGATGGCTCTTCAAAGTAGAGTTGACCATATGAACACGGTTGGACAAAGCTTTTAGGACCTTCATTTGCTGATGGGGCATGATTCAAAAGGAGCAGAAGCAGCTACAAATATAAATGAACAATTAGAAGAGGGACAGTACAAAGTAATAATCCAGGAAAATGAGAACTCATAAAAAATATAAGAGATTTAATAAGGCTAGCTATCCATTAGTGAACTGAACTGGGCTAGTATTGACCATTTTGAATTAAAAAAGAATATGATTTACTATATCAGGTATAGCATATTCAAGAGGAAAGGGGAATGGTGCCACATTCATCATCAAAAAGGACATTTCACGATCTAACTTAAAGTACATTGTCACCTGTGATAGGCTAAGACTACACATCTACAGGGAATCCATTTAATACGATTATTATTCATATGTACCCACCAAACACAAATGCTAATGATGAAAAAATTTTAAAATTCTACCAACATTTTCTGTGTGAAACTGATCAAACATGCAATCAAAGTGAATTGATAATTACTGGTATTTGGAATGCAAAAGTTGGAATAAAAAGAGGAAGAAAAACGTAATTTGATAATATGACCTTGGTGACAGAAACAAAGCTGGAGATTGCATGATATATTTCTGCAAGGTCAATAACTTCATTACATCTAACCTTTTTTTATTTTATTATTTTTTTATCAATTTATTGGGGCTCATACAATTCATCACAATACATAGATCAATTGTGTAAAGCACATCTACACATTTGTTGCCCTCATTATTCCCAAAATTCGCTT
>NW_022103915.1:66452470-66455284 GCF_000313985.2 Echinops telfairi
GGAAGAAGTCCAAGCTACACTGAAGGCATTTCTGAAAGCAAGGCTCCTGCAGTTGAAGGGCTGCCAATTGAAATGTGCCAAAAATCTGTTGAAGCACTTGAAACCCTCAACTGCCTGTGCTAAGAAATTTGGAAGCGAGCTACTTGGTCAGCCACCAGGAAGAAATGCATAGTTGTGCCCATTCAAAAGATGTTGACCAAACAGTGTGCAGGCATTGTAAGACTTCATCATTGATATTATGTGCAGTATACATTTTTGTTTAAGATAATTCAATAACAGTTGTAGGGAGCTGTCAACATCTACAAGGAGCTGCCAGAAATGCAAGCAGAATTCAGAAGAGGATGTGACAGGAGAGATCATTGCTGGCATTAGATGGACATTAGTTGAAAGCTGTTTACTTGTGTTTCATTGGCTATGCTATGTAATTCAACTTGTGGATCATAGGAAATGATAGATAACATTGAGAATAATGGGAATCCCAGAACAGTTCACTATTCGCATGCGGAACCTATACAATGGACCAAGAGCCAGTCATTCAAACAGAGCAAGGTGATAACAAATGGTTTTAAATCAGGGAAGGTGTGCTTCAGGGTTTGTGTCAGGCTGTGCTTTCTAGAGAAATAAAACCGGTGGCATTCATACATCTATAAAAAAATAACCTTATATAAATAAATAATTTTATATCAAGAAAGCATTGCAGCTCAGTTTATCTCAAGTTCATGGATGTGATGTTCACTAGAAGCCCCTTCAGACTTGCAGCCTCTGGTGAATGAAGGAAGGCAGAGCCAGAAGCTGGGAGATTACAGGCACCCCCTGGGGGTGGGGGGAGCATTCAGAGTCCTGTGGTTCTGAGGTCTGCAGAAACATGGCAGAGCACTGATAGCTCCCCAGACCCACAGGCTGCCTGAGCCCCCGGCCCCAGATATATGACCCCGGATTCAGTCAAGCAGGAAGGCAAAGAGCCAAAGAGAAGTTCTAGGGCTCTCTTACGATAAGGTCAGACTCTCAAAGTGGCACCAGGTTGGGACCTGACTGAGAGGTTGGCTCTACCCCTACCTCCACACATGAATTATCCAGTTACCATTAATCTAACTATCACAGGATTGTAGCCTTTCCCAGTGCTTTTTCAATCTCTATGCTGAGCAAACAATCTAAAAAGGTGGTCTATATTAAGAAGAATGTAGCAGCAGAATCGGAGGAAGGCTTATTAATAACCTACAATATGCACATGAAACAACCTTACTTTCTGAAAGGGAGGAAAGAAAAATTACTCTAGTCACCACTATTTGAATACACTTATAAGTCCTACACAGTAAAATTTCTTAAAAAGCACAAACATTGTACTTGTTCATGCTTATTATTTCTTTCTTCAGTTCTGGTTCAAAACTTTTAAATCATATCTGACTTGTTTTGTAACCTCAAAATAATAAAAGCCATCATAAATAAGCCTTCCTTATATCCAGCATAGATGCTCTCTTTTTGGAAAGTTTTGCTCCAAACTATTAAATTTACCCCAACACTCACACATACTGTTGCTTCCTACAAAGAAAGAGCTTTATAGCATATTAACCCTAACCCAAAACAAATTAAACTGTCATCAAGCACAAAATTTTGACATGAAACTGTTATAACACTAGAACTGTGTAACTATCACCTTCAATCAATAACATATACATTTCAAAAATATAGAAATATATATCATACCATATCAAAATTTTAAAGCCGGTTTTGATCATTTGTAAGTAGTACAAATGTTAAGCTCTTTATTTGAAATCTAAGAAATATATGCCATCTTATAATGCATGGTAACTACAACCTTTTAAAACTAACATTGATGAGATAAAAGTTAAATTGAAAACCAAAGCATAGAATGTACTGCATTTCATTGATAGTTCAAAATAATGTAAACTGTTATAAGACATAGCTTGTCTGTTCAACGAATTAGGAAGTTCCAGTTTATTAGAAGTGCATTTATTTAATGCTTAGGGAGTTTCTAACTACATTTCTGAGTGTAGACAAGCGGGAAAAAAAATGGCCAGAACAGATGTCAAACAGACCTCTCCTCGTTAGAAACTAATTGTCTGTTTGGATGCTTTTACCATTTGGGACATGTGGGAGATGAACATTGCTGATGTGTGTATCAACACTACAGGAGTCTAAAATCATCTTCTCAGTGGTTACTCTGGAAATCATCCAAAAGCAGTTGAAGAAAAAAATCCATTTCAAAATTTGATGCAGAGATTCTACTGACATTCTACTGATGGATTTCAATGATCAAATAAAATTCATGAAAGGTAGACATTCTCAAACACTTGAAACTTAAACCTCACCTTCTTTTTATCCTACCAAATTCTAGGCAAGTATGGCTTAATGTCTGAGATATCTGAATTTGTCAAGTCCAGTGTAAGGACACAAAAATTAAAGCAAATCCACAGGCATTAATTTCAATTTAGAATTTTCAATGACAAGAGGTGTTATTAAAGTTGAATTATTTTTAAAATGAAATACACACACTTAAACTACACTAAAATCAGAAAGATATGGAGCCTGTGTAAGTCAGACACCTGTCAGAACAGGAAAACTCAAATATCTTCCAGTGGTAAGACTTCATCCTTTGAAAGGAAAACTTGAGAGACTTCATCCTTTTCAAGGAAAACTTGAGAGACCTGGAAATAAAGAGGCGAGCATGTCATGCTCAGGTCCTCAGAGTTCTCACATTATAAGTTATGATGTTGACCTTGGTTCATTTTTGTACAGAACTCAACTATATAATAAATTGATAACTTCTGTTTTATAACTCTACATTATGGGAAA
>NW_022103915.1:66455680-66488299 GCF_000313985.2 Echinops telfairi
GCGCTTAACCGTGTGTTGTCTTCTTAATGAGCATTCTCTACTTTATTTCTACAGGTGCCCTCATGGAATAGTAGTGATGAATTAGGCTGCAAACCACAAGGTCAGCAGTTGGAAACCACCTGTCACTCACTCCTGGCAGCACAAATAAGGCTTTCTACTCCTGCAAAGAGTTACCATCTAGGAAGCTCACAGGGGCAATTGCACCCTGTCCTATCGAGTCATTGTGAGTCAGACTCTAGTCAATGGCACTGAGTTGAGCTACTTTATCTCTAGATTCTACTATCCATTGCAACAGCTACAGAGAACTCCCAGGCCATATTCATGATTAAAAAGCTCATTAAAGAAGTTGAAAGGTTTTCAACTCCTGATGCTCCTGATATAGCTGTTTGTCAGAATATATCACAAAGTTCTTTCAGGCTTGCTAATAACTACCCAAAGGGGCATGTAACTCTACTGAGCACCTTTACCCAAATGCACGCACTTCAAACTCCAGAGGCACCCACTCCAATAAGCCTTTCAGATTCACTTCTGTGGGTCAGCAAGTCAAACTTCCCCAATGAAGTGTCCCGGGCACCCCACTTCAGAAACCAGCCTGCTGCACAAACAGTCAGCATTTCTTGCTTCATGGGTTAACAGTCATCCCTCTCCTCCATACTCTGGTTCCCGGATCTGCTGCTCCTCGACGTGATAGTGGCCTTTTGGATCCAGGAAGTCGCTGCAGAGGGACCTCTGGTGCAGCGACATGCTCCACTCCTGGCTCTTGCTGCTAATAGAGATCCCTCCTCCTGCTTCTTAGAGGGCTTGTCTTAAACACAACAGGTTTGTATTCCTATTCACAATTACTCATAGATGAATCTCATCACTATTTCCCCTACCTTCTTACCAGAGGTTTTTGTTTTGTTGTTGTTTAGTGAGTATAAATTGCAGAGGCAAGGGATTATTTAATGTGACTCTTCTAGTCAAAACCTCTAACTCCCATCAAGAGACCTTTGATGTAATTAAATCGATTCTGAATCATACTGACTCTATACTCTGCAAAGCTTTATGAGAGCGGATAGTATCATCTTTCTCTTGAGATGGAGTTAGTGGGTTAAAACTGCTGACCTTGTGGTTAGAATTCCAAAACTTACCAGATGGCAGTGAAAATCTAATATCATCAGCGTAGCTTAGAATTTTAAGAAGAGTTTTGCAATGTTTAGTTCAGCCATGTAAACACATAACATGTGTCAGGCTTTGTCCACCTCTTTGCTGTTGTTTTCTTGAGCATGTTGTGTTTTACTCGGAAACTACTTTCCTCTTCCAGTTATATTATATTTATATTACATGAAAGATTAAAGTGTGATTTTATTTATAATACCTTGAGAAAAGAATACATGGAGTCGAGTATTAAAGAAGTCCCAGCCAAGTGAAGACATGAGGATGGGTGATACTAGAGAGAAGAGCAACACCAGCCATCAGTTGATGGATAACTATTTTTGTAATGGGATAATAGATAAGAAGATTAAAGAAATATATATATCTTATATTTTCCTATAATCTAAAACATATCAGGAGACATTAATTCATTATTTTTATGGTAGGACCAAGGCCTTTTCTCTGAGTATAGTTTACAAGCTTGTATTCTGTATTGTTTTATGTAAAAACCAAAAAAGCTATTTCTACAGTCACTTTTGATTTATGAAGATTTTCAAAGAAATCTGAGTGCAGAATGTGTGTGGACTGTGAATTCCATCCCAACGAAATTCCCAGTTCCCTGGTCGAGTCTAACCCAAACATTGGTGTGCATGTGTGCTATTCAACTAGCATTCAGCTTAATTTCTGCAACTACAACAACTTCTTTGCATAATAAAACCTCATCAGTGTATGCAGTAGTTAATTTAATTACATGAATATAATTAGCTAACATTTATTGAATGTTCTTACTTATTGCCAAGTGTTCATAGTAAATACTCTCATCACATGCTATTCTACGTGACTGATTTATGTTAAGAGTATTAATCCACACAAGAGCACAATGAGGTAGATACTATTATTAGCACCAGTTTATAAATGAGGAAAAACTAAAACCTAAACAGTAACTTCCCCCAAACACTCTCCTCCTTCCTTCAGACAATGTTGGTGAATTAGATTTTATTTTAAGATTAAGAATATTATTCTGGAAAAGAGAGAACATGATAGAAGAATTTGGATCTTCGGAATAACTTTAGTTGTAAATACCCCTACTCTTCATGGATTCCTTTTCTAACTCTGGACATGAAGGAGCTACTGCTGTAGTTGCTAGATGTTAATCTACTCTAACCTGTGCTGTGATGATCCCACTGGACAATTCAGCTACAAGTCCAGCACTGAACCATTTGCACCGCTCAACAATTAACCAGGATTCAAATACATGAAGTTTGATTCTAGAACTAGTGCTTTTAACCACTGATCTTGAGCCTTGGTGGCAAAGTAGTTAACCATTGGGCTGCTTACCTCAAGGTCAGTAGTTGAAAACCATCCGCAGCTTACGGGGAGAAAGATGAGGCTTTCTACCATTATGAAGAGTTACAGTGTCAGAAACTCACAGGGGAAGTTCTAGCCCATTGCTATGAGTTGAAATTGACTAGATGGCAATGATTTTTGTTTAACTGGCACATGATGGTTAGGACACAGGTATAAGTAACTCTCGTTAGACATGCAGCTCAAGTGATGGCATATATGCATCTAAAACACTGCAGGGATAGTTTACTATCATAACATTTTAGCATGTCTATACAAGTGTCTCCCAAAGTTAGTGCTAGCAGGCCCTGGAAGGCACAGGAACAATGCAGGGTGTTTGTGAAAGCAGATACCTATACTTCATACTGAATTATGGGCTATTGTATAAAAGCTTTTGATTGCCAAGAAGTAATTTATTTTTCCTGAAAAGGGGGCTATTTGTCAAATAAGTTTGGGAACCTATGTCTTCCAGGGGTAAAGAACATCTGACCCTCAAGCTTTATCCAGGAAATCATCCGTATCAGTTAACATCACATGCCTCACCAAAAGAGCAAGGGTGACTTAATGAAATGTTTGACCATGTGGCCTGCAAATGTTGTTGTAAATATCCAAATAGACCTCAGGAGAAAAAAGGTTTCCCACCACTCTAGACCACAATCACAAGTCAGCATCCTTAGGAGAGAGAAAACGAATTACATCCATTAAGTGAGCTACCTGTTAAGTGGATGTGGAATATGCTAGATCTTCACTGTAGTCGTCTTAGAAACTTATTTCTTTAAAATATATTTGAGGAAATATCATTTTCCTTGGGTGTATATAACTAAGGAGTTTCATAGAAAGATGAGGGAATGTTTCCCTTCTATTTAATGTTAGAAAAGAGAGAACTATGACTTAAACTCTAAAGAGAGATGATTTTACTTTACTTATTTCTATGAGTCACAATCAATTGGATGGCAATGAAGTTGGTATTTGGATTTAGCTCTAAAACTGAGTACTTGTCTGTTTTAAAGTTCAGTCCTGGTGGGGTTGCCTTGATATAAACATGCTATTTTTGCATGTTAATTAAAATGTTCTTAATTAAAATCACCCAACAGAATAAAGAAGCAACACAGATAAGCAATGACTCCAGTGCATGGATAGATAGATGTTCTATTCCGAGTATAGATTAAGCTAGAGTAACAACAGTTTCCTGCGTGATGCAAATGTTTCAGCGCTAGACTACTACCGGAACTGCACACAGTAGTCAGCACAGGTTGGAATAGATTGACAGCTAACAACCTTAACAGCAGCAAAGTTTCTCCTCCATGTCCAGAGCTATATAAGTAGTCTATGAAGAGTAGGGAAATTTATGCCATGAGATTGTCTAAGATCTAGATTTTTTTTCTGCCACATTCTCTCTTTTTCAAGAGTAATATCCCTAATCTTAAAGTGAAATCCAATCCACTAACATTGCATTTTCTTTCTAATTTCAAAGGTGAAGAAAGAGAAGAGCTTGTACTTTTAGGGATTTAGTATCAATCTTTCACCGAACCCAGTGTTTTTACTCACCTTTTACTCTTCTGAATGTTTTCGTATGGGCAAACCTAACAACAAGAAAATCTGAGTAATGTAAACTTGACTAGAGTTTTGGGCATTGGGCTGCTAACTTCTAGGTCAGCAGTTCAAAACCACCAGCTGCCCTGCGGAAGAAAGAGGAGGCATTCTACTCTTGTAATGAGTTACACTCTTGAAAGCCCACAGAGGCTATTCTCTTTTGTCCTATAGGGTGGCCATGAGACAGCATCCACTCAATGGCTGTGAGTTTGTGAGTGAGGGGGGTGAGGGCTTTTTTATTACAGCCCAAAGAAATAACATAAGTAGAGTTATATCACTAATATATAAAGTGGTATATATCTATAAGGATCACATGCCAACTCACACAATATATGTTCCTTGTTGAAAATAGAGACGGAAGGTACGTAATTCCTACCCTCATGGAAATCACAGGCTACTAGAGAAGAAAAGCAAATAAAGGCAATGGAAAGGATGGATAGGAGGTGGAGTAAAGAACTATTTCTTAAGGAAGATGAGAGAGTGCTAAGATAAAAACAATGGATGATGTTCTAGAAAGCCTTGGACAATCTACAATACAGTTATCCTTCAGGTCATTATCAGTCATTGAGGATGTTTAAGATAGGAAAGGAGATAAATATGCTTCTGGATGGAGATTGTTTACTGACCTTCCTTCTGTGGGAGGAGGAATTAAGAGGGGTGCTATTGGAAACAAAGACATTTAATGGAGGTGACTTGTCATACACTTAAAGACAGTTTGCTTGACAGTTATTTGACGCCAAATTGCCTAAACTGTTAATATTTCATTATATCAGCAAATCAATGATATATTCCTACTACCCCGTCCTCAAAGGACCTGCTTCCAGTACATTTAAAGGAAAATAATGGAGCCTCAATGATATCGATGAGTCACTCACACAGATACTTGGTTCCCAAATGAAACAAGAATCCTACAAAAATGATATTGTTAGCACCATTCATCCCTGACTGAGAGTCCATTTTAGAATGCCAGACACAAGATGTTTTTCTCAGTAAGTTTTTTTTGCGTATGTAGAGTTACAATAAAGTAAACAAAAATGTTCTGGTAGTCACATATTCATATATAATTATATGGTAATAAGGGAACTACAGTAACCAAAACATTATGTTAATGTTAAATCCCTTTTAAGAAACTTTTAAGATGCCCCTACTAGTTTCTTGAATTGCTTCCCTGAATCTCGGCTTATTTTTCCTCCTTAGAGTTTTGCATTAGCTTCTCAGTGGTCCATTCATCTATTAAGTACATTTTCACTTCTATCAACTACCAAGTATTTTTTTAAAAAACAACCTCATGCACATGTATCATATATGAATACATAACACATTTATTTGAGTTTCCTTTATTCTTTCTGGAAGAATATCCCCAAACAAAGTTGATTTGACAAGTCCACTCTGTGTGAACTGTGGGAACTTTTCCAGGTCTTCATGTAATATTTGGAAAGGGACGATCCCATCCTGTACCTCTCTTTTCTGATCCCTATCATGTAAACCTTGAGGATGAGACACTTTCTTATAGCACACACACTTGCGTGTGTGCACAAGAAAAAAATGTGTTCCCATAAGAAAAACGAAATTCTTTCTAAAGGTAACATAATCTGGAGAGGTTTACCCTGCTCGCAGTGCGATAGCTTTTTAACACATCTCTGCAGAGCAATGTGGCTTCCAAGACCAGACCCTCGGGTTTACACTGGGTTTACACCCTCATCAAAAGGAAAAGTCAGCAAGCTTTGTTCTTGAATGAAACAGTCATCTACTTGCAGCCTCCATTCTTCATAAAATACATGCAGACTATTGATTTTGTTATTAAAGTAACTCATTTTAGATAGGGTGTTCCTTCAGTTGGTCTCTATTAGCAGAAGGGGAATAATAGAAAACCATATGTCTCACTGCCTAGAAGTTTAAAATTAGTCCAAGAATAAAGTTTGGTTCTTCTTTATAAGTTATTATATATAACAAAATATTTGAGTTATTTTAGCACTAAAATATTGTTCTCTAAAAACTCAAAAACTCACTGCTATTGAGTCCATGCCAACTCCTAACGACTCTGTAGAGCAGGTAGGGCTTTCCGGTGGGTTTTCAGGAGTGTAATGATGAGAGGAGAAACCCTGTTCTTCCTCCCGAAGAATGACTGGTATTTGGGGCTGATGATTGTGCAGTTAGCAGCCCAAAGCATGACCACTATGCCACTAGCGCTCCTGTAAAGATTGTGTTAGAGTACTTTAAAAGTACTCTCCAAAAAAAACACACTTTCATTGAGTCCATTTTAATTCTTAGTGACCCTACAAGGTAAGATAAAACTGCCCTTGTGGGATTTTGAGACTGTAACTCTTTACAGTAGTAGGAAGCCTCACCTTTCTGCCACATAGCAGTTGGTCATTTTGCACTGCTGACCTTGTGGTTGGCAGCCCCACTCACAACCACTCCTCCACCAAGGATGGACAGGTTGGAAATGAAGCCAACTGTCATGTAATAGACATTCCAGCCACCTTATGTACTAGAAAATGCCACAGCGGACAAAATGCCTGTTTCGTTGGTGGTGGTTTTTATAATGACAATCAGGATTCTAATTAAACAATGAGATTTGTCACAGATTAAAAGTAAGTTTATCTTTGCAAAACCTTGTGCATAGACAATTATGTGTCTACATATTTAAAACGATGAAACTGGATTGTTACCTAATAGCATACACAAAATTTAAATCAAAATGCATCATAGACCTAAACGGAAAAATGAAAACTATAAAATTTAAAGGAATGTATATGAGTAAATCCTCATAATCCTGAGTGAAACAATGATTTGTTTGATAAAACTTCTAAGATATAAATAACTATAATGATAAAAATTAAATATAAACAAACAAATTACAAGTGGATAAATGGACTCTATCAAAAATTTTAAAGTTCGCACTTCAAATGATAGCTTCGAGAGAATGAAAAGATAGTCAACTGCACATAGTAAAATATTTCAATATCGTACATCTGACACAGGACTTATATCCAGAATATCTTAAGAACTATTACAAAGTAATTAAAAAAGAAAAACCTTAGTGACAAAGTGGACGAAGGATATGAATTGATGTTCCCCAAGGAAGATACACAAATGGCCAATAGCAAATAAGAGGAGCTTCTATATCATTAGTCATCCTGAAAATAAAAACAACCATAATCAGATCCTAGATTATTAGCCAAAACATCGCTGGTTTCCCCCACCGAATGGAGCCTCAGCAGACAGACCTAGAGATCCACTCCTAAAAGGTCACAGCTGTGAAAGAAGGCCGATGCAGCAGCTCGGTCTGCACTCGGGGGCCATCAGTAGTCAGCACCCGTTCCACAGCAAACAGGAACAGCAACGCCTCTGCATCCGTTACAACCTCCTGTTTGGGGTTTGTTTTGGTTTTTTTTTTTTGGTTCAGGCACTCTGAAAAATATTATGTAGGCTAAAAAGTGTATCTCAGAGTAATAGTCTTAGTAAACCCTCTGGCATCAACTATACACGAAAGCAGCCTGGATTTTTTTTTTTAATTGTAAAAACTTAAGGTATTTTCTGTATATTTTCTCTTTGAATCAGGGTCTAGTTGACTGGATCTGAATGGTCGGTAGTTATATCTCGTCACCACGGAGCTCTTCTGATCTCAGGGGAGATGAGACCATGGCTTGAGTAGGCTATTAAAATAGCTTAGTTTTTCTCTCAGTTTTTGACTTCCCCTTACTTTTTTGCTTGAGTAGAGGCAAATATTTTTGTCTTAGAGGGCTGTTTGCACACATTTAAAACCCCAAACATGACTTACTTAAGGTGGACACAGAACCTGAATTGATTGAGTTGTCCAAAGAGACGAAGGTCCTAATGATTTAAAGCTTAAAAAGCCAATCCCACAAGATACTGGGTTATGTATCAGAAATATCAATAATTGTGTCTTCATTGAATATATCTCCTTACACAGATATATATGCTTACACATTCATATGGATACTTCTATTCTTATGCACTTCTTAAAAACCACAGGGAAAGTTACAATAACAAAAAGAACTCTGAGAGCAAATACAATTGGATTGCACATCTATCTTTGCTGAGGGATGCCTTATCTTTAAACTGAAAGGCAAAGGGCAATATGTACAATGTAGGAATGTAAATTCTTCTTACTCCAGTTAAAATCCAAATTCATGCTCCTGTAAACCCCCGGGTACCATCGCATACAATTCTGTCTTAAAATTCTGCAACAGTTTACCTGATGTAATAGATTGATCATTCATGAAGGAAATGAAAGAAACCCCTAGGTTGTCTCTCTTTCCCTTTTTTAAGTGTTGTTTTTGGCTCATTACTGTCTTACACCTCATTTCTTACTTTCCACTTGAAAATTTCACCTAGAGCAATTTTTGACAAATAAATGAAGTAAGTTAAACAGAGCTTATTTGCTCAAATCATTTTAAAATGATATTAAAACAGGCTTAACATTTGTAAGAATCACAAGTTTAGAAAATTCTTAGGAAAAAATAATTGTGATTTACTGAGTTAATATATTTCATCTACAGCTTTGTTAAAGAGTCCAATGTTAGGTAAATTATAATTGCTATTATTCTCTTCTATGAATAATATGATTTGCGAAAGTCCTAAAGTTACTCCATCTCCAAAAGACTCTTACTTGCAAATATCTACTTATATAGCAAACAACTGGATTTTTCATTTCAGATGTCATTACCATTCAATTCCTGAATACATAAAGAATCATAAAAATATTACTACAGCTATAGAGCATTAAAAATAAACACAGAGGCCTTGTTTATTTTTAAAATTGGAATTTGAAAGCTGTGTTAATTTCTTATAGACACAACATAATTTTTCCTTTTCACAGTAATGCCTAGCAGGGAGATGTTCTATAAGTAAATGTTTATCAAATAGGTATCATTATTACTTATTTAATGTTTTTACATGCATCTTTTAAAAACAAAGAAATATTCTTTATTCAACATTGAAGTATGCCATATCCCAGGTTCAGTTAGGCATTTTAACAACTCCTTTAAATAGTAATTAAGAATTTGGGGTTTGTATCTGTATTAAATAAGAGACACTAAAAAGTTTCAATATCTGAAAATATTACCATGTTATTCATAACTTTCCAGTAGTTAATTCTTCTGTAATAGACAGCCCAAATGATGCAGAATGCATCAAATGAAGATGTAAAGAATACACAGAATCACAGTACCAATTAGAATTTAAGCATTTTAAGCAAATGATCAAGAACCAATGGTACTGAGGGATGCAATCAAAGCTGCACAAGAGACATTAGTCAGATCAAGGCGCCCTCCACTTAATCAAGCATGATGTCTTTCTCTAGGAATTGATCTCTCCTTACAACTTGTCCAAAATACATGAGGCAGAGTCTTGCAATCTATTTTGGTGGTCTCCTTCTGTCAAAGGTAGCATATGATTAAAAAACAATGGTACTGAAGAATTACAAGCTGCACTGCATTATCCCAAAACAAGGCTCCAGTAATTAACAAAACACTAATTCAAATGTCTTAACAAGCCCACAAAACACTGGAAGCAATCACTCATATATGCCCCCAAAATTTGGAATACAGCTACTTGGCCAACTAACTGAAAGAGATCAATATTTGGACTCATTTCAAAGAAAGGTGACCCAATAGAATATGAAAAAAAGTAAAATGTTGCTGAAGATCACCCAACCACCATTGCAGCAGTACATTGACAGGAGGTATCCAGAAATTCAGACCAGATTCAGAAGAGGACATGAAGCAAGAAATACCATTGATAATATCACATGGAAATTTGCTGAAAGTAGAAAACACCCAAAAATAAAACTTGTGTTTTATTGACTATGCAATACATTTGGACATGTGGATCATAACAAATTACAGATGGCCTTGAGAAGAATGAGAATTCTAGAACACTTCATTGTGCACATGTTGAACCTGCCCATGGATCAAGAGACAGTTGTTTGAACAGAACACGACACCGCTGCATGGCCTAAATTTATCAAAAGTGTCTGTCAGGTTTGTATCCTCTCACCATATCTATTCACTCTGTATGATAAACATATAATAAGAGAATCTGGATTATCTGAAGAATAAAGGGGCATTAGGGCTGGAGGAAGTTTCATTAACACTCTTCAATACACTGGTGTCACAATCTTGCTTGCTGAAAGTAAGAAGGACTTGCAACACTTGCTGATGAAGATCAAAGATTACAGCCTTCAGTGTGGATGAACTCCTCAATGTTAAGGAAAACAAAATCCACACAACTAGCCAGTAGATATTATAATGATAAATGGAGAAAAGGCTGAAGTTGTTAAGGATTTCATCTTGCTTGGATCCAGAATCAATGTACTAGAAGCAGCAATAGAAAGATCAAGAGGTGCATTACCTTGGCTAAATCTGCATCCCAAACCTGTTTAAGGTGTTGAAAAGCACCTTAAACCTTGAGGACTAGGGTGTGCCTGATGCAAGAAGTGGTATTTTTAATTGTCTCCTAAGCATGTGAAAGTTAGACATTGAATAGGGAAAAAAAGCAAAGAAGAATGGATGCATTTGAATTGGGGTGGTGGCCAAAACTATTAAAAGTACCATGGACCACAAAAAGAAAAAACAAATTTGTCGTGGAAGACATCCAGCTTGAATTCTCCTTAGAATATCATCTTCGTTCCATGTGTAGTCAGGAGACACCAGTCCCTGGAAAAGTATATTGTGATTGGTTGAGGGGCAACAAAAAAGAACAAAACCCTTGATGAGATGGATTGACCCAGTGGCTACAACAATGGGCTCAAACATAGAAAAACATATGAGGATGGCACAGGACTGGGTACTGTTTCTGTTCTGTTGTACACAGGGGCACTAAAGGTCAGAACTGGCTCAATGGCACCTAACAACAACAATAACATTTAAAAATTCAAGAGTGTGTTTGGTCTGTCTCATTTTTGTGCACGTTATTATATGCATTGTGCATCCCTGATTGAACCGAGAACTATTTATTGCATATACTGTCAGTTCAATTACTTCTGTGAAATCTGAAAACTTAATATCCCATTCAGAACAGAGGTTTAATCATTTTAAAATAGATGAAATTATTAAGTGCTATTTTATTAATAAATTTGTTGACAAAATAAAAAGCAACACTCTTACCAATTATTATTATTATTAGGTTGTTGTTGTTATTAGGAGTCATTGCGTCTGATCTCACACAGAGCAATCCTATGCACAACAGAAGGGTGCACTGCCCTGTCCTGCACCATCCTCACAATTGTTCCTATTCTTGATGCTATTGTTGCAACCATGGTGTCAATCGATCCCCTTGAGGGAATTCTTTGCTGCCCGTCTACTTCACCAGACCTAAATATCCTTCTCCAGGGACTGGCCTCTCTTAACAGCATGTCCACAGCGTGTAAAGACAGTCTTCCCATACTTTATATTTCTTCCAAGAAAGATTAGTTTGTCCCTTTAGCTGTCCATGGTAGTTTCAATATTGTCCAGCGCCACAATTCAAATGAACTGTTTCTTCTTCATTCTTCTCAATTCAACGTCCTTTGGAATGTTCTATTCAGCCCTTTGACTTCATCCTTTCCTCTATTTGTTTTAATTATTCAACAATCATAGCAAGTCTCAGAACTTCTAACATCCCTTTTGATCTTTCTAGCCTGTTTTTTAATGACCTTTTTGCTTTCTTCATGAATGATGTTCTTGATGTCCTCCCACTATTAATCAGGTCTTCTGTCATTAGTGTTTAATGCAGCAAATCTGTACTTGCGATGTTCTCAAAATTCAGGTGGGATGGACTCAGGTTAGTATTTTGGCACTCATGGACTTGTTTTATTTTTCTTCAGATTTATCCTCAACTTACATATGAGAAATTGGTGGTCTTTTCCACAGTCAGCACCTGGTCTTGTTTTAACTGCTGATATTGAGCTTCTCCATGAGATTTTCCCACAATGTAGTTAATTTTATTTCTGTGTATTCCAACTGGAGAAGTCCATATGTAAAGTCATCTTTTGTGTTGTTGGGGAAAAAAAGGTATTTACTATGTCTAAGTCAATGGTTTTGCCAAACTGCCTCATCACCAGATTTTATGATTGGTGCATAAATTTGAGTCATGTTTGTACATCATGATGATATTCTCGAAGGTGGATCAGATATAATCACATCACAGACAGCTTTGTACTTTATTTTATTATTTATTTTGCAATGTTACTTTTGACAAAGAATGCTACCTTATTCCTCTTGATTATGTTATTCCTCGCATAGTGAATCATATGCTTTTCTGGTTCAGGATGGCTAATAGCAGTCCATGGCAGCTCAATTAATACCTAGAATATTGATCTTTATGTGTTTCATTCTTGACCACATTTAATTTTCCCAGATTCATACTTCAAATATTCCAACTTCAAATTATTAGCACAATTTTGAAGCTGTTTTTCCTTACCTTGAGTTGTTCCATTTCCATAGGCTTTAACTGAATCACATCACCATGATTGATTCCACTCCAAGAACATTGCTCCTCCTCAGTCACATGTTGAGTGTGACTGAAGTGGGTAGTCTAGTTCTTTTTTGTTGTCTGTTATTATTATGGAAGCTCTGCTGAAATCTACTCACTTTGGGTGACCCTGCTGTCATTTAAAATACCAGTGTCATAACTTCCAGCATCACAGTAACACACAGGCCACCACAGTATAATAAACTTTTATAAACTTTGCATATTAAATTTTTATTTGATAACCTTTGTGACAATATGATAAAGCAGATTATTTTAAGCACTCTTCTATTAAAAGACCACTGTATAGTTGATGGAACACAACAAACATGATATAATTTCATGCATCCTTACACTGATTAAAAAAGAATACATATCTCCAGTGCAAAATTCTCTTACACACAGAATAAATATAAGCCCAATTTTAGAATACCAGAAACTAGTGAATGGTGCAGAGATCACTAAGCTGAGATAGTTAATTAAACATAGGTTGCTAATTTAACACCACAGTGGTAAAGGTACTCAAATTGGACATTTCCAAATTTGAGAGGCTAATCTAGGAATTGAGAGCCCCACCAACATCTAGCTGACTTCAGGTGCAGAGAAATCTAGCTGGCCTGAAACTTCTAGATGTTTGAAAAATCCCCGTCAAGAACAGAGCTCATATTTCATTATACTGATATCTGAACTTAGTTCATAATCAGTATTATGAAATGTGAGTGAAGCAAAAGTTATTTTAAGTCAGTAAATTGTGGAATAACTTGTCACTTATCTGTAGTTGAGTAGAATAAGCATATTAAAAAGCAAAATACTAGATAACAAGAGTGTGGAAGTGAAGAGGGAATCCTGTGCGCTGAAGTACTGTGTTTCCTCTATATCCAAAAAACCAAAGCTGCACTGCTATTGAGTTGATGTTGACTTATAGTGACCCTCCAGGGCAGGGTAAAACTGCTCCTGTGAGTTTCTGAGGCTGGAACTGTTTATGAGAATAGAAAGCCTTGTCTTTTTCCTAGAGAACAGCTGATGGTTTTGAACTGTTGACCTTGCTGATCACACTATGCCATGAGAGCTCCTCCCTATATACTGGGGACACTAAAAAATAAGTAAACAAGATCACATGAACTATACTCAAGGACGACAAACTGCAGAGAGCATGGATTATTTAATGTGATTTTTCTAGCCAAAGTCTTCAGCTCCCACCCAATGACCTTTCCTTCCATGGGTCTGAGAAGAATGTAGGGTGAAATACCGATAGGATTCATCTATGAGTAATTGCAAACAGAATTCCCAGGGACACTATCCTGCTGTGTATAAAATGAGCCTTCTGAGAAGCAGGAGTCCAGAGTGGAGCACATCCTCTGGACCCAAGATCACACTGCACAGTGAACCGTCCTGACCCGGAAAGCAGCTATGACATCAGAGGATCAGGAGCAGAACAAAGAACCAGAGCATGGAACCAAGTAATCGCCTTTCCAATCCACAAAGCAAGTAAAGCTGTCTGATTTGGTGTAGGAGGCTGGTTTGTGGAGTGAAGTGTCTCTGGGCACTTAATTGGGGAACTAGCCTTTGCAGACTTATGGAAATGGAGTTGAATGCCTTTGGCTGAGGCTCACTGGAGTGAGATGCTGCCTGGCATTCTATAGTCTCTCTAAGAATACTCAATGGTATAATTATGCATCTTAATTTGCTATTTTAAATAAAATTATTAAATCCTTAAAATAATATAAATTACAAAAATGTATAGACAGAACGATGAATCATTCCTTTATTACTTTACTGAAATCATGCAGAACCTATGCATGAACCAAGAGACAGTCATTTAAAGAGAACAAGGGAATACCTCATGGTTTCAAATCAGAAAATATATTCTTTCACCACACTTACTAAATCTGAATTCTGAACAAAAATTTTGAGAAGCTAGACTCCATGAAGAACAATAAGGCCTCAGAACTGGAGGAAGTTTTATTAACCTGTGGTATGCAGATGACCTAAACTTGCTTGCTGAAAGCAAGAAGGACTTAGAGCACTTGCTGATGAAAATCATACTACAGTTTTCAGTGTAAACTGCAACTCAAGGTACAGAAAATAAAAATCGCCACTACTGGACACATAGACAACATCATTGTAAATGGAGAAAACATTGGAGCTTTCAAGTATTGAATTTTACTTGTCTCCCTAATTACACTTGTGGATATGGAAGTCAAGAAATCAGTGTGTTGCATTGGGAAACTGCTGCACTCGTTAAAGTGAAGAGAAAATACGTCAATTTGAGGACTAATGTGCACCTGACCCAAGACAAGCTGTTTTCAGTCACCTCAGATGCAAGTAAAAGGCAGACAATGAATAAGGAAGACTGAGGAAGACTCGATTTATTTGAATTATGATGTTGGCAAAGAATATGGAAAGGACCACGGATTGCTAGAAGAACAATTAAATACGTCTTGGAAGAAATACTCCTGGAATGCTTCTTAGATGTAAGGATGGCAAGGCCTGGAAAAGGACATCTAACTTTGTAAAATAGACTTGGTAAGAAGGGAAGAAACAGAAAAAGAGGAAGACCCATAAGGAGATGGTTTGATACAGTGGCAACAATGAACCCAAACATCACAATTGTTGTGTTTGGGTCCATTTGTGCAGTGTTTCATTCTGTTGTACACAGGATGGCTACAAGTCAGAATTGATGCTATGGCACCTGAAAATGATGGCACCTAAAATCAATGAGATGGTAGAAGCTTTGAAAATGTTACATTGTGTTCACCTTTATGTTAAATGACACAAAATATGGTTAATATCTCCCTCCCCTTTTATTATGAATTCAGTTACTGTCAGTTTTCCAGCTTCTAGTTAGCAAACATTGTCCCTGTTCCAATTTGCTGGTGTAACTTGCTAGAAGCGAGGAAGCCAATGAAATGAATATAGTAAATGCACATGTATATTTGAAAAGTGATAAATGCCTATGAGTGAAGGATTAAGAAACAGTTTTTTCTTATATATGAGGTTTACATATTTTAAAATAATTTTGATGAATGATTTGGCTGCTCAGATATATCTGTCCTTAATTTCTTTTAAAGGTGTTATTCTTTTCCTGATTATAAAGTTTTATATTTTTAATAAGCTTAATACAAACAGTAGAACAAATTCAATGGAGAAAGCAAAAGTCAGAGTCTTCAAAGGCAATGCTCAACCATTGTACATATATGTCAGGTGAGTGGCATGTTATTTAATCCTGCACATGCAGCCAGCATTAAACTTTCACAGTAGTATTACATATTTACTGCTGTTAGTCAGATGCTTGTGAAATGTGAAAGCCAAGAAAACATGTCACACTAAAAAGGCCCCAGGAGTATTTCAATATGTGAACCTTCCTGTGGTCTTCTCACAAGTAGACTGTTTATCTTTAAATCTTCTCCTCACCTCTAGTTGACTTGTTCATTTCTCAACCTCTTTGGCCTAAACTTTTCTCTTTTTTTAAACTTTGGCTTATTTAATTAAGTTCTTTGCAAGAATCTAGAACACCAGTTTGTGAGGATCAATCCCATTTGAGCGCGAAGGTCGCACACAAGTAGCCTTGGAGCTGGAGAACAGCTTTGATTTTTGCCAACATTTGGGAGTCCACAGCTCTCCGATCAGCCTTGCGCTGATCTTTGATCTCGTATTTCTCTTCCTCGGTGTCAGAGAGCTTGCCGTCCACAGCTTCTTCTTGAAGTAGGCGTCCGTGGATGCTTGGGGATTTTCCCACCACTGATATCAATTTTGGCGGAGGTGGCGATGACACATTTCTGGTGTGTTCTATGCAGAGGCACTCGATTGAGGGAGTGCGGTCCAGTCACAAGCAGCACGCCGCTGCCCAGCTGCTTCAGGAAGACCACTCTCTGGCCTCGGTGCCGCCCATGAGGATGATCAGCAGCACCGTCCCCGGGTGATGCTGGCGCGCGGTCTCTGACCTGCGGCTGAAGGGCTTCTTGCCCGGCTCAGCAGCTTCCTCGGCACGTCTTCCGCAGGGTGATACCCGGGCATTTTACGCAGCTTCACCACTTGGCTCCCGCCGTCTTTGTCACCACCAACTGGCTTTGTGACAGTAGCCAGGCCCTTTTCCTTCTGCTTCTCAACCCTGGACGTGCCGCCGAGTACTTCCTCTTGTACATGGCCTTGCGGGAATACCGGCCGGTTCCTTGGACTAGGACCGGGTTGGGGCTGCAGTGGGGCTTCCCCTCCTTGGGCTTTTGCCCCTTAGCCTTAACTTGGCCACTGGCATCTGCCTTCTTGACTTCGGGCTTCTTCTCCTTGGTGTCTGGCTTCTTCTCAGCCTTCTTACCCACCCTCTTGCAAGATAGGAAAGAGCTGCCCTAAACTTTTCAATGGTAAATGCAGATAACGAAGCCTGCTTAGCAGAGCTGTTGCGTGAACAATATTAATGAAATAACTCGTCTAGCTAGTAACAGACAGGTAGTAACTGGAAGTTATAGACAACACTGACTGGCAGAAACTCTCCTATCCTCCTACCACACCAAGTAAACTTACACCTTAACAAGTCAACTAATAAGAGAAGACACCGTTTTTAATGATTGATAAACTCAGTAATTATCTGCTCAAGGCATTTTTAAAAACCTAGTTAACATAAAGCTATATATTGAAAATGACAGTGGCTTAATTGAATATTTAATTAACATAATCATGTAAGACACCTAATAATAAATGTGTAAGCATTTAAAATGTAACAATGCTCAAATATAATAATAACAATACAATATCAAGTTTGGTATGTAAATTCAACAGATTGATATGAGAATATTTAAATGGGGAATTCAAATTTGAAGAAATGTTATGCGCTCTTGATTTGAATTCTCATGTATTTTATAATACTTACTCTTAAGTTGAAGTCCTTTGATAACCGAATCCAAATATCCAATTTTATTGGTAGAATACTTTGCTTAGTGCTAAAGTACACAAAGTGTGCTTTTGCTGGAGGCACCGTTTTTATTCGTTATGAAGCTCTGCTGTGGCATGTGCTTTCACTGATTAGAAAAAACAGCAAATAGGGAAGAAGCACAAAGCAACAATAGCAATATTATTTTGCAAACTCTCCCCTGAGCTATAACTAAGCTAGTTGGTGTAGCCTGGAATGATCTTTTTTTTTTTTTCCAAAATGATATCATTGTTCTTTAACTTTATTTTTTATTAATCATTTTATTGGGGGCTCTTACAGATCTTATCACATCCCATACAGCAATTATATCAAGCATATTTTCACATGTTACCACCATCATTTTTTCAGACATTTACTTTCTATTTGAGCCGTTGGTATAGCTCCTCTTTTTCCCCTCCCTCTCCTCGCCCCACGTCGTGACCCCTTGATAAATGATAAATTATTATTGTTTTCATTTCTTACACTGACCGCTGTCTCCCTTCACACACGTTTCTGTTTTTTATGCCCCATGGGGAGGCGATTATGTGTCAATCATTGTGATGAATCTCCCTCCCTACCCACCCCCCCCTCACCCCCAACTTCCTCCCTACTCTCCTGGCATCACTACTCCCAATTCTGTTCCCGAGGGGTTTATCTGACCTAGATTCTGTGTGTGTCATGAGCTCTTATCTGTACCAGTGTACATGCTCTGGTCTAGAAAGAACAGAAAGGCAGGACCAGGGTCATGATAGTGGAGATGAGGAAGCCTCAAAGAACACGAGGAACATTGTATGTTTCACTGGTGCAACATTGTGCCCTGGTTGACTCATCCCTTCCTTGTGAACCTTCTGTGAGGGGATGTCCTATTGTCTACGGTGAGTTTTGAGTCTCTGCTCCAACCCTCATCTAGCTCAACAGTATGCTTTTTTATTTTGTTTTGGGTCTTCTGTTGCCTGTTACCTGATTCCATCGACACCTCATGATCACACAGGCTGGTGTGCTTCTTCCATGTGGACTTGTTGCTTTTCTACTAGATGTCAACTTGTTTAAACTACAAACCTTTAATAACACAGATGCTGTACTTTTTATAGCTGGGCACCATCAGCTTTTGTCACCATATTTGCTATGCACCCAGTTTGTTTTCATTGATCCTGTCAGGAGGGTGAACATCACAGAATGCCAGGTTGTTAGAACAAAGTGTTCTTGTATTGAGGTAGGACTTGAGCAGAGGCCCAAAGTCTATCCACTTCCTTAATGTATTACCATGTAAATATATGTACATAGGCCAATACTTCTATTATTATGAATTAATATATTTATATAAGTACACATTTATGTTTATACCTCTATCCATACCTTTGCTTCCTAGATCTTTCCTCTGTTTCCTTCTACCTTACCTTCTCCTTACCCAAGCATCACACTTGCCTGGAAGGCTCATTTCATTGTATGCAACGTAGTCCACACAAAAGTGTCTAACTCAAATTCAAATAATAAAGCACAAAGACAAAGACTTTGAGAATAGGCAATTTCCTGTCACCTGGATGAAACACAATATTTAAAATCTATGCAAAGCAAAGTTGTCAAACTATCTAAACCCATTTTAATAACATTTGAGTTATAAAACTAAAATACACTAAAACAAAAATATATAGTTAGGAAAATTTTTAAAAATGTTTTCTAAAAATAAAAATAAATTTTTAAATGTTTTCCTTTAGAAAATATAAAATTACTAAAATAAAATGATAAGGATCCCTATTTGTACATTGGTTAAATACTAAGATACTAACTAAAAAGTTAGCAGTACAAACTAAGCAGCTGCTCCCTGGTAGAACTGACACGGTGGTCTGGTCCATAAATATTACAGCTTAGGTAATGTTACGGACAGTTCTTCTCTGTCCTAAAGGGTCTCAAGGGTTTGAATCAACTCGATGACACACAACAGATTTTAAGTAGTAACTTTCCCATTACTGTCTAGTCTTACCCAAGTTTTTAAGACAGGTTTTTTTTAAACTTAAATATCCAATTCTATGCATAATTACTCTCCATAATAATTATTTTTCCTACTTCTTTTCTACTCTTAAATTACTTGATTTTAAAGGTGGTAAACTATTACTGTGAACTACTTATGAAGAAAAAAAATCCTTGAACTATTTATGATTTAGATTATTAAGAAGCTATGTATTGATTCTTTACATCATAAAGTGCTATGTAATAATTCAAAAATTTACAACTCTGATTGAAGCAAAATATTTAGTTTATATGATTTTTTTTCTATCTTCGACTGGGTTAATTTAACACTGTTCTCGAAATACTAGTTGGATTACAGGCAAAAGCACAAAGTTGAGCAAGCATGGAGCAGTGAGCTATTCAAAATGATGATGGAAAGTAAGCAAAGTGCAAAGCTTAGCTCATTTCATCACAACATCGTGTGTCTTCCTGTCATTCTGTGTTAGCTTCGTGCATTAAGAACACATTTATGAAAAACCTTGAACAGAACCTGTGGTGGGTTTTTACCCCTTTTTTGAAATTAGTAAAAGTTAAAACAAGGCTAGATAAATTATTATATTTCTGGGAATATGAAAACTGTACTCAGAAAAAGGCAAAGTACAAATGATTCAATAAAATGGAACTAGGAAATCACCCATAACAGAAAATAACCACAAATATTTGAAATTCATATAAGAAATATAAAACCTTCAATAAATAATTAGGCAATTAAATATTTCCCCTTCCATAAATAATATAATCAAATTAGAAGGAACTAGATAATGCCCGAAGAAGTAGTTATTTACCGTGCAGGTCCTTTAACAAAGCTATTGGATAAACAAATTATGCTTGTAATCAATGGTGTAACTTTTAAAGCTCCCAAATTAAAGATACATATATATTTTTAATAATTAATTTTATAAATTTTATTATTGAGAATATACACATTAAAAATATACATCATTCCTTTCTACACTTTACTATTGTGTGTTGCTGGTTTTTGGAAGATCAGGGTTTTTTTCCTGTGTGTGAATGAGATTTTATTATTATTTTTTTAGTCTCTTTTGTATGATATAGGATCCCTGATAGCTTAGCGGGTGGCTCATTAGGCTGATAACAACACGTTAGCAGTCCAAACTCACCAGACACTCCACAGCAGAAATAGGAAGCTTTCTGCTTCCCTAAATATTTATACGCTAGGAAATTCACAGGGACAGTTCGACTCTAGCCTATAGGGTTGCCATGAGTCAGAATGGACTAGACGTCAGTGAGATTTGCTTTGTTTGACTTTGTGTGACATAGCATAAATAAGTTTGTCAGCAGTATCTGTTCATAATCACTTAACCACCTGACACTTCAGTTTCTTCATATATAACATTGAGATAATAAATATTCACCATATAGTTGTGAGAACACAAATGAAAGTGTGCTGGTGACTGACACCAAGTGTTTGGTAAATAGTAGTTATCCCCATTGTGTTGACTCTGAGTTCAACCCAAACCAAACACTGTGATCAAGTCAATTCTGATGCAAAGTGTCTATAGACAGAGTAGAACTGAGGCTGTTAGTCTAGATGGCAGCTTCATCTTTTTCAACTAGAGCTGCTGGATTCCAACCATTGACCTTGTGCTTATTAGTCCCAGGCATAACCTATTATGCCACCAGAGCTCTTTATTCAATGCTGAGGTCATCCAATACTGTTAGTACCTAATGGACTTTGTAGAATTAAATATTAAACACATTTTGGTAGTTAATATATAATGATGATCATATTTGCAGCTTTACTGTATTTTTTTCAAGGTAGAATGAGTAGCAGAGAAGTAAAAAAAATTAAAAATTATCAGTGAATGAGAACAAGGGCTTTACAGATAAATGATTCTTATGCCTCTTATGAGGAGCTCTGGTGGTGTGGTGGTTATGTGTTGGGCTGCAGTCTGCATGGTCAGCAGTTTGAAACCATCAGCAGCTCCAAGGGAGAATCTACTCCGGTAAACAATTACATTCCCAGAAACCCACTGGGCAGTCACCATGAGTTAGCTCTGACAAGACAGCAGAGTGAGTTTTACGTCCATTATGATTAAATATATCTTAAAGTTTTCTACATAACTTCAAAATACCTAGTGTTTTTCCCCCCAAAGAAGATGGAGTTCAATCTTCCTGATAGTAAATATTAAAATAAAAGCAAAGAACTTCCATTATTATGAAACAGTGTATGATGCACAACCATCTGAGAGGAAAAGTCTAGCTGTCCTCTAGGGTTCCCAAGCCTGTGATCTTCACCGCGGACCCTATGCAGATACAGACCAAGAGAAAGCAAGGGAGTCCTGGGTCTTTTAAAATCAGTGAAGGTATCCTTTTGCCAGACTTATTCAATCAGTATGCTGAACAAATAAATTGAGGAGTTGAATTAGATGAAGAAGAACATGACATCAAGATTAGAGAAAGTCATTAGCAATCAGAGACACACCGGTGACACAATCTTGCTTGCTAAAAGTGAGGTTTTGAAGCATTTACTGATGAAGATTAAACAGCGCACAGCCTCCAATTTGGATTACACCTCTGTATAAGGAACAGAACTCTTCACAGCTAGACCGGTGAGTAACATCATGATACCCAGATAAAATATTCAAATGGTAAAGGACCATTTACTTGGATCCACATTTCACTTGGATCCACATTCCATGACCATTGAAAGACCAATAAGGAAGTCAAACGACATATTGCTTGGGGAAAATGTGGCACAAAAACTCTTTAACGTGTTAAAAAGCAAAGAGGTCACTTGGAGGAGCAACGTGAGCCCAGCCTGAGTCATGGTATTTTAAAATGACTAACATGCATGCTACAGCTGGAAAATGACTAGGAAAAACCGAAGAATGCCTGCATTTAAATTGTGATGCTGTCAAGAGATCATGAACCGTCAGAAACAGTCAGCATGCTCCATGGCAGCCCAGCTGCCAAGGCTTCTCTCTCGTACTTGGGCTTGTGATCAGGAGAGACTAACATGCTCCTTAGAGGATCAACACAAAAGAGAGAAATACCTCCCCACCCCCAGCCAGTCCTGGGGCTTTGGGGCTCCGCTCAAGGGGTGGGTCCCTCTGGGACATGGGGTTACAGTGAATGGTGTGGGCCTCTACCTGGCTATGCCTCCACAGTAGGGTAGATGGACCCCTCTAGGGTTTCCCATATGGGCTCCAAAAAAATTTATTTTCTTCTTTTTTGCTTAAGAGAGAGAGAGAGAAACATTCAACAGAATGGATTGACTCAGTTCTGTGACCATGGTGAGGACGATGCAGGAGCAGAAACTGGTTTTGTTGTACACAGGATTTCTAGGAGTAAGCACTGACACAAGGACACCAAAAAGACAGATTTTCCCAAAACTTTAAGAGATCATTGAACATATCATGATAGTTCAGGTTCTTCTTAGTCCTCAAAGTGACATCCTGGCTCTTCGTTGCTTTACAGAGACCTTGTCCTGCTGATTTTCCAAGTGCAAGGAATCTTTGATGCCGTGGCTGCTGCTTCCATGAGCAATGATGTGGAGCCAAGACAGAGGAAAATTTTGACCTGCAATCTTTTTCCCATTTATCATGATAGTACCTATTGGCCCAGTTGTGTGCGTGTCGGATTTCTTTACACTGAGTTGAAATACATATGGAAGGCTGCAATCCAGGTCTTGAATTTTTTTCTTGGGTTCTTTTAGCTTGATATATGTGGAGTGTGTCTTTTCTTTGTGGTTTTCTGACTCTAGGTCTTTGCACATTTCATTATAATATTTGCCTTTGTCTTCTTGAGCTACCCTTTGAAATTTTCTATTCAGCTTTTTTACTTCAAAATTTCTTCCATTTACTTTAGCTACTCTACTATTAGAGCAAATCTTAGAGTCTCTTCTGGCATCTGTTTTGTTCTTTTCTTATTTTCAGTCTTTGTAATGACCTTTAACCTTTTCATGAATGATGTTCTTGATGTTCTCCCACAACTTCTCAGGTCTTCTGTCAATAGTGTTCCATGCATCAAATCTGTTTTGAGATGTTCTCAAATTTCAAATGGACTATACTCTAGTTCATATTTTGGCTCATGTGGACTTGTTTTTCTTTATCTTTAAAAAACATATTAATAATTGACAAATTAACAATTTTCCAAGTCAGCCTCTGGCCTTTTTTGGGTTAATGATATTGAATTTCTCTATCATCAATACATTTTAATAGCATGTGTAATCAATTTCAGACTAAAAGAGTTAGTAGAATTCTTCAATTTATTCATCTTCAGCTTTAATGGTTGATAAGTCAATTTGAATAATCGTTGTATCGATTGGATTTCTTTATATGCATATAAATATTGGCATCAAAATCAGCATTGTATTTAAAGATACATCTGAAAATACCCTTTTGGACTAATGCGATGACATTCTTCCTGAATTTGTCACTTCTGGCATTGTAAACCATAAGATCGTCAGTTTTAAAATGACCAATATCAGTCCATTTTGGTTTACTAACCTCTAGGATATCAATTTTTATGTGGGCCATTTTATTTTTAATGACTTTCAATTTTCCTAAATTCATACTGAGTACATTACAATTTCCAATTTTTAATGGATATCTACATAGTTTTCTTCTCAATTTGAATTTTGCCCCATCAGGAAATGTGGGTCCTGAAAGCTTTACTCCACCCGCATGTTTATGGTCCACTCTACTTTGGGAAGCAGTATTTCTACAGTTGCATTCTGAATCCCTTCCAACCTTCTGGCACTATGTCTGACGGTGTTCTGTTGCTACTTATGAAGTTTTTCAGTATATGACCATTCTGTTCCCATTCATAAGGTTTTCCATTACTCATTCCTCAGAACATACTAAATTTTAAAAATGCAATAGTTCTGTAATATTCTTGCTTATCAGTTTAAATTCCTATCACATATAAAGTTAGAATTAAAGCAAATGATTATATTACTAGTGGAAAATGTCTCCTTTAGTTTATTAAATTATTTTGCAATATTTTGCCTGGCTGCCTACATTCATCATTGTCTCTTCTTTGCCTGGAAGCTCTGCTGATACTGGTTCACCCCAGGTGACCCTGCTAGTACTTGAAACACCAGTGTCAGGGCTTCCAGAATCACAGCAACATGCAAGCTCCCCCAATGACAGACAAGGGGGGGGTTGGATTTAACTATGGGAAATAACCACTACTTCCACTTTTAAAATATATAAAATTATTTGAGGCTATGTGCTTGTAAGGTTATTAAGATGATATTAGGGATTGGAAATATGCTTTCTGGTTCTAAGTGTTCTCTAATTAAAAGGCAGTGGTCCTTTGGACAGATTAGTAGTTTTCAAAGGTATAGGTTTTCATTTGCCAAACTGATGTGGCTAATACCTTCTCTACCTCCTTAGTAGGCACAAAAATAACACTATGAGGAAATAAGAATAAATGAGAACATAGACTAACTGTTCTAGGTGTGATATAAAAGTCAAGCATTGTAACAGTCACTGAAATCGTACTTGTTATTCAAGGTAACAGGTTGGCATAGAGATTTCCTTGAGGTTATGTAAGATGCTAAATATGCTAATAAGTTCTATGGCAGAAATACAAAATTCTGAATACACACACCTACTCTGAAAGGGAAAATGTGGCCTTTAATCCTATGGACACATTTTAGGCATGTTTTAGTTTATGATTGTACTGTACATTTTGCCAAGGTTAATTTCCCCACTGGTCAGTGGTGTCATAAAATCAGTGACCATCAACTACTGAGATTGAATTCTATTTAAATATTCCAATTTGGAATCATCATACATGAAGCGAAAAGACATTAAACATTTTCCTGCTTCCCATCTGCCAAATTAGTACAGAATTTTCTGACTCAAAGGCATCTGCACGAAGACTTAAATTTGTCAGCTAACAGTTCTCTTATGTTTTTTAACTAAATTTTAAAAAATACAATAGTTCTGTAATATTCTTGTTTAGCAGTTTAAATTCTTATCACACATCAATTAAAAAATTAAGCAAATAATTATATTACTGGTGGAAAGTCTCTCGTTTAGTTTGCTAGATTTTGGGGGAATGGTTTCGTGGTTGCCTAAATTCTATTGAACTCTCTCAACGTTTTTAAAAAAATTCCAACCATCATGCATCCATTTCTTCCAACCTAATTAAGAAATGCGTATGTGGGATTGAGCTTTCTTACTGATCTATTCTAAAAGAAGGCTGAATTTCATGCTGACAGGATCAGCGCATGGATATGCATCCTACCGGTTTGCGTTATGGCAGAAGTGATAAGCTTTTGCAGCAACTCCCTGCAGTGATAGCTCCCTTAGTTTGAATTTCCCCATCCTGGTAGAGATAGCAGTTCCTTTGGCTGTACCTTCTCAGATGTATCTTGAAAATCCAGCCTAGGGTCTGTTTATATCCTTTTCAACAATTCTGTGGGTTATATAATTTCTTTTAAAAATAATTTTTTCTTAAGGAGAGTGGATTATTCCTTTCAATAAACTCTTACCCATAGAATGGAAGCAATGAAACTTAAAAGAAAGAGATTTTCATACAAGCTGTTTCATCCAGTGATCATTAAAACACCTGACCATCTGATGGTTATCATTAGAAGATTAAACATCCAAGGGACATAAGTTATTTTAATAAATGATCACTTTGAATGGGTTGTTTATTGAATACAAAGCTTGAACAGAGGAGGTAGCTGCTGATTTTAGTTGTTTAACTTTTCCCGTTATGTTAACGCGCAGGAGACATACATGTGCAAAGCCTTCTGTGAATGCTACTGCTTCACACTCTACTCCAATTCTGATCCCCACTGTCATGAAGCTGAAATCCACTCATACTGTCCTCTATAGGATTTCCAAGACTCTGCGTCTTTATGGGAGGAGACAGCCTCATCATTCTCCTGAGGGCTGTTGATGGTTTTGAAACACTCACCCTGTAATTAGTAATCCAATGCTCATCTAACAAAACCTGAGGTCGCCTTAGGTTGTGCTACAGAGTTTAAAGAAATAATAAAAAACAAAACACTTGAAACAATGGGAATCACTTGAGCATATTTACCAAAGCTCCACTGTCCAATAGTTGCCAGAAGACAGGATGCCTTCCAATGAATGGCTCTGCTTTAATTGAAGCCACTTTGCAAGAAGATTCACATTTTTCTTATTCCCTTTTACTACAGTTCCTCATTGTCCTAGACCTAGAGAGTCATATGCCGGCACACCCTAAGAACTATTTAAAAATCCTAAAAACAATAATTTTTTATGTGCCCAAACCCTGGGGAAATATGTGTTGGACCATGGAGAAAGGCACGTAATACAAATTTTTATACAGCTGTCCTTAAGGATATACTTTCCAGCAGTCCTGAATCCAAGATTAAAGCAGTTGCATTGTTTACTTGAAGGAAAAGCTAAAATTAAAGAAACTAGTTATTAGAAATTGCTCAGTATAATATTACACAAGGAGAACCCAAAATTGAAGGAGCTTGGCTTGTTGGAGGGGATTCCGTTGATTCAATTTACTCACATTTTTCCCCACGTCGTTCGGAAGGGACTTGAGGCGGTTTCTTCAACCAAGTGTTTGAGAAACGCACAAGGACGAGAGCTCCAACGTCATGTCGAGATGTGCATGGTTGCCCTCTATAGAGGAGATGGCAGCAAGCGCTGGTGCTATTGGAATGGCTCTGTGAATACAAAGAGAACAATTTCACGGATAGTATAGGCCAGGTAATGATTGTTAACATCAGATAAGATTGTAGCTGAGTAACAGAGCGAGAGTGATAATCAGAAATGTTTGACCTATACAAATATTTGAATGTCAATGTTTGATCGCATGGCCCAGAGTTTTAAAATAGGAGCTTACCCACCAACATCCTATGTGTTCTGTAAAATTAAATTGACTTTAATCTGGAAAACAGAGCAACACCTTTCACCAAATCTGAAACAGCACACAGACCCCCAGCCTCTTGAAAGGGGCAGCCATATACTGTTGATAAGAGATACTGAAATAACTTGTAAAGCAAATGCTTACTGCAAATTTACCTCTTTAACTTACTCAAATGGACCTACAGCTATTTCTTCAAGAAAAGTAAATACTCAGAAGTTTAAAAGAATTTTGAACAAGCTCTAATCTAATGTTTAGCTACAGAAACCAAACACCATTGTTGTACACTATCAAAGAAGGAAATTAAGTGGATGAGGTTTAAATAGGCTTTTGGCTAGAATCCATCTCACAGGAAGTAGTACACTAGCAGAATAATGGGGTTATTTCTCAAGTGTATCAGTGTATGGGGGCATAATTGTAATTGTAATTGAGATTTCAGCAAGGCACAGCCCTTTAAGCTCTCTAATTCATAGATTGAGGGATATTATGGCAGTCAGGGTCATGTAAAAACCCTGATTCTACCCCAAAAAAAGGTGGGTTTTTTTTTCTAGAAACCATATTGCAAGCCACACAACCACCTCAGCTATACAAAAGCATGGGAGGTCAGTGGACTGTGATGCTCACTGAAGAAAAACCATCCCCAGAGATCCAGGGCATGATAACATCTGAGGGACCAGTGTGTGGCAGTGGCTAGATTGTGTATGGCGGCATGGATTGGGGGAATCTTTGGATTCCCAAAAGTCAGTGGGAGCAAATTCTCAAGCAACAAAAGTTGAGTCTCTGGTGTGTTTGTCTCTTTCTCGCTGCCAGAATCAGAGGGTGCTGTAGCCTGGATGTCTAATGGAGTCCACTGCCCAGGAGTGGGAATTCTATTCACCAGGGAATGAAGCCATTCAATCATTAGTCTCACATACTTATTAGTGATGAGTTTAAAATTTAGGTAAAATTGCTATTCCATACTATTTTTTTAAATAAATGAAGTTGCAAAAACATCCTCTTCAATAAGAATACATATTTCCTGATGTGGTATAACTGTGGCCAAGAACAATATCATGATTTTCATGAAAAAATTAATATAACAATAAATTTATACTTGGTGATATGGACAGTGCACACATAACAGGTTTCTGTAAGTAGAGAACTGGATGAAATGTTCCTGCTTTAAAAGACAAGGACAGCAGGATTGCAGATTGGGAATAAAGAGTGCAGTATTCTAGCAGCATCTCCCAGTTGAGAAAACTAACTTTTACTAAGTATCATCAGTAGCAATCGCAGACAAACCGTGGTTTCAGGGGCAGTGGAATATTTAATGTGACTCTTCTAGCCAACATCTCTAACTCCGACCAAAAGCCCTTTCCTTCATGGGTCTGGTAAAGAAGGGAAGATACTGCTAGGATTCGCTTGTGAGTAATTGGTCACTTTTTCTTTTCTCTTTCACTTGGTAGAATATAATTGGAAGAGAAAAGTAGTTTAAGATTAAAAAAGAAAGACGTCTTCAAGAAAACAGCAACAAAGAGATGGACAAAATTTGAATTTGCTTATATATATAACTGGCTTAACCAAACATTGCAAACTCTTCTACTTAAAACTCTAAGCTATGTTGATTATACAAGATTGTCACTGTAGTCACTGTCTGGTAAATTTTGTAATTCTAACCACAAAGACAGCAGTTTCAATCCACCAGCTTCTTCTCAAGAAAAAGATGAGGCTACCTGCTCTCAGAAAGATTCACTGCCTGATAAACCTTACATATGGAGCTTTGGTGGCGTAGTGGTTATGTGCTGGGCTGATAATCCCTCAGAAATCAATAGAAGGAGCATAAGGGATTTCGTAACCATTTATCCCTCTGCCTATCAATGAGCCCCACATGTGTTTATCGGCCAGGTTGGCACAATAAACTCACTCAATACCCAAAGCCCATCTGTAGGCAACTGGACATCCCCTTACAGAATGGTCATGGGGAGTTGACGTGCCAGTCAGGGTGCAGTATAGCACTGACGAAACATACATCTTTCCTTTAGTTCTTTAATGCTTCCTCCCTGCCTCCCCTCCCCGATAGTAGGTACAGTTAAGAGTGGACACACAGGAATCCAGGACAAATAAACCCTTCAGGACCAATATTGAGAGTAGCCATACCAGGAGGGTAAGGGGAAGGTGGAAGGAGATAGGGGGAACCGATCACAATGATCTACCTGTAACCCTCTCACATGGGGATATACAACAGAAAATTAGGTGAAGTGAGACATTGGTCAGTGTAAGACATGAAAAAAATAATAATTTATAAATTATCAAGGGATCATGAGGGAAGGAAGGCGGGGAAGAGAGGGGAAAATGAGAAGTTGATACTAAGAGCTCAAGTAAAAAGAAAATGTTTTGAAAATTATATTGCTAACAAAAGTACAAATGTGCTTGACACAATGGATGGATGTATGGATTGTGATAAGAGTTGTATGAGCCCCTAATAATATGATTTTTTTAAAAAGATGGAGGGAATACATGGAGTAACTAACTAGACTTACATCATAGCAAGTCCCCAAAAGTGAATTCCAGATAGTTACCCAGGAAGAAGTGTGCTACACTCCTCAAGAATTGCTACTTTTCGAATGTGCCTAGACAGAAACCTGGAAAAAATATATGGGTATGGTTATTAAGGGTGTAGGATAGCTGTACAAGGAAGCATTATTCTACATATAAGCTTGGATCAGTGTGAGTTTGTTGAAATGGGCCCACTAAATACAAATTATTTATTCAGTGTTTTAGCACAAGCAGTTCTAATAGTTTATTAGAGGGGATCTAATAGTTTATTTGGTTGGTTTATTGGGAAATGGCCTACACTAAGTCAAGGTAAAATAACAGATATACATTGGTATACTCTAGAAGGAGGTATTCAAAGGCTTAGGGACACTGGCATGTTAGAGTGCATTTATCAGGATAATCCATAGTCCTACAAAGGGAGTGACCTGTGGACACACCTTTTACCCAAACCATAAGGTACCAATTTACAAAGGGGCCTCTAGCATCTCTGAAGATTCCTATGGTTGCTATTGTATGTCAGCCAGGCCTGACCATAGGAACTTCCCTAATTAAATGAAGACACTCGCCATCAATGTGGCTGATTGAACCCCGTGGGGTTAGGGGTCCAGTTGTAGCACTCAATCGACTTCGACAAGGTGGATGTGGCAGAAATCACGAGAACTGCCTCTGCCTAGGAAAACAGCTAACCAAAAGCAAGACTACATTTCTGGGGGGATTTCTGAGATTAGTGCCTCCATCAAGGACGTATCGGATGTACGGCTGGTGATTCCCCTCACATTCCTATCTAACTTGCCTATTTGGCCTGGGCAAAAAACAGCATATTGACGAATGACAGTGGATTATCATAAACTTAATCAGGTGGTGACTTCTATTGTAGCTACTGTTCCAGATGGGATTTTATTGCTTGAGCAAGTCATTACCTCTCCTGGTACCTGATATGTAGCTATTGATCTGATCTGGCTAAAGCCTTTTCCTCAATTCTGATTTCAAAGGGCTACTAGACGCAGTTTGTCTTTAGCTAGCAAGGGCAATAATACACTTTTATAACTCACCCTGAGGGTGATTTTAAATCCCCAGGACTCTGCCATAATTTAGTCCAAACAGAACTTGATCACCTTTGCCTTCCACAAAATGTCACCCTGGTCCATTACAATGATGAGATTATGCTGATTGGACCTAGTCAGGAAGAACTATCAATGGATTTAGACTTATTGGCATTCTAGAGGGTGGGAAATTAACCCAACAAAAATCTGGGTCCCTTTCACCTCAGTGAAATATCTAGGGGTCCAATGGTGTGGGGTATGTTGAGATCTCCCTACTACAGTGAAAGCTAACTCATTGCATCTGGCCCCACCCGCAACTAAAAAAGAGGCACAGCACCTGGTGGGCCTCTTTGGATGTTAGAGGCAGCAAATCCCTTCTTTGGGTGTGCTATTCTGTTCGACATATCAAGTGACTCAAAAGCGGTCAGGTTTCAGTGGGGCACAGAAAAGAGAAGGCTCTGCACCGGGTTCAGGCTGCTCTGCCACGTGGGCCATATGAGCCAACTGACCCAATGGTGCTTGATAGCTCAGTGGCAGATAGAGGGACACTTTTGAGTCTTTGTCAGACTGCTCCTGGTAAATCATAGTGCAGACACTCTGCCGTCCTCGACAGACTCTGCTCTCCTTTTGAAAATCCGCTTTTGGTCTGTTACTGGGCCTTCCTGCCAAGTGAACACCTCACATGGGGCACTGAGTCACCTGAGCTGCCCACCACGAACTGGATGTTGTATGATACCCAGAGTCATAATGTTGGTCATGTCCAACAGCTCTCCAAACTTAAATGGAAGTGGTATATTTGAGATTGGGCTAAAGCAGGACCAGAAAGTACAAGCAAGCTACATGAAGATGTGGCCCAGAAGCCTATGCACCCCACTCCTGTCACAGTGCCATTTTTCTTGCAGTCTATATGTGTGGCTTCATCACACACTCACTCATTCACTCACTCACTCTCTCAAACTCATTCACTACTATCAAGTCTATTCTGACTCAGTGACCATATAGGATAGGGTAGAACTGGCCCTGTGGGTGTCTGTGGCTGTAAACCCCTGTCAGTTTCTGAACCTCTAACTCTTTACACAAGTTGAAGGTCTTGTCTTTCTCCTGAGGAGAAAACTGCTGACCTTGTGGTTAGCAGCCCAACACATAACCACTATACCATGCAGGTTCCTGCTGTGTCCCCATGGGGAGTTTCTTAGGAGGAACTGAGAACGTGAGCTTTTTACTGGTGGATCTGCATTCTATGCAGGCACTTCTCTGAAGTGGCCAGAAGCACCAGAGCACCTTTCTGGGACCTCCCTGAAGGACAGTGGTGAAGAGAAACCCAGAACTGTGAGCAGGACACCTGGTTGGAAGGATAACTGTCCTAGTATTGACTGTGACAAATAGCTTGGTGGTTTGTCAGGGTCTTGGAAGAAGCATGATTGAAAAATAGGAGTCAAGGAGGTATGGGGAAGAAATATGTGGATAGAGCTCTCTGAACGGGCTAAAAAAGTGAAGCTATTTGTGTCTCATGTGAATTCTCACTATAGAGATACCTCGGCAGAGGAGGACTTTAACAATAAAGTGGCTATGATGACATGTTCTGTGGAAACCAGTCATCCTCTGCACCAGCCACTCCTGTCCTTGCGCCAGGAGCACATGAACAAAGTGGAATGGACATTATTCATGGACGAGGCAACATGGCCTCCATTCAAAAAGGCTGACTTGGCTACAGCCACTGACTGCCCCTTCTTCCAG
>NW_022103915.1:66488399-66518898 GCF_000313985.2 Echinops telfairi
GGGGGGGGGGAGGAATCAAGAAGCAACCTGGTGGCAGATTAATTATATGACTTTTTTTTTCATGGAAAAAACATCATTTTGTTCTTACTGGATTGGCAATTTCCCTGCACGCGATGTTTCTACCAAAACTACCATTCCCCCAAACTACAGAACATCTCATTCACCCACAAGATATCACCCCAGCATCACTTTAGCTCCAGGGACTCAATGCACAGCAAATGAAACTTGGCAATGAGCCCAGCTCCTGGAATGGTCTTACTGTGTTCCCCAACATCCTGAAACAGCTGGCTTATTAGAATGATGAAATGGACTTCTAAAGACACAATTATGGCACCAGGGTGGTGACAACACCTTGAAAGCTTGGGACAATTTTTTGCAGGAGAAATGCATAGATATTTGTTCTAAAACAGCATCCAGTATATGCTGCCATTTCTTCAATAGGCAGGATCCATGGACCCAAGGACTAAGGTGTTGAAATGCAAGTGGCACAACTCACTATTATTCTTATTGATCCACTCATCCTTGTCCCTGTGGGTCTGGAGATCGTAATTTCAAAGGGAAGGATGCTCCCACCAGGGACATAGCAATGATTCTATTGAACTGGAAATTTAAAATGTTTCCTGGTCATTTTTGAATCCTCATGCCTCTGGATCAACAGGCAAAGAAGGAACTACTATACTGAATAGTGTGATTGATCCCGATTACCTGGTGGGCATTGGATTAGTATTGCATAATGGAGGTAAAGCATAATAGGTCTGAGGCCCTTGGATATACCTGATGTCATCTTTTTGTACCACCAGGCACTGTGATTAGTCAATGGTAAACCACAGCACTCTGATTCTGACATGACCATTAATAGCACAAAGTCTTCAGGAATGAACATTCCTGGTCACCCCACCAGGTATAGAACTGTGACCAGCCAAGGTACTTGCTGAGGGCAAAGGAAATGCAGAATGGGTAGTGCATTATGGTATTTCTAAATACCAGCTAGGCCACGTGACCAACTGCAGAAATGGGGATTCTAGTTGTTATAAGTAATTCCTATTTGTATGCATACACCAAATATTTTTCTTTTATTTGCTTATAAAATATAAGCTTAAAATGGGGTTAATGAGCTTTAGGTGTATAAGAGAGAGACCCTGAACACAGTGGAGCATTTTCCCCTTCACTTTCTGCTGGATCTTGACCCTGTGTCTGGTTCATCAGTCTCCTGTGGGGTCACCAACCAATACTAGCATCCATCAACAGACTTCAGGCTTTTGATTTATTCAGCCAAATTTGAATTCCTATAGCTCTGTGTCTGTCAGCCTGTGGCCTTCTTACATCACCATCTTACTTCCTGTTTGTCAACTTCTGAAACTATATGAGTCAGGAGGAGCCTTAAGCTTACATCTGACTGATGGATTTGAACTGCACTGGACTGGACTTACCTGCTTCTACAACTATATAAGCCATTTCTTTCTGTATAAATACATATTTTGGCTTTGCTTCTCTAGAGAACCTAACACCACAACACTCAACTGAATATATAGACAGCATTATAATAAATGGAGAAAATATTGAATATTGAAAATATTAATATTGTCAATAATTTCCTTTTGCTTGAATCAACTACCAATTCTCATGAAAGTAGCATTCAAGAAATCTACTGATGCATTGCATTGGGTAAGTTTGCTACACAAGACCTCTTTAAAGTGTTGAAGAGCACTTTAAAGATACATTTTAAGGGTGTCACTTTGACAACTGTGATGCACCTGACCCAAGCCAGGGTATTTCACTCATCTATTATATATGTCAAAGTTAAAAATTGAAAATTATATGAGGAAAGCTGGAGAATCATCACAGTAAATGATTATGCTATCTAAGAATATTGGGATTACGATGGGCCGCCAAAAGAACAGATACAACTTTCTTGGAAGGTATACAGTGAGAATGCTTGTTACAAGTGAGGATGACAAAACCTTGCTCATGTTTTTTGGACATGGCATCAGGAGAGATTACTTCCCTGGAAAAGACACCAAACTTGGTAAAGCTGAAAGTTAACAACAAAGAGGAAGACTATCAATGAGCTGGATTGACTCAGTGGCTGCGACAATGGGCTCAAACATAACAACGTGAGGATGGTGCAGAACCCGGCAGTGTTTTGTTCTGTTGCCCACGGAGTTGCTGAGTTACAACGGATCAGGTAACACCCTGCAACCACACCGAGTAAAGAACTGTAGTCCTTAAATATAAATCAAAAAAAGGGTCAACCATGAAAAACAGATAAAAACCATGAAAAATAATTAAGTAATAGAGAGCTATTATTAGAATGGAAGAATTAAAATTGTTATTTCAATTCATCTCAACTTGATCTAGACTGTGTGTGCAATACCTATGATTTCCCAGCAAATTACTTTATGGATTTCAACCAACTATTTCTCAAATTTGTATGTGTAGGTAAACTATCTAGAATTGCTCTACTTAAGAGGAAAATACAAGTTGGAGAACTCACACTATTCAATTCCAAAATTCAAAGAACCTCCAACCTCAGGGAAGAATGGAGATCATCCAGGAGATCAACCTGGAGATCATCACAATGCAAACCCTATCTGATCACAATGCCTGAGGTCCCTAGTTGTCAACTAGAACTTGGCCATTTAGCTTCCACCTATTAGATGCACCCACTTGACACTTGGATTGTGATGAGCTATGTGAGGAAGGAGGGAGGACACAAGGCACCCTTTTTACTGTAGATATTGTGACACAGACAATGTAGTCAAAGGTTACCATCACAGTCGAATTTTGATTAAGGCAGAGGTATTGGAGTCCTGGGTGGAACAAACGGTTAAGCCTTTGGTTACTAGCTACACATTTGGCAGTTCAGATATACTCAGGCATTCCTTGGTATGCCTGGCAATCTGTTCCCCAAATGTCACACAGCCTTGAAAACTCCAAGGATCGTTTGCGTCCTTAACACACGGATGGGTCCCAAGTAGTTAGAATCCATTTGATTTCAACTATCAACAGCATGCCTCCTGAAACACCTACTGGATTTAGAGTTTTCTAATTGTTTCAAAAGGTTCCCAGTTTCAATGGTATGATGAGCGCTCATATCAGAGTCTTGAATCTTCCAATACCTGTAAGCTATTGATACCATCTGGTAGTTACATAATCTTGTATCAACTTGAGGATATTAAGGGTGAAGGGGTAGTCTAGCCTGTCAATCAGGTCATAGCCTGATGTCTCCTTGTGGGCGTGGCCTTCTCATGAGGATTCTGGGAGCTTCCTCTCTTCCTCTCTGGAGGCTGGATACACCCTCACTCTGCTACACATTGCTGTTGACAAGCCACATGGAGCCACATTGATGGCAGCCAGAGACCTAGAGAGGCTTTCCCCAGTATTGGATCCACAAGACTTCCACCCACTGGCTTGTGATGTTCCTGTATTTGGCATCATTGCATGTGCTGCGTGAGATTGAAGAGGAATTTATGGGCTGATATACGGCTGGGATGTTTTCTTTTTTTAAATACTTTTATTGGGGGCTCCTATATCTCTTATCACAATCCATACATTCATCCAGTGTGTCAAGCACATTTGCACATATGCCACCATCATCATTTTCAAAGCACCCTCTTCCCACTTGAGCCCCTGATATCAGCAACCCATTTCTTCACCCTCCCTCGCCCACCCACCCTCCCTCACGAACTCTTGCTAAGTTATATATTATTATTTCCATATCTTACATCTTCTGTTCCCCTCACCCACTTTTCCATTTGTCCCCCTGGGAGGCAGTTAAAGATTGGCCCTTGTGATCGATTCCCCCTTTGTCCCCTACCATCCCCTAATCCTACTGGTATCTCTACTCTCATTGTGATGTTTCCTTAATATATAATTACTCTTTGAAATAATAGTCTTTCCTATACATATATGAGTATCTCTGGATTTGTTTCTCTAGTCAACCTGGCCTGACACACCATTTAACAAATCATTAGTTAGACATGTTAGAGTTGTTGCTGGGTACTACCAGGTAGGTTCTGACTCACGGCAACCCTATGCACAACAGAAAGAAACACTGCCCAGGCCGCTGACATCTTAACAATTGTTATGAGCCAGCCCATTGTTGCAGCCACTTTGCCAATCCCTCTCATCAAGGGTCTTTTTTTGTTTTAATTGCATTTTTATTTTAGCAAGCATGTTGTCCTTTTCCAGAGACTGGCATCTCCCAATAACATGTTCAAAGTACTTGAGAGGACATTATGCCATCCTCACTGCTAAGGATCATTCTGGTTGGACTTTTTCCAAGACAGATTTGTTTGTACATTTGGCAGCCCAAGGTACCTGCAGTAATCTTTGCCAGCACCATAATTCAAATGCATATTTCCCATTTAGGTCCTCCTTATCTGATGACCAACTTTCACATGCATATGAGGCAATTGATAATACCATAGTTTGGGTCAGGTGTACCTTAGCATCTAATAACAACTAATAACACACATTATATATGTTTTAATTTCTTCAATGCTGCTTCTATGAGCATTGATTGTAGATCCAGCAAGATTAAATTCTCAGAAACTTCAACCAAATTTTCTCTGCTTATCATGATTTTGTCTATATGTCCAACTTTGAGAATTTGGGTTTTCTTTATATTGAGTTATAATTCCTATTGAAGGCTGGAATTCTTCAATGTTAGAGTAGATGGTATTAGATGACATAAAATAGCTTAAAACAGAAGCATGAATAATATGGAAATATCTGTTATCTGTGGATAGGCATCATAACATATACCATTCTCTCACTTCTAAAATATCCTAGCCATGATATAATACAGAATCTTTATACATAATGCAAGAGCTGTGTAAGATGTCAACTGGGTCTTACCATTTTGATGTCACAAATCATGCAAATGCACTTTTTAAAGGATCAAAATCTCACTTTCTTTTTTCATTCTTACTTTTCACAGTGACCCAAGAACGTATCCCCATCCAGTTTTATGAATTCAGTAGTTTGGTATACAGGGCAAACCTAAAGAAATGTTTCTCTTTATTTATATCTTAGGGTTTCTACAGCTACATAGAAGAAAAATTCATGACTCAAAATTCATGGAACTGTCAGAGGACTTGGTGGCATTGATAATGGATTGAGGCTATAGTACTTCATGTCCATACCAGGTAATTTTCAATGTCGATAGAAAGAGAGGAAAGTAATTTCGGGTGAAAAATCTTGAAAAGAAAAATGCAGCTATTTCTAGTCTGAATACTGTAATTTTCTGAATCACTATATAAGAAGCAGCTTAAAGTTCTGTTGTTTAGCATTTAAGGACACTATTCAATGAAAACTACTTAAAAACAAATTTAGGTAATTAACTGTCACTGTCTGATATACTTAATCAACACTGTTAAATACAATTATATGCCTGACAAGGGGATTGTCATATTTCCCTTAAGACCTATCTTCTCTTTGGTGTACCTGTGGACTCTTCTATTATATCTCTGGGTGGAAGCTAACAAGATGTTTGGTGTGATCACAGCATTTTTAGCTCTGTGATCATTCAGAGCTCAGGTACTCATCAAGTTTACGCTGAGCTGAAAGTAAAAATCTCTGAAGCAGACTATCAAAGACAGGCTTCCTGGGCTCTGCTTTTTCTATTCAAATTACACCCTGCTGTTTTCTTGCTGGTAGCCTACATTTCTGGATTATCATCTTGACACTGATGATTTTTTTTTTTTATCACTCCCAAAGAGGATCCCATAGAGGCAACCAAGTCACTAAGACACACAAGACTGGGAATAATTTCCAACATGTTCAGAAGACTTAACTTATTTACCAAATATTACACACCAAGTTTTTAAGTACTGCCTTTTAAAAAGATACTTAATGCATGGTTCTGTTACTGAGCTGAAGACACAATCGAGCGAACCAGAAAACAAACCCACTGCAGTGAGCTGATTCCAACCCACAGCAGCCTTGTAGGACAGAGCAGAACTGCCCCTTTGGGTGTCTGAGGCTGTCCATCTCTGCTGGATCAAAAAGCCTCATCTTTCTCTCTGAGAAGCTGGTTAAATTCAACTGCTGACCTTGCAGTTAATCTCCTAATACTGTAACCTCTGGGCCACCGGGACTTCCTTCCAGGAAACAGGAGGTGGGGAGAAAAACCCAGAGACCCAGTCAGCCTTCAAATGTATACTGAAAAAAAAGCAGATGATATCGACATTTAGTTTTTAAAACATGCCATACGTTTTACATCTCAATAGAGCAGCAACTAAATGCATTAAACTATTTACTGTCTTGGACACTCAGCGGCAGTTCTAGTGTCCTACAGGGTAGGAGTTGGCATCGACTTGATGGCAATGAGCTTTGGTATTTGTATGGTTTTCTTATGAATGAAATCATTTCGATTTCTTTAAATCACCAAATTTTCTTTATTGTGCATATTATTGTTATAATGAAATTATGAATCGATAGTGAAAATATGTATGAATTTTGCCATTTGCAAATGGTACTTAACGTGCATGTTAAAGCAGTTTCAATACTTGCTAGAAACACTGGCATTTGGGTAACTTTCTCCTGTGAAAACTCAAGGATTACACCAGTGTAGGTATTTTTCTTTGTCTCATTTTGGTCATCAATTTACTTGACAAGTTTCATTAAGGTACTTTACCTCCAGGCAATAATGAGTGCGGCTAGTATTACTTGAATTAAAATCAATGCATTTTTTCCCCACAGAAAGTTTATAACAGATGTCTAATTTGTTTACAAGAAAATCTTTTTTTTCTGCCACATGCATGTTCTAGGATAATCTTAAGTCTCTTGTGATATGGGTAGAGACTGGTAATGTAATACTCCACGTTCTTTAATTCCAGATACGTGGGTAACATGAGTTGATTCAGTAATTCAAATACAAAAATGAAAAAACAAAATCACTGCTATCAAGCTGATTCCAACTCTTAGTGACACGATAGTGCAGAGCAGTTTCCCCTGTGAGTTCTGGCGACAGTAACTGGTTATGGAGTAGAAACTCTTGTCTTAATCCTGGGGAACAGCTGGTGGTTTCAAACGTCACTTGGCGATTAGCAGATCAACACATAATCACTGTGCCAACAGGGCTCCTTGATCCAATAATTATTTCTGGAAATTTCTTGTTTCCCTTCCTGTACATGTATTAATTTTCAGCATTTAAATGTTTTAACTGGAGATGAAGCTAAATTCGACTATCAGAAAGGAATCCTAATTGTGATCATGAGTAATTTAAGGAGTCTGAGCAGTCTCTCAAGGCAAGTATGCCTAGAGCAATCCCAAGTAATTGTGTGGGTTTTCTGATCACAGGTGTTTTCCTGTGGAATTATGTTTAGTTCTCTTATGATGTACGACCTTGAGAGGCCTTCTCAAACACCTGTTAAAGGCTTAGTGTCTTTGCGATTACTGAGAACAAAGGTAGACTAAGAGTTTATGAAGTGGTGTGCATGAAATATGCAAAACAGCCTCTTCCATAAAAATGAGCATGCGGACGAAAGCAGTCTAATAGATTTCATTGTGAGTCTGAAAAGAAAGCACAACTGCATGTGAAAAACTGGTTCTTGTCTCTGAATCCCAAATTTCAAATGTGAATGTAACTCAATTTATTTCATTGTCTAATTAAAAAAAAACTCAATTCTCCAATACATAAAGTGATATAAATTGCTTTAGTTATTGTCATGATCTTTGGAATTTGAAGAATCCATATTTAAAATGTTTACAACTCAAGATATAATCCTTAATAAAATATAGTTCTTCAAAGAACTTTCTTCAACATAACATTCTGAGGTTAAATCTTGTTTTGGATGATGTATCTCTTTACTGGGGTATCTAGAATTGAGGTGATGGAGAAAGATAGGGCTTTGTGCCCCTGTAAAGATTGACAGCCTGAAAAAAACACAAAGGGCAAGTTCTACTCTGTCCTACGGCGTAGCTTTGAGTCAGAAGTGGCCCGATGGCAGTGAGTTTGGTTCACTGTGTTCTAAACTAGCTACACTGGCAGGGTTCTCTTCGTAAAGAATTACAGTATGTCTGTGACTTTTCTTTGGCACTTAGATGTGTTCCTTTCTCAGTAGGTACACTCAGCTCTCTATGTAAGATCAAATACGTAAATAAACAGCAGCCATCAACTAATGGCAACCTTACTGTCCAATCATGAACCGACCTCATAATCACCAACAGAATCCACTGCAGCTCTTGTATCAATCCATTTCACAGGCCCTGGACTTCCACAACATAACTTCTCCTTCCAGCAATGGATATATGCAAAATCATTGAATTGGACAGTGTTTAAAGAAAATCATAGGTTTTCATGGGCTTCTTTTCAGAAAAATACAACCAGTCTTTCTTCTTGTCTTACTCTGAAATGCCACTGAGACCTGTCATGCATGAGTAGAATTAGAAATCCTGGTGGCATAGCTTCCAACATCACAGCAACAAGCAAGCCCCCATGTAAAAAACACTAAGAGACAAGTAATAATATGTTAGATTAAATACTGTATAACAGTTCTTAGGCCCTTTCACATATCATAACTATAATCAGTATGTAGGGTAGATTATTGGAAATGTTTCCCAACTAGACCCTATGTTCCAGAGAGCAGGATATAGGTCTGATTTTATCACTCTTTATAATCAGCACTTAATATGTTGTTTGGGGGATTTTACATCTTCATAAATTTGTATTGAACAAATGTTGAACAAAATTTTGTTTGACTTACAAGTATTTTTTGAAAGCAAAGTAAATCATAGGTATGCTTGAAATGAAAGAATGGAATAGTCTAATGAAATATGTTTGTCTAAGTTCAGTGTTTATATATAAATGAAAGGTTAGAATATCAATTTTAAAATGATTGCTCAAAATAATCAGAAAATGTTACCCATTAAAATAATTTCAAAGTATTATGATAAAATAAAATGCATGGTTTGAAAAGAAAATATACTACAAGTTGAACCATTAGGCATGACTATCAGCTAATGATTGTAATTTACATTTTAGTATTTTCAACCTAAATACCTCTTTTAAAACAATATGTACATATTACCATAATATTATAGCTTTTGACTCAATGAATATAGCCTCTTAACATAAATACTATGTCTTAAAAAGCAACAATATCAACAAATTAAAGTAGTTTCACCTGATCCTAAACATTATATAGACATTATTTTTAAGGGCCTCAAGTCTCTGAATCCATTACATGTTTTGGGTCATCACCTCATATATCAAGTTCACAGCCATCATTGCTAATTTCCATGGTTAATGAAATAGTATAACCATTTTCAGTTATCAGTGTTTCAAGGTTATTGAATAGGAGATCAGTGGTGCTATGGCTTTGCTTTAGATTACATCTTATGAATTCTCTGATTGCGTGAAAATCTTTAGAAAAAATGCAGCACATGGACAAAGTAAGTGCATTTCTAGGGAATAGTCCTTCTGGATTTCATGAGTTAGTTGGCAAAAAATCTAATTTCAACTACTTAAGAGAAACAAAGATTTATAAAATATTTAATAAAAGTAAAACAGGTAGTGCATCAGGAAAAAGAAACGATTTGTTAGATTATAGTAGAATACAATGCCCTGCTATTAATATATAACAAGAATTCACTTTAAAAAATAATATAACAAGATCAGAAAGTTTACATGACATATAGATGCTAAGTATTGACCAAATTATAGTCATATAAATGAATATTAATGAAAAATAATCAGATTTCAGCCTTTCCTGAAAATCCTGATCATTTTATCTGTTTCAAAAGAAAGAGTAAAAAAAACGATTTATGAGATGTTTGACATTTATTATACCAGATGACCTTTTAAATGAAATGTTATGAGAAGTTAAATTGAAATAATTATAAATTACAACTAAAATTGGATTACAGCCTATATCTTGAAAAAATGTATAGATTGCATTTAAAAAAGCAAACTCAAACTCAGTGCTATAGAGTCCATTCAAACTTATAGCTTACTGATTTTATAAAAATAATTAAATGAATTTGCAGGATTCCATAGGTGGCATGCACACATGAAGACTTTAGTAAAAATAAAAGATAAGAGATACAGTACAAAACTGAAAACCAAAAAGATGTAGTACATAAGGCAAGATAAAGCATCAGGATAGCCGAGACAGGGAAATGTAAGATACTTTCAGATTCAGTTTTACTGGATTCACTCATAGTCAAACATAATGAATTTCATTTCTGGATTATCCATCACAAAAATAAATATGAAGAGTCTATTTCAATAAAACAGGGCAAATGTTTCCATCCCTCTCTTTTAGCAAAGCTAGAGTGCATGACCTGTTAAACCTACTAATCAATATTGCCCTAAACAATGTAAACAGAATACCCAAGGAGTCTCCAGGAAAGTTTTGAATTTCAAATGTCATATTAGGAATCACTAGGTACCCTGCCTAATACTTATCTTGGCTACAGATCAGTATTAGATATCCACTCATTCCTGGAAATAACCATGGGCCTCCCCAGTTGAGCTTACAAAAAATTCAAAAAAAGTAGGTACTTGGCTTCTCAGCTAGATGGCTGCTTGTTTATCTTCAAGTCTTTAAGACCCCAGATGCTATATCTTTTGATAGCCAGGCACCATCACCTTTCTTCACCACATTTGCTTATGCACCACTTTGTCTTCAGTGATCATGTCAGGGAAGGTGAACATGACAAAGTGCTGTTTTAATAGAACAAATTGTTCTTGCATTGAGGGTAATACTTTATAAATAAATATATGTGCATATCTCTATTCCCCTGTCATTGTATATAAACGAATATAAATATATACAGACCTCTATAAGTGTCCTATGTCTCCCAGTTCTTTCCTCTATTTCCTTTACTTTCCTCCCATGCCACTATCATATCCGACCTTCATTTGGTTTTGGTAATTCCTCTCTGCTACATTGCCCATGCATCCAATGCCCTCCTTGCCATCAATTTTAGATCACTTATTCGTCCCTTGTCCCTGGGTTTGTTGGCACTCCCCTCCTTTTCCCCCATGTATCCTTCTCCCGTGTTCCCCCTGGAACCATTGGTCCCATTGTTCTCTCCTCTGGATTGTTCATCCCACCTATCTTGTCCAGATAGACATGTATAGACAATAATACACACAAAAATAAAGAAGAGCAAACCAAAACAAAACAAAAGACAAAAAATAAAACAACAAAACAAAAAAGAAAGGAAAACCAACAGCAAAAACTGAAAAGTCCTCAAACAATTCTAGGTCTGTTGTTGACCTTTATGAGTGTTTTCTAGTTGACTCTGCTGGGGTGCCACACCCTGGCCCCCAAATCCACCTTTGTCGTTCCATGGGGACTTTGTTGCTTTGCTCCCCTTGCTGCTCAGCTGTACACCCTTAGTGTTCACTCTGGTGCACTGGGATCAGATCGGCACATCTCCCACACCACGTCCCCAGAGAAGCAACAAAACCCACATGGCAGAAGCACACCAGACTGTGTGATCATGAGGTGCCGATGGAATTAGAGATCAGCCTTCAAAAGACCCAAAACAAAGCAAACAAACAAAATGCCTATCAGTAGGAATGAAGGGGAGGGCAGAGTGGAGACCCAAAGCCCATCAGTAGTCATTTGGACATGCCCTGTCAGAATGGCCACAAGGAAGAGAAGAGCCAGTCAGGGTGCAGTATAGCACCCACAAAACACACAACCTTCCTCAAGTTCTTTAATGTTTCCTCCCCACTCCCTCTACCATGACCCCAATTATCTCTTACAAATCTGGCTACACCAGAACATGTACACTGGTACAGATAAGAGCTCGCAACACAGGGAACCCAGAACAGATAAAGCCTCAGGACCAACAAGGGGAGCAGCGATACTAGGAAGGTAAGGGTCGGGGGGAGTAGAAGGGAACCGATCACAATGATTGAAGTATGGCCCCATCCCAGGGGGACAGACAGCAGAAAAGTGGGTGAAATGAGATAGCAGTCAATGTAAGACATAAGGAAAAATAAAAGGATAATTTATATATTATCAAAGGGCATAGAGGAGGGAGGAGGGGGGAGGCAGGGGAGGAAATGATGAGCTGATTGCCAGGGGCTCAAGTAGAAAGAACATGTTTTGAAAAAGATGATGACGAGAGCAATGAATGTACAAATGTGCTTTACACAATCGATGTATGTATGGATCGTCATAAGAGTTGTATAAGCCCCTAATAAAACGATTAAAAACAAAGAAAATGATGATGGCAACATATGTACGAATGTAACCAATACAATTGATGTATGGATTGTTCCAAGAGCCCCCGATAAAATGATCTATTAATTAAAAAAAAGATGATGACAACATCTGTAAAGATGTATTTGACAAATTGATATATGTATGGATTGTGATAAGAGCTTTAAGAGCCACCAATAAAATACAATTTTAATTTTTTTAAAAGTAGGTACTTGGCATAGAAAAGACTATGACTATCATACAGAAACTAGAGACTTACCGAAACAGAGACTAGACTCCATCTTCTTTTCCTCTTCTGTTAGCTGTTTACTCAGCTGCCTTTCAACTAGCCAGCACACCTCAGAAAGCCTCTCAATCAAGTGCCCAAGAGGAGGATTCACGCAGAGTGGCCTTGAACTAGCCATAGACTAAGCTGTTATTAAGTGACTCGAACTTTACTGGTGACAAAACGATGTTTAAAGATTTTGTCATTGTCTTGTGTCCACTAAAGCATTTTGTAAATATCATCCAATTTGATCTTCTTGTAAATTACTGAATTTAAATGAAATCTCTTCCATTTAACCTCTGTGAAAATTTTCATTAGTTGCCATATTTTTATGAGTCCATTCAAGGCATTGCCTAATTCTGAATTGTTTTGTTCATTCAGCAAACTCTAATCTTAACAGAAGCGTAGGTTTGCTATTTGACACGCTATAACACAGCTATCACATAAACAGAAAGCAGGTGCTCATAGAACACATATGCTTCTTCATATTTGTTTTGGGGTACAATATCAACATTTAATTCAGCACCAATATTTATTAAGTCTTAAAGAGGAAAAGAGGAAACAAAGACCAAGATATATCATCCAGATGGAGACCATTAGCATAAGGTGCTAATGGCATCTAAGAATTTTCAGAGATTCCAAGACTTAAAGAGACATGGGAGGGCAAAGGGAACTTTCAGGAGAGCGAAATGACAGATGGAATTGCAATAGGGTGAGGGAGCCAAGGTGGTGATTGGACAGAGTATGTGTGGACACCATGATTGGCTTCAGCCAATCCCCAGAACCTTTTTGCTACCCGGAAGGAAGATCCTGTGAATCTTGCACATATGAGAAGCTTTAAACAAAACACTTTGCTGTACCTGGTGAGCAGCAGGAGAAGGGGGGTAGGGGGAGCTAGCAACAAATGTTGAGGCATGTCATTCTGATTGGGTTTTCTTCCTCCTAGGTGTTTCTAAATAAAATATCTTAGGATGCCCTATGTCTTTCAAAAGTAAATCTCTTGGTAAGAAAAAAACTGAAACTAGTAATAGAATGATAGAAGAGGGAACAGAACCATGCCTGGAGAGAATATATTATGTTAGAGAGAAGAAATTACAAAACTTGGTTAAGGACACTCCAATTAAGGCAGTCAGGATGTGGCTCATGACCAGGCGATCCTAGCAGCCTAGATTCTATTAAAGGTACATTCACTGCCCCAGACCAGGCAGAGAAGTAACAGCGATGTACTCCCTAATGCACTGTGGGCAAGGTTATTCAGACTGCTGGTTAATGCTTACAAAGAATTTAATGGAGGCGGATTTATTTTGAGTCTCAAAAAAATTTTGGGTTGCCCCTGTAAACTATAGCTTTCTGCAAACTCTGCTTAGACATTTAAACTCTAAATATAACTCCACACATGGTCTATTAAATAAATTAATTGAAGAACTGTGTAAAGTTCAAACTAAGATCATTAGTGTTTGGATCTGTAAAAACCCTTCTAAATAATAAAGGAGTTAAGAAATAATTTTTTATAAGACTAGCTCATGGGAAATACTGTAAACTTTTATGTACTTTCATTGGCAAATTATTTGCATTTTCCATGAATAACACTAGTGTCTTAGGCCAGGTGGACTAGAGAAACAAATTCAATGACACACATATATGTGTAAGAGAGAGCTAGATATCAAGAAGTAGATATGTAGTTATATATACATCCCTGCCCAGTCCAGATCAAGTCCATAAGTCTGTTACCAGCCAACAAATCCCTCTTCAGACTCAAACAGCCACAAGCAATGAAGCAGAATATAGGAAGATCACAATCCAGTGAGTGAAGAGTCTTATACATCCAATGGTTGGTGGAAGCATCACAGAGCTGGCACAGGTCTGTCTCCACATGGTGTTAACAGGAAGGTGAAGGCAGAGAGAGAGGGGGAGGTTCCCAAGAGCCTCCTTATGAGGAGGCCACACCCACAAAGAGGTACTATCAGACTGTGACCTGATTGACACGCTAGACTCCGCCTCTATACTTCAAGTTGACACAGAATTACGTAACTAGGTTTGCTACTTTTCTTGTCCTTACTCATCCAAAATTTTCAAAGCTGATATTTATTCCACTGTACTTCCTAAAACAGATAATGCAGAACTGTGTAATCTAGACAGTGTTTCAGATTTCTTTCATTTGATCAATTTACATGAACTTTCACTCATTCATCCAGGAAATACTTATTACTTGCCCCATGCAGATGTTTAGAATATATCAGTGAAAATGGTATAAATCGTTGTACTTTCATAGAGCATATATTTTATCAGAGGAAAGATAAAATAAACAATGCACACAATTATTAAGTAAATCCTATCATGTTAAAGAATTTAGGATCTATGTAAACATTTGCAGAATAGGGAGAGTCAAGAATGGACCTGAATAGACCAAGAAGATGGAACCACTGAAGCTGCAAGGAACCAAAAGAGTAAACTGAGCAAAGAAAAAATGTTCAGGAAAAGATACAAATTTACTGCATGAGATTCTGCTAAGAGTTTTAAAAATGTGAATTGAGAGTCAACAATTGAATTTAGCAGCACAAGAGAAGTGATTTGTGTCTATAATGAGATAAATTTAGGAGAGGGTTAGGAATGAAAAACTGAGAAAGGTAAAATAATTAAAAACAGAGTTATGGAAACTGTCAGAGTTTAGCTGCAAAGAGTTTAATACAATGGGGTCGAAGTGCAGCACAGCGTGGTCAGAGGAAGTTTCCCCTACGAAATAGGAGAGTACCCAAAGAAAGATATCTGTGTCTTAATGGAAATGAACTAGTAGAGAATGAATTTTGATTATTTAAGTGTCTTATTACAATCAGAAAATCTGGGCCTCTGCCAGTCACTGAAGCTAACCCCAAATACTCTGACACAGAAAAAAGAATGTTCTTGGGAAATCAATTAGACAGGAGGCAGAAGGGATACTTGCTCTACGTGTCTCCCTCAAATGGAGAAGAGAGGGGTTGTTTTCGGGAACATTAAGAATGTTGACACTAGGAAGGGTGGGAGACAGCTATTGGCTAATAAACATCTTGTCCTCTTCTCGAGCTGCTTTCTGCTCCAATGGTGAGCAGGTCATCATGCCCCGGGCAGTGCGACCCCACCAGTGACAGCACAATGGGACAAGTTGCCTTATTTCTCTTTGGGATTAAAAAAAAATTTTTTATATATTGTAGTTATCCTTTAATAATCATATTCCATGCCTTGAAAAAAAATCTAATCACTATTTCTGTTTATTGCTGAAAAAACTAGGACAAATCATTCTAAAATCATAAAATGAGACTTAAATGAATTTAAGTCTCAAAAAAACTATGAATAGATTTAACCCATTATTCACCCATTTTATTAGTTTTCTAGTATTGCTATAATAGAAATATCACGAGTGGATAACTTTAACCGATATTTATTTTCTCATGGTTTAGAACACTGAAAGTCCACATTCATACCAGGAGCTCTTGATGAAGGTTCTTTCTTTGCGGTCTGCTTTCAGATGCGCTGCAAATGCGCATGGGGTCAGCATCTATTTTATACCCTCTCTACTCTCCTGGTTTGTTAATCTCGTTCATATCTCTAAAGATGTTTACTCAGGACACACCCTATTAGAATACTAGCTAGTTACCACAAAAGACAACCTATTCTATTCCCAAATGAGATTATAACCACAGGCATAGAAGTTAAGATTTACAATACATTTTCTGTGGAAGTATAATTCAATCCATAACAGTAGGAGACATTTATTAATTCAAATTATATTACGCTAACAATTACCAAATTCTTTTATAATTTACTTGGAAATGAGAATACATTCATTTTTCACAGCATATGATATAATTGTTATTATCCTTATTTAAAAGATGAGAAAAATAGGACATAAATGGTATAAATAAATTACACAGTTACAAAGTAACACAATTGGTGGCATATCTGGGATTTCAGACCAGGAAATCCAAACTTGTAGCGTTCGTACATGCTGGTAACCTTTACTCTGTGTTACTTCTTGGATATGATAACTGCTCAAATAATGCTCTTGAGCATGCAAGTAAAATATGTTCTAGAACACAAAAGGAAGCACTGAAATTAGATGAGAACTTCCTAACGTACCTACTGCCATTAAAATCTATTCTGATTCACAGTGACCCTATAAGAGGAGTCGAACTGTCTGTTTAGGTTTCCAAGAATGTTAATATTCATGGAACAGGATAGCCTTTCTCCCCATAAGCAAGCTCAACTAGCTGACCTTGTGATTAGTAGCCCAATGCTTAATCTGCTATATCACAATCTGTTATATTACATTGTGATTTACATAGTTGTTGGATAATATTTGAGAAGGCGATAGTGTAACTATTAGTATAGCGGTGTCATGATGGAAGTTCAAGAAGTTTCTCTGTTGTGCTGTTTATGTTTGTATTTGTATATTTGTCTTGTTTCCAGAAACACGTGCAGGCTTGAAGCCCTCATTACCGCTGATGCCTGACCACCAAAGACTATCAAGTAAACACCTGCAATGTAACAAATTGAGTCTTTACTTATTGCTGAGTGGAATAGTGTACAAGGGGGGACACTCTGGAACTTCTCAGGACAAGTATGTTATTAAAAATAAAAACAAAACTACTTACCTGGCAGGGGAGAAGATACCATGATCACGAAGGTGGTTTTCCCAGGGTGAGGCTTATCCAGCACACTCCGGAAGTGCTGACCCCTGCGAATTCCCCAAATGTGGGAAACTCAACTGCATAATTTGTGGTAGTGGGGGACTGCGTTCATGCTCTCCCCTTAAAAAAATAAAATAAAAACAAAGTAGGAGGTCTTTCACTTCCATACCTTAAAATATACTATATAGCCATGGTAACCCAAACAGCCTAATACTGGTACAATAATAGCTATGAAGACCGATGGTTATAATTGAGAATTCAGAATACAACCACGAACCTATAGATATCTTAGTTTTCATAAGGAACTAAAACATATCAAGTGGTCAAGAGATAGCTTTTCAACAAATGGAGCTGGGAAAACTGGATCTTCAACTGCAAAAGAATAAAACAGGACCCACACCCCACACCATGTACAAAACAAACTCAAGATGGATCAAAGACCTAAATATAAATAACACAATTATTATCATCAATGAAAATACAGGGACAAACTTAAGGACCCAATCCAAGACAAATGTAATGAATAATGTCCACACTATACAAGACAAAATAAAGAACTTGGACCTACTAAAATATGATATTTATGCACATTAAAACTTCATCAAAAAGAGTCAAGAAAGAACCCATAGATTGGGGGAAGTATTCAGTAATAATTTATCAGATAAAAGACCAGTCTCCAAAATCTATAGAAAACTGTAACATTTTAAGTAGAAACTACAGATAACCAAATCAAAAAATGGGCACAAGATATCAACAGACAAGTTACCAAAAATGATACCCAAGTATTCAACAACCATATGAGCAAATGTTTTAGATTATTAGTAATAAGCCAAATACAAATTTAACTAAAAAGAGGTATCACCTCACACAGACACTTTTAGCAAAATTCAATAAAACAGAAACTAATAAATGCTGGGGAGGATGTGCAGCGATAAGAACACTTTTACATTGCTGGTGGGACTAGAGAATTGTATAACCCTTATGGAAATCAGTATATCACTTCTTTAAGTAAGTGCAAATACAATTACCTTATGTTCCAGCAATCTCTACTGGGTATTTACCTTGTATAAATTAAGAATATAACACGAATAGACATATGTACACCTTTGTTTATTGCAGCAATTTCCACAATAGCAAAACCATGGAAACAAACACCCAAAAGCACCAACTACAGAGGAATGGATCAACAAGCTGTGGTGCATTCATATTATGGAATTTTATGCATGAATAAAAAAGCAACGATAATGCTCTTACACACTGAAAGACATGGTTAAAAATAGAGAACAGCATGTTTTAAAAATTCAGTATATCTCATGAAGATAAATATTTAATATCACCATCATTATAAGGAAAAACAAAGAAGAAATGTGGTTTATACACCAATAGACAAGACTTTGATGACTACAGAGAGACCAGGGATGGGGCAAGAAGCGGGATGGAGTGTGACAAAAATGGAGTATTTAACAGGGTATTGTTGTTGATTTAATTCTTGAGATGGACTGTGATATATATATATAAACAAACAGACAAAATCCACCCCCAAAAGGAGAAAAGTAAAATTGAAATGGACTTGGAGTCTTTAGTGACAAATAAGCTTATCTCAAACGCAAAAAAGGAAAAGTGTGTTAGAATGTATGTTAGGGCTCAGGATTGAGGTGGGTCATTTTGAGCAGGTTCTAAGGATTAGAGGTTCACTCTTGCATCGTGTATTACCAGAAAGAGGATGCAATTCTATGCATTAGTTTTTCTAGATTTTATGAAGGATTTTAGAATTTTCTACATAAAAATACATTATTCTCATAGAAAGAAAGCTTTGCTTCTTCTTGTCATATCAGAGATCATTATACACTGGACAGAATTTCTCACATAATGTTAACAAGAAGGAGTGTAAGTGAACATACTGCTCTTGTTCTTAGTGTTAGGCCTAAGAGATTTGACTGTTTAATCATCAAACATAAAGAGAGTTACACATTTTATAGAGATGGCATTATTTCTTCCTTAACTATTTGGTGGTATAAAGCATAACTTAACCTATGTAAACTTGTGATCTTTTGTGGGAGTAATTTCATAGTAACTACACATATTTCCATCACTTCTCTGTAAGCTTGTCTTAAGGTCGTGGTTTTCCTGTCTCTGTGAGGTAGGAAACTATTTCATTGGCATTTCAAATACCAGTGGAGTCATTCAAGGTGAACAGATTTCAGAGCTTCTCCACTGGGACTGTAAGGAAGAAACAGAGGTACTAGCCACTGAAAATCTTATGAATAACTGCAGAATACTGCCAGATATATTGAAAATGTTATCAATAACAATGGAAGAGGTTTCAAGTTGGGCTACTAACTGCAAGGTTAGCAGTTCAAATCCTCTAGCTGTGACTCAGGAGAAAGACAGGACTATCTACTCTTGTAAAGAGTTACAGTCTCAAAACCTCATAGAGGCCATTTTTCCCTGTCCTATAGGTCACACTGACTCATGTGAGTAGCCTTGACTTAATGGGAGTGAGCTTGGTTTGGTTTTTTTAGTGCCAGAAGATGAGCCCCTCAAGTGTGAAGGCACTCAGAATAGGACTGAGGAAGAGCTGCCTTATCAAAGTAGAGTCGACCTTACAGACATCAACAGAGGAAAGCCACAGGGACCTTCATTTGCTGATGTAGCCTGGCTGACAAAGCAGCTCCAAACATCTATCAAAAATTAGAATGTGAGCTATGAAGACCTAACTTGAAGTACAATACTGTCTCTGATAGGAAAATAGCTATCTACCTATAAAGAAGATAATTTAATACCTTATTATTCAAATTTAGGCACCAACCACTAAAGGTAGTGATGAAGAAGTTGAAGAACTCTAACAATCTCTTCAATCTGAAATTGATCAAACATGCCATCAGGAATCATTGATAACTATAGACATTTAGAATGGGAAAGTTGGGAACAAAGAGGAAGGGACAATGAGTGGGAAATAGTGACTTTAGAACACAAACGAAGCTGGAGATTACATGATAGAATGACTTCTCCATTGCAAATAGCTTTTTCAGCAACATAAACAGTGACTATACACTTGAACTTCACCAAATGGATTATATAGGAATCAACTTGATCATATCTGTGGGAAGAGATGATGATTAATCTCAAATTTATCTTATGAAGCAAGGCCAGAGGCCAAATATGGAAAAAGCCACAATTACTCATATGCAAGTTCAGATTGAAGTTGGAGAAAATTAAAACAAGTCCATACGAGTCAAAATACAACCTTGAGTCTATCTCACCAGAAATTTGAGAACATCTCAAGAACAGATTTGACCCATGAATATGAATGATTGAAGACATGACCAGCTGTGGGATGACATTAAGAATGTCATACATGAATAACATTTTGGTTAAAAGGTCATTAAAAAGACAGGAAAGGAAGATAAGACCAAAGTAGATGTAAGAAGAGACTAATTTTCACTTAATCATAGGGAAGCTAAAGCAAAAGGAAGAAATGATGAAGTAAAAGAGCTGAAGTGAAATTTTGAAAGCACAACTCGAGAAGACTAAGTATTATAATAAATATGTAAAGATCTCAAATTTGAATGTCAAAAAGCAAGTACATATTCAGCATACCTCAAACTGAAAATATTGAAGAAAAAAGTCAAACTTCAGGTTGTAATACTGAAAGATTCCATAAGCACAATATTGAAAGATGCAGGAGTATCAACAGAAGATGGAAAAGAGAATTAGTCTATTAATAGATAAATAAATAAACAAACAGAGGGATGAAACAGACCCCCTAAAAAACAAGGAGAACAAGTTTAAAGGTAAGGGTACTCAGATTCTTCCAGCCCAAAGTCTGGGGGAGCCAGCAGAGCAAGGGGAGAAGGGAGCTTAGTCAAACACATGGAGATCAAAGCACTCTGTTGGCTGTTACTGGTAGAGTTGGTGTGCATCTCCACCTGGAACTGCCTGCACTCCCAAGTTGCCCTTTAGCCATTGACCATCCATCCTGTTCACTCCTGGGCCGCACCCCGACCTCTGCACATACCCACCACTGCCCTCACTAACCCTCTATTACTAGAATAGAGCCCTCCCTCTGCTACCACTCCCTCCCTCCCAGTCTCAGCCCCTACCGCCAGAGGCAGTGGTGATCCATTTCCAATAGCTAGCAGCTCCTGCCACCCACCAAAAAAGTACTCCTACAGCAGGGTACATGGTAGTGACCCCACTGGCCACCACCAGTGAAGCCTGCAGCCTCTGCTGCTCTGGGCACATATTGGCATTTGACTGGTAGGCATCCACCCAAGATATGTGCAGATGTGCCACACTGTCTGTTCCCAGCCTGTCCGAGCCATACAAACAACTGATCTTTGACAAATGTTCAGAGACCATTAAAAGGAGAAGAGACCATCTATTCAATAAATGGTCCTGACAAAATTGGGTTTCAATTTGTAAAAGAGTGAAATAAGACAATACCTCACCCTATACATACACACACAAAAACAAACAAACAAAAACACCTCAAGATGGATAAAAACTTAAATGTGAATCCCTAGAACTCTAAAGATCATCAATGAGAACATAGGGAAACATGGAATGGACCCATTACAGGACATAAAGCATATTCTCTAACATACTGAAGGAAGCACAGAGGTTGTTGTTGTTCGGCACATCTAGGCAGTGCTGACTCATGTACAACAGAGAAACCCTGCTTGTCCTGCACCATCCTCACAATCATCGTCTCTGAGCCCAACTGATGCAGCCACTGTGTCAACCCATCTGGTTGAAGATCTTCTTATCACTGTACCTCTGCATTACCAAGCATTATGTCTTTTTCCAGGGACAGCTCTCTCCTGACAACATATCTAACGTACATGAGGCAAAGTCTGGCCATCCTTGCCTTCAAGGAGCATTCTGGCTATACTTCTTCCCTGACAGATTTGTTCTTTTGGCAGTCCATGGGACTTGCAGTATTCTTCCCGAGCAGTACAATTCAAATGCTCTGATTCTTCTTCAGTCTTCCGATTCAATGACCAACTCCCAAACTCTTGACACAATTGAAAAGACCATGGCTTGGATCAGGCTTTCTTAGTGTTCAGGGGGACATTCTTACTTTTCAAGACTTCAGAGGTTTTGCGCAGCAGATTACCCAATATGATGCATCCTTTGATCTTTTGACTGCTGCTTCCAGGAACATCGATTGTGGATCCAAGCAAAACAAAATTCTGAATACTTCAATCATTTATCTATTTATTATGATGCTGCCTACCGGTCACTTTGTGAGGATTTGGGTTGTCTTTATGTTGAGTTGTAATTCATACTTAAGGGTGAGATACTTGATCTTCATCAGCAAGTGCTTCAAGTCCTCCTGATTTTCAGTAGGCGAGGGAGGGTGTGTCATCTGCATATCTCAAGTTGTTAGTAAATCTTCCCCCAAACCTGATGCTACATTCGTCTTCGTATAATCCAGCTTCTTGGATGTTTTTTTTTCTGAATACAGATTGAATGAATATGATGTGTGCATGCAACCCCGTCTCACACCTTTCATGATTACAAACCATGCAGTATTTCATTGTGCTGTTCGTGTAACTGGCTCGATTCACTTATCAGTTCCGCATGAACACACTCAAATGTTCTGGAATTCCTATTCTTTTTAAAATTATCTATAATTTTTTATGTGCCACACTGGCAAATGCCTCAGCACCGTTCTGGTGTTCTCTACCTTAAACCAAGGGCCATCCACCATAAGCAATAATATTTGCTCCACACCCTCTTCTGAATTTTGCCTAAACCCCTGGAAGCTCCCTATCAATGCACTGCTACAACTGTTTTTAGATGACATTCAGCACAATTTTACTTTCATGTGATATCAGTGATATTGTTTTATAATTTGGATATTCTCCTGGGTCATTGTTCTTTGGAATGAGCACAAATAAGGATCTCTTCCAGTCCGTTGGCTGAGTAGCTGTCTTTCAAGTTTCCTGCCATGGACAAGTGAGTGCTTCAAGCACTTCATCAGCTTTTTAAAACACTTCAATTGGGATGCCATAAATTCCTTGAACCTTGGTTTTTGACTAATGCTTTCAAAGCAGCTTGAACTTCTTCCTTTAATACCCTGTTTCCCCGAAAATAAGACAGTGTCATATTAATTTTTGCTCCCAAAGATGCGCTAGCTTTTGTTTTCAGGGGATATCTTATTTTTCCATGAAAAATAATACGGGACACATTTATTGTTTTATTAAAAGAGACCTCGCACTCCCTGTCTGCTCTGGCTGCACTGCGGCCAACAGTGAGCTGCACGGCAGTGGACGGTAGCTTCCGGGGACCTTATTTTGGGGGAGGTCTTATTTTCAGGGGATGCCTTATATTTCAGTGAGAGGCAAAACTGTAAGTAGGTCTTATTTTGGGGGATGTCTTACTTTCGGGGAAACACACGTTTCATGGGTTCTTACATACATGCTACTTCTTAAAATGGTGGAATGTCCACTACTTTTTGGTTCAGTGACGCTGTGTACTGTTTCCCTTTCCTTTAGATACTTCCTGCATCATTCAATATTTATAGAATCTTTCAATATTGTGATTCGAGGCTTGAATTTTTTTCAGTTTATGATATGTTCTTTTCTAGTTTTCTAACTCTGGGTCTTTGCCCATTTCCTTATAATATTTTACTTTGTCTGCTTCAGCTGCCCGTTGAAATTTTCTACTCAGCTCCACTTCATCCTTTCTTCCCTGAACCCTAGCTACTCTACAATTAAGAGAAAGTTTCAGATCTCCTCTTACATGCACTTTGAAACATTCCTCCTTTTCTGATTTCTAATGCCCATTTGCTTTCTTGGTGAATGATGGTCTGGATGTCACTACGCAGCTCCTCAGACCTTCTGCCATTAGTGCTCATTGCATCAAATCTATTCTGGAGATATTTTTGAAATTTAAGTTAAAGAGATTCAATGTCATATTTTGGCTCCAGTGGACTTGTTTTAATTTTCTTCGGGTTCAACCTGAACTTACATATGAACAATTGATGGTTTGTTCTACAGTTAGCCTCTGGTATGATTTTAGCTGCTCATATTGAGGGTATCCATTGTCTCTTTCCACAGAAGTGGTCAATTTCATGTCTGGGCACGCAATCTGGAGAAGTCCACATGCTGCCTTTTTTGTTGTTGAAAAAAGATCTTTGCAACGTAGTTATTGGTCTTGCTAAGTTCTATCATGCTATCTCCAGGTTCATTTCTATCACCAAGGCCAAATTTTCGAAATACTGCCCCCTTCCTCTTTATTTCCAACTTTTGCATTCCAAACCCCATCCCAATAATTATCACTGCATCTTGATTACATGTTTGATCACTGAAACATTGGATCCTGAAACATTGGAAGAATTCCTCAACTTCTTCAACTTTAGTTTTGTGGGTTGGTTATTTGAGTAATAATTTTATTGATTGGATTTCCTTGTATGAGGACAGTTATGATCCCATCACAGAAAGCATTATACTCCAGGACCTTGATATGTCCCTTTTGACAATGAATGCCACATCATTCCTTTCTTATTTCATGCTTAGCAAATTAAACCCTATGGTTTTTTGCATTCAAAATGGCCGTCTATTTCAGCTCACTAATGCATGTAAGACACTATACCACATTATATTCTGTCATTGGTTTTCATTAGCTGTGTAATCTCTCAAAAGTTGACTGGCTACTTTTTCTTTGTAGTCTGCTCTAGTAGAAAGAAAATGTTTTGAGAATAATGATGGCAACAAATGTACAAATGTGCTCAACTCACAACGGATGGATGGATGGATTGTGATGAGTTATATGAGTGCACAATAAAATGTTATTTTTTAAAAGAAATATAGATTTTTCAAGGGAAAATTAATAAATTTGATATGTCACTAAATGAAAGGAATTTTGCTGTTTTTGTTTTATTTTCAAATTTTATTTTATTTCTAATAGATTCAGAGTTTAAAATGGGAAAATGTTTTAACATTTATTTTTTTCAACCTTAATACATGATGCGTATGCAATATCTCTACTATTACTTTAGATTACAAATCCCTTTTTTGATAATTAGCATTTTAAGAATTACTTTTGGAAAATGGACCACTATTAAAATTTAAAATATATTTATTTGTATTGAGAATATTACATTTCAATACAGATATATAGAAATGTGATTAATAATCGTTCTTTTTGCAAAACATGTGGTTTTTGTTCTATTGTAGTTAAACTAGATTTTTCTTAGTATTTATTTTAAGATACCCATTAGAAAATATTAGCATGCTTTCTGTATACTAAGTTTAATTATTCATGACATAACATTAAATTCTAATTTTTCACCTTTGAATGCCAAAAGTTAAATTAAGAATTGATACTAAAATACTTCCCAAATACTTGATTTAATTAAAAGCATTATGAAAAGTGAATGATTTTGATACATAAAATAGAAGTCAGATGGTTTAATTTTTTCCAATATAAGTATAAAAATTGTTTTATTTATGCATGAAATCACCATAAAACCATCTTAAAAGTTTCTCAAAGTCATAGGACTTTTGCTTATTAGATTTGGATCGATTATGAACTAGACAGATAGTTTTAAAGCCCGTAAATAAAATTGTTTGCATCCGTGAATGTGGCAGTTGTCCACCATGTATTTATTTCCTCTTATTTCTGCATCCACAGCAATACAGTGTTTCCCAGACTCCTTTGTATTAGCTGAGTTCAGGTTGACCACATGACAAAGCTCTCTCATAGGACAAATAGTACATGCTACTGTCTGAATTGTCCCATAAAACCCTCTTCCTGTGAAGCTGCATAATCTTTACCTTTTCAGTTGTTTGATAAAGATAATCACAGTGAGATGGGAATCCATATTTTGAGAGTGACAGACCCCAAACTGGAAGGACTCTGGATTCTTAAATCAGGACTGCTGGCATGAGAATTCAACCTTCTTAATGTTTTGTCACCATGTATTTTAGCCACTGTATAATTTGAGGCTTTATCTTGTGATATGGTGTTGGAAAAAAGGTGGTATTATTAGTAATACCAAGTGGTATTATTAATAATACAAGACCAGTAAAAAAATGTAGATGTTTGATAACTTCTAGGATTCAGCCCATTAACTGATCTGATTAATAAAAACTATCTGACAAATTAATAAAATCAACTACTTTTTAAAAAAAGAAATACATGTCATGTTGTAACTAAAAATATAAAGTATAAACCACCTCTTCTCCTTACACATCCACATTTCTTGCTTTCTAGGCTTTAACATAAATTATAGTCACTGACTCATTCATAGGCATGCATTCTTTGACTAGGAACTACATGATATTCTTCCTTCTCCTTCGTTGTCTCTCCTCTCTGAGTATTACCTTGTCAATACTGCATCAGGAATCTCTTTATCACCCACTCACATCATTTATCCCTGCCACTGTTTCGATGCACATAAAATGTTTCATTACTTTCTAAATTTGCACATGAGAAATTATCTGCAGTTTTCCAGACCTCAATCTTTATCTCCTCCCACAGGAAGGAAATGACCACAGATCCCTAGTTCCTGTGAAGGAGGCTGAGTGGGAGGTGAGAGCCGGTTGGGGGAAAGAAGAAGAAAGATGAGTGTGGTGCATCACTCCCGGCAACTGTTGTTGGTTGGTTGGTTTAATGCGGGCTATTGTGGTACCGACAGAAGCAGCACTGGCTGCTTGGCTGAGTTTAAGAAATGTCCCAAAGATTTGACAAATTGGTATGATTTCCGTGAAGCCTCTTGGATGACCAAGTGTCGAAAACTCTTAGGAAGACAGTAAGTGAAAGAAAAGTAAACACCAAGATAGTTGATGATACCGAAGTGGAAAACAGACAGACAAAAGTAGTGAGACCTCATACACAATCGTAAACACAATCAACAAACGTAGGGCGGGCCTCCTAGTCACCGTTATACTTCTTGCCTGCTTCTCAGGTTTTCTATTCCTTTGTTGTCTATCCTTTGCCCAAAACATGAGTGTTGTCCCAAACTTGAACTCCCTTAATTGTAACTGTAGTGACTAAAGCGCCTGAAATCTTCTCAACTGCTGAAGAACAGGCTCGTCGTTTATTACAGCATCTGTTTTCTCTGCTGCTCCTGCAGCTGCTACTAGTATAATTTTCATGACAACACTTCTCCAATTAAAATGATCATCATTAGCATAGTTATTGCCACATTCTGCATGTGCAGAAGGTGCTATGAGGTTTCCTCCAATATCATTAGCTGTGGGTTACAATTTGGATACGTATCCTGAGCAGCATTGTGTCTAACATGTGACAACACAGCCATATTCCCACCTTTGTAGAAATGATCATGTTTCTGCATGGCATATGAAATGCATCTAGAACTTAACAGAGTATTTGGTCTACAGTTATGCTCAGAATAGGCATTTAACAAATATGTAAAGTGTGAAGAAATGAATTTAATATACCATATATTCTCAAGTATAAGCCAAGTTTTTGTGCACATTTTTATGCATTTTTTTGTGGTAAAATTAGGTGCCTCGCTGATAGTAGGGTCAGCTTGTACTGGAACATATATGGTAAATTAAAGAACACATATATGAATACCTGTGTTCCCTAAAAGTTATCTACAGAGGATTATGATTATACTTGATAAATGTGGAATCTCCTCTGCTAGTCTAACAAAAAAGAAATATCAGTATTTTCTAAGTAATTACTCTTTGTAAAGCTATGCCAGCTTAGTATTATTGGTGTCACTGCAGAAGTAATTTTTAATTCCTAAACCCCAGTAGCTGTGAAATTTAGATTTATTTGGAAATAGTTTCTTTGAAAATATGATTAGTTAAGTCAATCTGAGAGCAAACTGGAGTCGAGTGGGCCCTTTTCAATCGTGCTGATGTTTTAGTTATCCAGTGCTGCTATATCTGACATATGTAATGTATGCCAAAAGTTCGTGGAGAAAATGGAGTTAAACAACAATAAACTTTTTCCATTAACTTTTTAAAACTTCCTCAAAATACAAGGCTTTAGCAAACAAAGTTTTATTTCCTCACTGTTTAGGAGGCTAGAAGTCTGAATTCAGTGCTCTGGTTCTGGGGAAAGGTCTCTTTAGCTCCCATGTCCTTGGATATCTCTAGATGGCTTGGCATCCATCTGCCCGCCCCCCCACCCCCCATTTGCTGTTTTGATTATTTTAATGTCAAAAAAGAATTTAATTAATGACATCACTTCCATGAATCCTGCCTCTTTAAAGAACCTTTTTCCAAGGGCATGCATAACTCCAGACACCAAAGTTATTGATTGACAGCATATATTTTGGAAGGACACGATTTAATCCATAAAAAGTGACAGACGTATTGAAAGAACAGAGGCTGTACAAAGAAATGTGGGGAGAGGAAAAAAGGTAGAGATCAAAGTTGGGTGTTTCAAGTCTAGAAATTTGTGAAACTACCAAATCTAGAAGACGTGAGGAAGACTTTTTCCCTTAGGGCCTTAAAAATGTACAAGGCCCTGCCACCACCTTCACTTTAGAGTTCTAGTCTACAAAGCTGTGGTAGAATAATTTTCTGTTATTTTCATTGACTTCATTGTTTTCATGTGGTATTTTGTTACTACAACCCTATATAATTAATATAGATAGTAATAAAGTTTTTTCCTTATTATGTTTAAAATCCAGTTGAAAAAGGAATGATGCATGAAAATAATTAAAAATGGGAATGTTCAGATATTAAAATAATGATAAAGATAATAAATTATATATGAGTTCAGAAGATGGAAAGAATACCTGGGGTCAAAATATAATACCAAACTGGTAGATTTAAGTAGAATATAAAGATATTTAGAATTTATTTAGGATGAAAGGAAAAAGAACTTTCCAAGTAAATAATAGGATATGAGACACACCATAGAAAAGGAATGAACAAGTGGTAATTTATACGATTGAAATTTCAAATTAGGGCAAAATTGGCAGATAAGAACAAATGAGGACAAAATTAGGCAAATTAAGGCGGAATTATTTTGTACAATGAAGGCATGTAGGCTGTAAATTGTGATCAAAGACAATAAAAATGGATGTAATTCATCCCAACCTGCTGTTGCTGGATGCAGTCATCTCGGTTCCAGTTTATAACGGCTCCATGCACAACACAGCGAACTGCTGCCCGGTCCTGGACCATCCACACAAACCACTATAGTTGAGCCCCTTGCTATTACCACGGTTTCAATCCATCTTATTAAGGATCTTCCTAGTTTTGCTGACTCTTTTTCACCAAGCATGATATCCTTTTCAAGGGACTGGTCCCCCTTGGTAACATGCCCAAAGTCAGTGAGGTGAATATGTACCATGTCCTTGCTGTCACCCCACAACACATCTTTGCTTGGTTATTAGTGCCGAATGTGTCAAATCTATTCTTGGGATGATACGTTCAATATTTTTTCACTAACAGCAGATGGAAGATACTTCTGGTTATATCTTGGCCCTTGAGGACCTGCTTTAACTCAACTTATTATGATAGTTTCCATAACCATCTTAAATTAGAATATCTTGAAGGAAAAACAGAACAAAACAATTAGAATAAAGTACAAAGCAAAAAGGAATTCAGTTGACAAGAAAAATTTAAAAAGCAAATAATGCTTTCTAATCATAAAAATAAAACAGAAATTAATTCATGTGATAAGGCAAGACAATGAAAGAGAGTACTGTACTTAACAAGTAAGCAAAATGTATTCTCATGTTTTTTTCTTTTTAATTCAGCAAGCATAAACATGCTTGTATTTACGGTCCTTGGAATCAGTTGTTCTCCAAGTGCATGATATTTATAAAAGTAATTAATATTAGATATTACTGGCAATAAACTTACTGTCTCAACCCAAAATACATTATGTCAAAATGTTTCTAGTATCACAGAACTAAATTATATAATTCTGGTTCCACAATAAATTATCTTATATAGCAGTGTAGAATCCAGAACACTGGCATGCTTTTCACCATTAAAACACAGTAAGATGCCTTGGTTTCTTTTCTCCATATTTTTTTCCATATTAGGAAAAGGCTGGAGTGAGTGTTTTTCTACTCATAAATAATCATTTCTATGAAAACTAGGATAAATCAATAACTCGGGGAGAGGACAGGGCTATTGGTCATTTATATTCTTCTGTAGTGTATATATTTTTTATACAAATTGTTTGCTGCTCATAGTGGCCCAAAGTGAAATCAACCTTAAAGTGGAACATCTTCTTTCTTAAAAATATGCAAGGTCACATCAGTCTTTTGGTCTAGTCTAGCTCAACAATGTCTTACTTCGTCAGTCTGAATGAGAACACAATGAAGGTGATTCTACTGATTTTCACTTTCAGCAAATAGGTGGAAAGTTAGAAGTTATCTAAGAGCTGACCTTCTTGTAGCCCTACTCTGCCATCTTTTTTTTTTTTTTTTT
>NW_022103915.1:66520676-66534737 GCF_000313985.2 Echinops telfairi
GTGGCGAGGTCGGATCTTTTAAAGGAATTGTTTCTCCTGCGAAACACATATGGCAAAAAGCTTTGAGGTCATGACAGAAATCTAAGAAGGCAAAGGAAAAGTTAGGCTAGCTTCAAATAAATCTTCCCCCACCCCTCTGTCCAAGAAATCTATTACCTACCAGCAACACTTTCACTTAACAAAATTTTTTCCCACTTCTGCCTTCTTTTTCTGTTCCCTGCCACCTCCTCTTCTCCTTAGCCTTCAAAATCTGAACCTTTTGTTGTGAAAATTTTTTCCATATTTTACATTGATAATAATGGTGTCATGCAATATTTGTCTTTTTGAGATTAACTAATTTTGTTGAGCATATTGTCTTCCAAATGTGTAGATGTCATGAAGTGTTTGACAGTTTCATTATTTTTTAGAGATACTACATAATATTCCATCACATGTAAGGGTCAGAGTTTGTTTATCCATTCGAGCACACATGGATTTTTTGGTTGTTTTCATCTAATTGCTATTTGAGATAGTGCTGCGTTGAACATGAACGTTCACACATCTTTGTATTTTATCTTCATTCCTTTTGGTTATATACCAAGTAGAGAAATTGCACGGTTGTATGTTGTGTTAGGTCAGGTTGTCTACAGAATGAAATCCAGTGACATTCAACTACAAGGGGCTACCTTCCCCAAACCAAAAACGGTTCCAGTCACTGGAGCTTTGAACGTAGTATGCCTTTTCCCAACTAGGTGAACATCAAGCAACCTGCTGTGAGTTAGTGCATCCGGGGGTGTTGCCTGGGAAGGTTCTCTCTGGTCACTGTGAAGTCTTGCTTGAAACTCGTTTTTTCATGATGGCCAATTTAAGAGAACAGCATGTGACTGTGAAATTTTGTTTCCTGCTCAGGAAAAATGCCACAGAAACTGTTGTCATGTTGAACTAAGTATACAAGGACAACACTATGGGAAAAACTCAAGTTTATAAGTGGTTTTATCATTTCAAAAAAGGTGAAACTTAGATGACAAACTTCGTTCTGGACCTCCATCAAATTCATGTTGACTCATAGTGCATTCAGAGTTCATTTCACCAGGTTAGGCTGTTAATCAAGCCTTCCATTAGAACAGTGGTTCTCAACCTTCCTAATGCCGGGACTCTTTAGTATCGTTCCTCATGTTGTGGTGACCCCCCCAACCATAAAATTATTCTTGTTGCTATTCCATAACTGTAGTTTGGCTACTGTTATGAATCGGGTGACCCCTGTGAAAGGGTTGTTTGATCCCAAAGGGGTCATGACCCACAGGTTGAGAACCACTGCATCAGAGGTTCTGAAAAGATTGCATTGACAGTGTGCAACCAAAAAGGCCTGATTTGCGGCAGACGGGGGACCGGTTTTACCACCATAACAATGCACCTGCTCATGCAGCCATCTCAGTGTGCCAGTTTGTGACAAAAAACAGCATGCCTCTCTGGCCCCACGCACCCTACTCACCTGACCTCGCTCCATGTGACTTCTTTTTGTCATGAACAGGGACATGAGAGGAGAGTGATTTTATGACAGAAGAGGTGAAGAAAAAAACGAGGGAGGTGCTTTCTGCCATCCAAACGGATGAGTTTGGAAAAAATGTTTCCAAGAATGGACTCACAGATTTGACAAATGTATTAAGTGTAATGGAGAGTACTTTGACGGTGATGAGATTGTTTTTTAAAATAAAATTAAATATATACCTTTGGGGTGGAAATCTGGGGGTTTTTTTTGATGGAGGGGTTGTTTAACCCCTCATATATATAAGAAAGAGGCATATCTCATGAAGTAATTATAAATCTAGAAGGCATCCAAGCCCATCCAACTAAGGTCATTAACTGATGAATACGTCTGATGCTATTCCACATGTCTCACCTTAGCCTCACATAACAGCAAGCTGGTTTTGCAGAAGGAAGAACCAGGGAGGCAGAAGATTGCAGGATGGTGGGTACAGCGTTGTGGTGGGGACAGAGTTGTGTGCATCCAAGGTTGTGGAAACATGGCAGGGCATCTGCAGCTGTCAGGGCTGGACACCTCCATGAGGCTACCTTTAAAGGTAGACAGAGTTCTACCAGGCAAGGATGGAGGGGCAGAGAACAAGAGAAGGGTGTTCTCAATTCCTTACTTCAAAGAAGGCTACACCCCCAAGGAGGCATCATCAGGCTGTGACCTGACTGACAGACTGAACTCCACCCTTAGCCAGGAGTGTCTAGTGGACACAATATCTGATTACCAGATGGGTATGTCCATTTGTCTTTGTATTAGGAGATACCACAATTGTCCATAGCGGCTGTGCAACTCTGCAATCTCAACAGCAGCGTATGGCTGTTCTAATTGATCCATAGTCTTCCCAGCATTTGTAATTTTGTGATTTTGTAATTTCACGACCAGTGCAAGGGTGAGGTGATAGCTCATCTTTGTTTTAATTTGTATTTCCCTCATAGCTAATGCTCACATGCATTTTTTCATATGATTCTATGCTGTCTCGATGTTATCTTTAGTGAACTCTTTATTCATGTTTTTGGCCCATTTATCTGACTATATTTTTTGTGTTTTTCTTATTGAGGTGTTGCAGTTTTCTATACACATTCAAGGTTAGCCCTTTAAAGAACATATCGTTACCAATCTTTCTTTGTCCTAATCTGTTAGTCGATTCAAATAATTCAATAATTTTTCAGTAGCCCCAGTGTCATGGTGGTTAATGATTTGGCTACTAATCCAATAGTCAGCAGTTCAAACCATGGGAGAATTTCCCCTTAGGAAAAGGTGTGGTGATCTTTTATTTTAAACATTTACACCTTGAAAAATCTAGAGGTAATTTTATTCTCTCCTATAGGGTCAGAATCAGTTAATGGAAATGGATGTGGGTTTTTGATTTAGGAAAAGATTTTCCTTGTAACTAAGATGGATACAGTCCATCTTGCTAACCTTAGACACGTCATCACAATAGAGGAAGTATCATGTTTGATAAAGCAAAGTGTCAGAAAATTAAGAAAAACTTTATTTAGAGGGATTGATACAGTAGTCACAACAAAGTGTTCAAATATGTCAAAGATATAGGATTGGGAATGCTTTGTTCTTTTATACCTAAGGTCAAGTCAAAGTTGTTGTGATGCCAATTGACAAGGAAGGAAGAAAAGATAAGAATGAAACAAGGAACATTCCTCTTTGAAGAAAGAATATGATGAGAGATAAGGTAAGACTCAAAGATATTGGATGTTATTTTACAATTTTAACCCCTTTAAAGATTTAAAAACCCTTTCCAAATTCATATTATCCAATGCATTATGCTTTACAATTTTCTTAAGGGAGATGGTAGGACATACTATATATACTCGTGTATAAGCTGAGTTTTTCATCACATTTTTTATGCAGTTTTTGTTGCAAAATTAAGCGCCTCGGCTGATATTCAGGTCGGCTTATACTCGAGTATATACCAAAAGATAATTATTAGGCAAGAGGTACAAAACTGTAAGGTGTGAAGAGATAAACTTGGCAGCTTTACACATAGTGAGAACACTTCACTAAGTTTAGGGTGTCTTGCAGCTCAGGAAAGAAAAAAAAAAATCTATCCATAAAATATATTTCTGAATTATTAGGCAAAATCTTAATATATTTTCATTAAATCAAGTCTACTAATTATATACCATCATACATTTTCTGCTAAATTAATATTATAATTCAATATTAATATTAAAATCTATAATTTTCCCATTAATGGTGAATTTATCTACTTCTACCATTTCTATTGATTTTTTGCTTTCTCTATTGTGCAATTTTATTATTAGGTGAAAATTTGTTTAGAATTGCTTATGTCATCCTGCTGAATTAAATTTTTACTGCTATGTAGATATGCTCTGCATATCCAGTAATTAGAAACTAAAAAAAAAAACAAAACAAAAACAAACCTTCCAGTTTCCTATTATCCAATCAATCACACTTACAGTGGTAATAGAAATCCTAATATACCCTCTTTAACCCTGATCTATTTTGAATATTATTGGGTCTTTAACAGTTTTCATATGCATGATATTTTATTATATTTTTCAGAGAAAGAAGTATAATGGCTTTAGCTCCTTGGAAGAAGAGAATGAAATCTTGTGGTATAGAAGAGAAGCAATTTATCTATCCACAGTAAAAGCATTTGCATGAGGTCCCATGGGGTCTTTTTTAGCTAGCTTAGCTCACACTTTGGGGGACTGCTCCTGTCTTCACTCCCCCACTCCATTTGCCTTTAAATTGCCAAATTAAACACGTTGTAATTGGGGTAATTTAGTGCCTTATAGTGATATTGTTCATTTGAGAATAGTAAAAAGCAGTTCCAACTTCATTACTTAGTAGAGTTAGTGAATAAATCAGCTGGAGAAGGCTCTATTACTATAGGCTTTCAGATATTTTATATTTTCTGCTTTAATTGATCACTATTATATGTTTATTTTAAATATAATTCCCCTGATGTGTATTCATGCATGCTAATAGTATTCCCAATGCTTCTTAAGGTTGTGCATAATACCCAATGATTACAGGTCAATGCCCTGTAATACCCAATGATTACAGGTCAATACAGATTACATTTACAGATCACATAATATCCAACGATTACAGGTCAATACAACACATTGACTTCTCTGTAGTCAAGGACACATAAGCAGTTATACAGTCATCATTTAATAAAAGCCATTCTCTGTTTTGTCTGTCAGTTTGTCCCCCTGTGGTGGCATTTGTGTTGCTGTGATGCCAAATGCTATGTCACTGGCATTTCCAAACCCAGCAGGGTCACCCAGAGCGAACAGGCTCCAGCAGAGCTTCCAGAGCAGGAAGAGACTATGAAGAACGAGTAAGCTGTCAATGTCACAGGAATTAAATATGGAAAATCTTATGTTAGTGTGAACACCTAAAGAAAGAAGCAGAATGTTGTTGGGGACAATGCCTGTCAGGTCTGAAGATACTCAAAATATGAAGGAGAAAGGGCTTCATTTGCTTCACGACTGAAAATGAGAACCAATAGTTGCAAATATCAAAGAACATGGAATGTCTGAAATACGATTCTAATAATATTGGAAATGGTTAAAACTGAAACGGAATGCATAAAGATCAATATCTTAGGCATTGGTGAGCTGAAATAGACTGGTATTGGTCATTTTGAATCAGAAAATCCTATGGTTTATTATACCAGGAATGACACAATCAAAAAGACTGGCTTTGCATCTAGTTTCAAAAAAGGAATTTCAAGATCTATCTTGAAGTACAATACTGTCTATAATAGGGCAATGTATAACCTCATACAAGAAAACCCAATCAATACAAGCATTATTCAACTTTATGCAAAAACCACTAAAGCTAGTGATGTAAAAATTGAAAATTTCTACCTATGTCTTTCATCCAACATGCCCTCAGGGTGCATTGTTAATTATTGAGGATTGGAATACGAAAGCTGGAAACAAAGAAGGAAAAATAGCTAGAAAATACAGTCCTGGTATTAGAAATATAGCTGGAGATCCCATGAGAGAATTTTGGAAGACCAACAACTTCATAGCAAATGTATCATTTCAATAATGCCAAAAATGACTATGCATGGACTTTTAAAGATAGAAGATACAAAAATCAAATTGACTGCATCTGTGGAAAATGATGAGGGAGAAGCTCAGTATCAGCAGCAAAACCAGGCCAGGTGAGGCTTAGACTGGTGGAGCAGATCATCAATGTTTCCTATTTATGTTCAGGTTGAAGTTAAAGAAGGTAAAACAAATCGACCTTTTGAATATCCTACCCTAGAACAGACTGGATATATTAAATACTAGTGGCAGAAGACTTGATGAGCTGTGGGATAACATGGAATATCATACATGCAGATAGCACCTGGGCTGAAAGGCTTTCCCCCCACCCCACCCCCCTTGCTTATAAAGCACAGAGAGGGCTGGGGGAAGAAAAACAATGGCACTACCCCACCAAAGAGAAGGGTATTATTTATATCTCCACAGGAAAGAGAAAGCAAGATTAGACCTCATTCCATCATGCCAATCCTTGAGGGTGATGTTCCTGCTTAGAGCAGCTCCTTTCCAGAGATGACCGCTGGGTGGGCCTCAGCCCTAGATGTGCTGTCCTCTTCCTAGAAGACAGCACTGCGAAGGATAGCCCTGAAGATACAGCTCAGGGAGAGCTGCTAGTCTGACACACCCACATGCAGGCAAACAAGAGGGGAGCGCACCAGTGACGGGAGCAAAGCCACGAAGTCCTGAGGAATCCCAACTGTGGACTTCTCACTCCAGGACACCATTGGCACCCCATCTGAACTGGTTGGGGGTTACTCATAAGGAGGCACACTGAAAGTCTAAAGCCCTAACAGGGGAATGGGGGGCACTAGATCGCTCCATCCTGACTGCAGGAATAGCAATGGGGACTTTTAGGATGCTTGTTTTTCAGAAACAAATGCTGAAGACTAAAAGAGAATATGTATTACTAGGTAAACAAGATATGGGATATGTAACCCTGAAAGAAATGGGGACAGGGCTGATGGTTTACAACATGTCCTTCTCTCTGTTTAACAGAGAGATATTCATCTACTCTATGTCAGGATCCCTGTTAGACTGGTGACTATCTGTGTGTTTTGTTTTGTTTCGTTTTTGATGCTTATCTATACAAGATGGTTCTTGGGGGAGCATGAGAGAGGAGGAGGAAGTGGGAGGTGAGCAGTGAGTCAATAACAATGGTTACAGGGGAATAGTAAGGTTCTATAATCAATTGTGAGGAGGGTGTAGCTTTTCTGGTCATGTTTGATCAATCAAGGGGCATCTGAGTCGGGCGGGGGCAGAAGAGAAAAAGAAGAAGAAAAAAATATGGAAATATATAAGTATATGTGCATTTGTTTATGCATGTGTATATATGCAAATGCAATGAGGAAACAGATGCACTTTGGGCCTCTACTTAAATCTTACCCTAGTCCATGAACTGTTTTGTTCTACTAATGTGGCATTATATAATATTCACCATCCTGACATGGTTGCTGAAGACAAAATGGGTGCATAAGCAAATGTGGTGAGGAAAGCTGATGGTGTCTAGTTATTAAAAGATATAGTGTCTAGGGTCTTAAAGACTTGTAGTTAAACAAGCGGCCATCTAGCTGGGAAGTAACAAAGCCCATGTGGAAGAACACCAGCCTGTGTGATCATAAGTCATCAACGGAAAAAGGTATCAGAAGTTCAAAAATCAAGAAACCAAAGGGGCATAGATGTAATGGAGACCCAAAACCCACCTGTAAGATAATTGGACAGTGTGGTAGGTATATAATCATTTGTCAGTTTGAGGATTAAGAGTTAAGGGGTGGAGTCTAGTCGGTCAATTGGCTCATAGCCACTGAGGCCTCTGTGTGGGCATGGCTTTCTTCTGAGAATTCTGGAAAATCTGGTTTTTCCTCCTTGGAGGCGGGAGAAACTCTCTGTTCACTGCCTGGGGGGCATTGCAGCTGAGAAGACAGATGGTACTATGCTAGTGCCCTGAGCTGGAGAAGCCACATGGACCTACCCTGATGCAACCAGACCTCTGAAGCCAGAGAAGCCACGTAGAGACCCCTGCCAGTGCTGAGATACTTACAATACCACTGGATCCAAAGACTTTCTACCCACTGGCCTGTGATCATCCAGCATTCGGCATCATTACATGTGTTTCATGAGTCTGAAGAGGATTTTATAGGTTGGTATTGGACATATGGGCTAATATCAGACATACAGGCTTGGATTGGACTGGTTTGAGATGCTTTCTTAATGTACAATTACCCTTTATATAAAACTCATAGACATATGCGTGTTTATGAATGTGTTTCTCTAGTTAACCCAGACTGACACAGACAGTCACTCTTAGAATGACCACAATGAAGGGACGATAAATCCAGGGTGCAGTATAGCACTGATGAAACACATAACTATCCTATAGTTCTTTAATATCTCCTCCCCTTACAACTACGGTTTTTATTTGTTTTACCTCATTGATCATGCTAGATTTACATAGGTCCAATTGTATGTTTAAAACTTTTGAATTCATGAAAACACAGAAAGATAACCCTTCAGAAACAGAAACACATGCTTCCCTATGGGTATGGGACAAAAGGTGGGGAAGGGGTAACAGTAAACTAATAGTATTGATGACTATATAACCCCACTCAATGGGATTGAATCCCATTCAAATTGTATTATGAATGGATATATGGGATTGGAAGAAATGGCAAAAAAGGGGGTATCTGAGTGGTAGGGTGGGGTGGGAGGGGATAAAGAGGAGCTGGTATCAAGGAGTTCAAAAAGAAAGAAAATGTTTTGAAACTGATTGTGGTAGCAATTGTACAATAATACTGTTTGAGGTTATGGAACTTGGAACTATGGAATGTTATGATATCTGTTAGAGCTCCCAATAAAAAGATTTATATAGAGATCATACATGAAGAACGCAAAAGATCACTAAAGAGACAAGAAAGCAAAACAAGAACCAGGTGGATGTCAGAAGAGTCTCTGAAACCTGCCCTTAATCATCGAGTGGCTGAGGCAAATGGAAGAAAAGATGACGTCAAAGAGCTGATCAGAAAAGGCAACGTGAGAAGACAAGGTAAGTCATAATAATCAAATTGTGGGGGAAAAAACTATAAAGTTAGAAAACAAACAAAAAGGACACTCACTTCTCAATGAACAACTGAAAGTAAAAAGAAGCCTTTTGGGCAATATTGCAAGATTCTATGGGTACAACACAGACTGAGTCAGGAAGCATCAAAGGACAACGGAAGGAAAACATGAGCCACTGTAGCAAAAACAAAACCCCAGTCAACATTCAAACGCTTCAAGAAGTAGCACATGAGCAAGAACCAACAGTAGCAAAGGAAGAAGTCCAAGCTGCTCTGAATGCACTGGCCGAAAACAGAGCTCCAGGAATTGATGGAACACCAAGGGAAACGTGTCTCCAAGCTGATGAAGCACTGGAAGCACTCACTCGTCTATGCCAGGAAATTCGGAAGACAGCTAGTTGGCCAACTGAGTGGAAGATTTCCATATTTGCACTCATTCCAAAGAAAGATGACTCAATAGAAAGCACAAATTAAAGAGCAATATATTTGATATCACATGCAAGTGAATTTTTGCTAAAGATTATTCAACTATGGCTGCAACATTATGACAGGGAGCTATCAGAGATTCGGGTTCAGCTTCAGAAAAGGATGTGGAATAAGGATATTGTCTATTGCTGATGTCAGATGGATCTTGGCTAAAAGCAGAGAGTATCAGAAAGATGATTACTTGCATTTCATTGTCTACGCCAAGGCATTTAATGGTGTGGGCCATAATCAACTATGGATAACATTGAGAAGAAAGGGAATTCCCTAACACTTCATTGTGCTCATGCAAAACTTGGACATGCACCAATAGAACAAGGGCAGACTGCATGGTAGAATTGTATCCACTCACCAAACTTGTTTAATCTGTATGCAGAGTAAAGAATCAGAGAAGCTGGATTATATTACCAACAATGCTACATCAGGATTAGAGGAAGGTTTATTAACCACCTGTGATATGCAAACCACACAACTTTGCTTGTTGAAATTCAATAGATCTTGAAATAATTGCTAATAAAGATCAAGGGTTGCAGCCTTCAGTATGTATTACAACTGAATGTAAAGAAAACCCAAATCCTCACCACTGGACTAGTAGGTAGCATCATGATAAATGGAGAAAAGATTGAAATTGTTAAGGATTTCATCATGCATAGGGCCACAATCATGCTCATGGAAGCAGCAGTTGAGAGAAGTATTGCATTGGGCAAATGTGCTGCACAAGGCTTCTTTCAATTGTTGCAAAACAAGGATGTTGCCCTGAGGAATAAGATATCCCTTGCCCAAGGCATGGTCTTATCAATTGCCTGGTCTGCATGTGAAAGTTGGATATTGTATAAGGATAACTGAAGGACTGATCCATTTGAATCATGGTACTGTAAATTATATTGATATGTCTTGGAAGAAATAACCAGAATGTTTGTTAAATGTACTTTGGACATGTGATCAGGAGAGACCAGGCTCTAGGGATGGATGTCATGCTTGCTAAATTGGAGGGGCAGTGAAAAAGCGAAAGTCCATCGATGAGATTAATTGACACAATTGCTGCAACAATGACCTCAAACCTAATAAAAATTGTGAGGCTGGTGCCGAATTGGGCAGTGTTTCCTTCTGTTGTGCATATTGGTGCTATGAACTGGACAGCATTTCACAAGAGCTCTCTATTTAATCAGCACATCTTTGGAAGCTGTCTGAGAGAATCATATCTATTCAGATGAATTGTTTAAACATATTTAAGGCTGGTGACTTAATGTCTTGTATCTCCAAAACCTTCTCAGCAATTCTTTCCACAAAGAAGAACTCAGCCTCAGATGGAGTTTGTGTTAAACTACACAGCAAGTAAAACAAAACACATATTGCTAAGGCTCTTTAAACCTAAAAGTAAAGAGCATAGAAAATTATGAATCAACTAAAGATACTGTTTGGTAAAGGAAAATATATATGTCTCTATGTACCTGAATCTAAGGGACAAAAAACAAGTGATTTGGCAGTTCTGAGACATAAAAGGTCAGTCTTTCTTCACTGTGTGATGAAAAACTGGAACACGTGTGAAAAGTGAGTAGGTATAATATGAGCATAATTGGAAGGAAAAACAAACCCAAATGCAAACCCAAACCATTTACCATAGAGTTGATTCCTCCTCATGGAAACCTGGTGAGTTTCAGAGTAGAGCCAAGCTCCACAGAGAGTCCAAAGGCTGAGACTTCGGGGAATTAGATCTCCCAGCATTGTTACAAGGCCCTGCCAAGTGGATTTGAAGTGCAGCCCTTTGGGGTCATAGAAAAATGCTTACCTATTTGTACCCCAAAAGAACTCTAGTGTACCTGGAGGAGCAATACTATTCCTCCATGCCACACAATTCGTTCGCCACTTTTATAATTGGTATACTTCATTTAAAAGATCCTAATAAGTCTTTTATAAGTAATGCTTGAGAATCCCAGGTTCATTCATTGTATCGTTTTTCTTACCATGGGTAATTGATTAGGGCCTCAGGAACTGGTATGGGGCCATGCCTGACCTCCTTTGCCTATACAAGGAAGAAAGAGAATCAAACTTCACATCAACTCCAGGCCAATGGCCACAGGGCAGAAGTTAGGCATACCTCCACCCTCAATCTTCTTTTACTCTATTCTGATATCAACCATCCAACCTAGCACACTTTACTTCTTTTCTGGGTTCAATAGTTCGTTTGAATGGCCACAAAAACCTTACAGATTTATGGAGTTTATTAGGGAAATTAAGAGTATATTAAGGATGAAGGGTTTTATTTCTGTCCATAATGCCTCTTCCCAGCCTTCCTGACAGGCATGTCTCTCTCTGGTTCTCAGTCTCTTAGCTACATAGTCCCTTGCCCGCTGCTTTGTTCCCTCAGACAGAAACCCTCTGCTCTGTCTCGTGAGCTCGGAGAAGAGGCTTGTGGTCTCTGGTGCCTCCATCATTTCAGACAGGGATCTCACCTGAGCTCCACTGGTGGCGCTTCTTTCTTGGTGGTCCAGGAATTTCTGCTTTTGAGATGACTCACTCTTATATCCAGTAGATGACAAAACTGACCAATCTCTGAAGTAGGGTATTCTGCACGAGTTTGAATCAATTTTAGAGCAAGGAGTGTGAGCACTTTAATTGTATGTAGCCACTCGGTCATTTATTGGGAGGTTCAAAGTCTATGCATTGAAAAACAAACATAATTTCACTCTACCATAAACTCACTGCCATCACGTTAATGCCTTCTCAGAGTGACCTGAAAGGACTAAGTAGAAATGGCCCTTTCGATTTATGAGACTGAAAATCTTGATAGGAGTAAAAAGTCCTCTTTCTCCCATTGAATGGCTGGTGGGTTAGAATTGTTGACATTGAAGTTAGCAGCCCAACTCTTACATAAACCACTATATCACTAGGGCTCCTGTATGTCAACACAGCAATGTAAAAAATGTACATATGTCTATATACTCTCACCTCTGCCTCAGAAAACAAAAATGTATCCAGAGAAAAAGCCTAGCAAATTTTAAAAAGAAAAAAAGGGACAAAAAAAATCTCAAGTTCAATTGTAATGACCCTTTATATTATTTTTCCCTTCTATCTTTTAATGAATCCTTGAATCAGCTGTTAGCCATTTGATGTTTTAAAATATTTTTACTATTATTGTGTTTACTATTATTGAACATTGTTTAATAATATTGTTTATAATTATGAAACATATAAATATGTTGTAAATACAAATTATAAAATGTATTTATAGTTTTTTCCTAAAATAACTCTAGGAATCTCAATTAAATTAGAAGGGTTATTAGTTTATGAAGGTATTTATTACTGTATTTTTTCATTTTACATGGAAACAAAGGGTATTTGATCATATTTTAGCGAATATCTATGTGATGGTCTGTGTGTTTTGATTTAAGCTGATTGATTTGCTTTGTTTTGCTGAAGTGGATCAAGGGATTTGCATTAAGGAAGGGAGTTTGCTGGCTGCTCTGCTCAGGTTGTAGGAATTCTTGATTTCAAGAAAGGTTTGATGTTGTTTCTGGTCTTGCACTCAACCTCAGCCAGGGTGCCTCTAGGAGAGTAATAACACCTGCTGTTCGGCTTTAGCAGGCTCTCTTTATTTAAATTATAGCCTCGGGTTCCAGATGTGTGGAAAGCTTTTCTCAAATCTGTGGTGTGCTATTGTCGAATATGTTAACAGTGTTTATCCTGCTACTCAAAATGGATTCAAGATGGAATAGTAGAAAGTCCCTGAAAAAATAGGGAAGATACCAGTGAGAAAGTAACTCATGACAGAAAATAACACATTTTGAAGTAGTTGTATTTCTTAGAAAGATATCTTGTCTGGTATCAGATACCTATGAAACTTTTTATTGAAAACTCTAGGAAATGTTACATTCTTTCTTGCTCTCCCCTCTTTTTTATTTGATCGAGATTCCAGGCACCAAGGTGGCTTCATTTTCCTTTGGGGTTTTAATTTCTATTAGGTGAAAGTTATTGAGAAAATAAAACTTCTTGTTATATTTGCCAAGGAGATAGTAGGACCAAAGATGCCTTAAAAGCCTATATAGCATTCCGATGAGTAGAATGAATGGTAGTAGGTTACCTAGTGAGATAGTAGCCCTGATGGCATTGGTGGTCAACATTTGGGCTGCTCATTGACAAGTTGGTGGTTCACACTCGTAAATGAGGGATGGAGCTATTTGTTCCAGTAAAGATTTACAGCCTCTGAAACTCTATGTAGAGTCTGCATGAGTCAGAGGTAACTAGATGGGAATGGTACCTTTTGAGAAGTCTAGCTCTTGGCCAAAAACACAGTGTGGTTTTTTTTCAGGTCTGACCTTAGGCAATTACATAGGAATTATCAGACAGCACTCAAAAAGGAAAGGGCCTTCACCAAATTCAATAGACAGTATACATTCCATGGACGGCTGTCTCTGAGGTTTCAGTCAAGTATTGAGCACCCTACGCTCTAGGCTTCAAAGGCATATTCTTATAATATCTATACTCCTGGCACTAGCATCTCTATCCTCCATCCCAGCCTCATTGTGACACAGTACTCAGTAATTTTTTACCAGTAGTTCTTAGCAGTGAGATGGGTCCTTTATCTGTGCTGTACTACCTGGTCCTCACTCAGGTGCTCTTCCCAGGGAGACATGAAACAGAGGGGTCAGGTACCTTCTTTCAGAGTATCTCTTTTGATAATTCTGCAGTGATTAAAATCGAATCACTTGGCTCATTGTTCTAATTGGCTACTCTTTTATATGGAAACAGCTCAGTGCAGCTTAGTGCTCTGACATAGCATTGCTCCTGAGATCAGAATCAGAATGTGGACCAAACAGGGAAATCATTTCCTTTTAAAATGGATAATAATAATATGTCACACAATCAGATCTCCTAGTGTTGGCATTCAAGATAAAAATCAATAAGGATGAGTGGTTAAAACCCAACAGTGTCCGCACCAAAATTTTAAAACATTTTGATTAAACACACA
>NW_022103915.1:66535055-66539645 GCF_000313985.2 Echinops telfairi
TGAAACTTGCTTTCATATTCAATTATGCATAGGTCCCTGTCTCCCAAATATAATTTTCAACCTGTCAATTTATGAAGTGATTCTCAATGTCATTGGGATTGTTGTGTCATTTTTCTTTATTTCAGAAGATGGTTCTAGGAAAGAAAATCATTTTCCTAAGGTCACAAAATCTCACTGCATTGAGATCTTGAGCATTCTAAGAGATGGCATCATGATGTGGAAGTGCATTCCCAGAAGTCTTAATAATGCAAATTCTGGGGTGTTGCAGTGACCTTTCAGTTACACCTGTAACTTCATGATACTAACTGAGAAGCAGACAAGCAACCTGCTTAGCCTGCTGCTGACCTTGAGCTAGTTACTCATTTGCTAAAACTCTATTTGAATTCAACATTGGCATTCATACTTGAACTTAGGGTAGAAACAGAGACATCTCATGCATATAAAAGTGATTAATTTCAGAATTCAATTAACTGATAAACTGGTCCATTGTTCTTTTAGATGCTTTTCCTCGTCTAGTTTTAAAATTAAGTCCTTTTAAAAATAATTTTAACTAACACTGTCTAAATAAACTTCCTAAGAGAATTTTTCCTGATGATATCTGCTTTCCTCAGCTTACAGAAAATCCCTGTTTATCCATTGAGCAAATATATATTGACTCCATTCTGTTTTTAACAGGCTAGACACTGGCAGGGAAAAAATGGTATACAAGCTATTGATAATTTTAAAACCTCATTTAAAAAAAAGCATTTCAGTGCAAAAAGCATGATGTAGAATATAGCTTCTACAACGATTCAGACAAGGGGATAGAGGTGTAAATTCTGTAGTCAAGAAAGGGTTGGTAGCAAAAGGAGAATTTCAGACATGTAATAACACAGGACCCAAAATAAATGCAATAAAAAGCTAGTTGAGCCTAGAACCACTGGGCAGTGATTGTTGCTAGACGGAGATAGCTAAGATAGAGAATAAAATTATGAAATTAGGAGGGAGCTTGACAGTGTGTGGAAAAATTTTTATTGTCTTTCAATCCCATTTTCCATAAAATTTTTGAAGCCCTCTTGTACTTAAGACTAAATTATGGAACACGTAAGAAAGGTTGAAGAATACTTATTTAAGTAATTTAAGCCATAGAGGAGTTTATGCTAATCTTGCTAAAACCAAATTTTTAGTATCAGAGAAAGCCCCTTTCCTCAAAAATGAGTGATTCTTTGCAGAATTATCACATATCCATACCTTGCTCCCCATCATCCTTTAGGACAGTGGTTCTCAACCTGCCTAATTCTGTGACCCTTTAATACAGTTCCTCATGTTGTGGTGACCCCCCACCCATAAATTATTTTCATTACCACTTCATAACTGTAATTTTGCTACTGTTATGAATCGGGTGACCCCTGTGAAAGGGTCATTTGACCCCAAAGGGGTCACGACCCACAGGTTGAGAACCACTGCTTTAGGAAAAAGAAAAAGGATCTCTAAGCACACAGAATCACAGTTCCTCATATTTCCTGAAAGGCTACAGGTTCTGTTGTTAGCAAGGAAGCTTGGGAAAGAATGATTCTGGCTCCTTACAAGTGCTCAACAGTCCTGACTCCTTAATACCTGAGCAGTGAAGACATGGCCCGTGTGACCACAGCAACACAAGGGAGGGCAGATCCTGATGTCCCATACACCAGGCAAGCAGGCCACAAACAAACAACCAGTTGTGGGTGAGCAGATTCCAGGTTAAGGCCATTGCTGATAGAACTGTGCTCCACGTACTTTTCCATGATGGATTTGATAAGAGTAAATGGAAAAGGCTTTCTTTAAAGAAGCCTCTAGATAAGACTTTAGATCAGTAGCAGTGATGCCGAATGAATACTTCAAGCTCTTTCGAGTCAGAAAGCCTGTCTCATGGCAGTAGCTCACTTTTTAGGCCAGGCTGCAAAAGCGGGAGCAATGTACCCACCGCTTAAAATACACTGAAACACACACTCTGGTATTTGAAACAGGAATTGTTTCCTCAATTATGCCATAGGATGGCAGTAACTTTTATCAATCGATTTTATATCAAGCCTAAAGGCTATATTTCTTGTTCTCAGAAAATAATTGGAACAATTTATTTGTTTCTCCCTATGTGTCTGACATGGTTAATTAAATTAATAAATTAACTTGTATAAATTGAAGCATAATATTAATAGTACACTAAATGCTAGAAGCCTAGCCACCATGGTTATAGTGTTCAGCTGAAACCCCCAGATGATCCACAGAGAAAGGCATGGCAATCTGCGTCTATGAAGATCTACAACCTTGGAAATCCTCGATGAACTCTTCTGTCCTTTTGGGTCAATATGAGTTGGAGTCAACTTGATGGCAGTGTTTTGGGGTGTTTTTGTTGTTGTTGTTTTAATAACAAATGCTTACTTTTTTCCAATAGCACCTGAACCAAGCATTCCCAAGGTTATTGCTCCAAGTTCACAGATGAGGAACTTGAGGCAAAGAAAAATAAAGCAGCCTCCTCATAATTACAAAGGAAGAAATTACTGAAATGAGAACTTGAATCAGAGCAGTATGGCACTATATCCTGTGTTATTTGAATTATATAAGCCTGCTTCCCCAGCAGAAACTCAAAATGTACATGTTAAAATAGAAAGTAATATTTTTCAGAATAATAAATGTATTTTCTTGCATAACACCCTCAACAATGGCATTTGAGAAAAACACATTTATTATTAAATAAAATAAAATATTAAATATATATTTCTACTCCATAGTTTGAATCATGCTTAGAATCATGCCTGAGGAATCAAAGGCCTGAATTGATGAAATATCAATTGAAATGTTCCAAGAAGCAGATGAAACAATATAGATGCTCACTCATATATGCCTAGAAATTTGAAAGACAGCCACTGGCCAATCAATTGGGAGAGAGTCATGTGTGTACTCATTCCAAAGAAAGAGAACCCTAAATAATGTGGAAACTATCAACAATATCATTAATATCACAGGCAAATAAAATCTTGCTAAAGATAATTCAAAAATAGCTCCAGCAGTACATAGAGTTTACAGAAATTCAAGGCAGATTCAGAAGAGGATGTGGAACAAGGGATGTATCATTGCTAACCTTAGATGAATCTTGGTTGAAAACAAAGAATACCAGAAGTACGTTTAGTTGTATTTGATTGATTATGAAAAACCATTCAACTGTGTGGCTCATAACAAACTATGGATAGTAGGGAATGGGAATTATACTTAATGGGAATTCCTTACTATACTTAATTCCCATAATTAAGAAGAGTTAATTATGCATGTGGAACCTGGATATGGACTAAGAGGCAGTTGCTAGACCGAAACAATTAAATGATGCATTTTTAAAACCAGGAAAAGTGTGCATCAGGTTTGTAGCATGGGATGGAGTGAAATTTTGTAATATGACCCTTCTACTCATATCTTTGTGACTTGTATCAAATGATGGAATAGGTCTTTGCAAACAGGGAGTACTTAAAACTAATAGAGGGGATTAGTTGGTTTTCTTACCATCTCACCGCCTCCCTGACTATAAGGATGAAGCAGGAGCGGAGAGAGAAAGCGCAGGGCCATCAGAAGAACATGTTCCAGGTCTCTGTCTAAAGTGGGGGAGGCTGAAGTCAGAGATACCAGAGACTGTGGCATGAGGTATCAGATTTGCATCTGAGACAATAGAGTACTATGGAATTGTGAGAGAGGAGGGCTGGCCCCATGGGCCCACAGAGGCAGAAGCCAAGGAACCATGTGACAGAGAGTCTGAGAACTGGAAAGGGACTCAAGTGCTGGCTGGGGAGAGGTGTTTCTGTGGATGATGACTGTATTCTTACTGTTTACTGATCCTGGCTTTTGGTCACAAATTAACTTCTTTAATTAGCCCTCATAATTATGAGTATTATCCATGAGTTCTGTGTGTTCATTGTCATGAATTCTTGAACCCAGAATATTAGAAAAGTATGAAATGAATGGCTGAACCAGAAAAAGGTAAATAAAGACAGAGAGTGGAGGCAAGTCTGAGCCCTGCTTCATGGCAATAGGGACGGCAGAGGAGATCAGTTAGGGTCAGCCCCTTGCCATATCCTTTCCCCGTGCTTATTTGATTGTATGCTGAGCAAATAGTTTGAGAAGCTGCAGTCCATGAAAAGGAATGCAATACCAGGATTGGAGGAAGGCTCACTAGCAACCTGTGAAAGGCACATGGCCTAGCTCGGGGACATCAAGGCGTACTTGGAGTCCTTACTGATGAAGATCAAAGACTGCTGTCTTTAATATGTATTACACCTCAACATAAAGAAAATAAATATCCTCACACAATCGGGTCAATAAATAGCACAATAATAAACGGAGAAAAGTTGGACCTGTGAAGTATTTCATTATACTTGGATCCACAGTCAATATTCATAGAAGCAAGCCTCCATCAGGAAATCAGTGACATGTTGCATTAGACAAATGTGCTGTAAAGGAGTTATTTACAGTGTTACAATACATAGATGTACTTTAAGACAAAGGCTCAATTGTCCTATGTGATATTATTTTCAGTCACTTCACATGTATTCAAACTCTGGACAATGAATTAGGAAGACTGTAGAAGGA
>NW_022103915.1:66542359-66565933 GCF_000313985.2 Echinops telfairi
TGTGCTCTGGTTGACTCAACCCTTCCTGTGACCCTTCTGTGAAGGGATGTCCCATTGTCTACAGATGAGTTTTGGGTCTCTGATCTGACCCACCTCATTCTCAACAATATATTTGTTTGTTTGTTGTGGGTCTTCTGTTGCCTATTACCTGATCCCGTTGACATCTCATGATTGCACTGGCTGGTGTGCTTCTTCCATGTGGGCTTGTTGATATTCTGTTAGATGGCCGCTTGTTTAACATCAAGCCTTTAAGACCCCAGATGTTATATCTTTGATAGCTGGGCACCACCCACTTTTTTCACCACATTTACTTATGCAACCATTATTGTCTTCAGTGATTGTGCCAGGAAGGTAAGCATCACAGAATGCCAGGTTGTTAGAACAAAGTGTTCTTGTATTGAGGGAGGGCTTTATCAGAGGCCCGAAGTCCATCACTACCTCAGTGTATTGCTATATAAATATATGTACTTAGGCCAATACCTCAATTTTTATGAATTAATGTATTTACATATGTACACACCTACACCTATGCTTACACCTCTGTCCATAGCTTTACTTCCTAGATCTTTCCTCTGTTTCCTTTTACTTTCCTCCTGCCCCACTATCACACTGCCCTTCTTCCACCTCTTAGTAATTCCTCTCAGCTAGATTGATGTTGCTCCAACAGCCCCAGGATCTCTACTTCCTCCTTGTTGTTGATTTTAACTCCCTAGTTGTCCCCTTGTCTATGGCGTCGTTTGCTCACCACTCCCTCCCTTCTGCCGCCTTCTGACCCCAAGTGCCACCGATACCATTACTTTCTCCTCAAGCTTGCTTCCCATGCCTGTCTTATATAAGTAGGCAAGCCAACAATAACAGATACCAAACAAAAAGAAAACAAAAGTTTGAATAAAAAGAGAAAGAGATCCAAAAAAAAGCATACAGAATTCCAGATCTGTCTGCTGACCTTTATGATTATCTCCCCACTGGTCCTAGGGAAATTCCAGGAACTGCCCCTCCTAGTCTGAAGTGTATTCTGGGGGCTCCTCAGTGACTAGGTGGCTTGGGTTGGCTCCCGTTGCTGATATATTATGTTCCCTTCTTGGTTCACCCCACTGTTCAGGCCAGACTAATTCGCCACTGTGTTTCCCCAGTATTGTCCTCTGTCACAGTGTGCTGCAGTGAGGGGACTTCATGTCTTGAGCTTTGTCGGCCCTAGTCTTCTCTGTGCCTTAGCCACTCCATGCAGGGACGTCATCTCCCAGGCTTCCTCTAGACCATCCCTCTTTTTCTTTCTTGGTTTGCTTCATTCTGGGCATGGCATGCTGGCCCCGCTCCCCAACCTCCAGGTTTAGTGTTGTCCTCTGTAGCACATACTTCAGTGGAGGGGGTCAGTTTGGTTCTGATAGGGGCCGGTCCTGAAGCCCACTCTTTTCAAGAATTGCTCCATGTGGTTATATGTCCCATGATGAGGTCTGCAAACCACTCATAGTATACTTGAGTCTTCCCGAGAGCACTGTCCTTATAAGCTGTGTTAAACATCACCACAGTTTCTGGGGCATTTTTTCCCGAGCAGGAAACTAAATTTGACAGGTGCACACTGTTCTCTTAGATCAGCTATAACAAAAAATGAGGTTAGAGACAAACTTCTTTTACTGAAAAATTCACTGTGACCAGAGAGAACCTTTCCAGGTGAGACCACTGGGTGCAGTAACTCAGAACAAATTGCTTGATGCTCGTCTAGTGGGAAAAATGCATACTACAAAAGCTCTGCCTAGCGGAGGTTTTTTCCATTTTGGGGGGAGGGTACCCCCTCTTAGATCTAATAACCAGAGAATAATGAGTTAAAAGTGAGAAAATGAAAAACCCTAGCACTGAATTTTGAGATAATATACAAAGAAGAAAGGGGAAGAATAGTCCAAGAGATGTAAAGGAAACAAAACAAACAAAAATGTCAATGCGAAAACCTGGGAAAGGAGGGTTTTAAGGGGAAAATGATCATCAATATTGAATTATTTTGAGATAACGAATAAGATACAACTTTAAGTAATGTTGAAGTCACCAATACATAGGTCGTTGGTAACCTCATGGAGTGCTGTGTGCATGGACTCCCCATGAGTCAGGCTGGTCTAAGGCCTAGAGGGACAAGGGTGTGGGTTTACTGGATGTTTTCTCTTGTTTGTTTGCCAGATGAGAGCAGCAGGGAAATAGATTAAAGCTGCTCAAAGGGTAGGTGGGATAGACTGTGATAACAGCATTCCGAGACACACCAAATAAAACCCTTTTAAAAAACTTCATCTGAGGAATGAGACAGGATAATAGTCGATGGGGATCAGGTTTGCAGTAATGGAATTTTGTTTATAGTGTTCTTTTGAATAGGAAACAACATGAAAAAAAAAGTTAAGTTAGGGGTGGGGTTTTACTCGTGAAGGAATGGTTGAATATATAATACAGAGAAAGAATAGTGATAATATCTGAGAAGAAAGATGAAGAAAAAATGTAAAACACAAGTATATGATTTGCTGTTGGTTATGGTATTCGGAATAGCCAGGGCTAATTCAGATATGTATGAACTGGGAGTGTGCGGTGAGTGCCTATAAAAGTCTATGAGAAGCATAAACAGGTACATTTTTTTCATTTATGATAAAGGATATACCTGATGGAAAATGAATTAACTATAGAGAATAGATTGAGCGAGTATGCAAAGTTGGTAATGCACTACCCCCATGGAGTAAGGTACCGTAACTGAGTCCTGGTGACCCAGTGGTTAGGCAGATAACTGAAAGATTGGAGTTGAACCCATCGGCGGCTCTATGTGAGAAAGATGTGGCCGTGTGCTTTCATAAAGATTTAGAGCCTTGAAAACTATATGGGGTAATTCTGTTTTGACTTTTTTTTCATGGCCACCTAGTAGTTCTAACTCATAGTGACCCTGTAGGACAAGATAGCACTGCTCCTGTGGGCTTCTGAGATTGCAATTCTTTATTGTAAAATGTCTCCTAGGTCGAATGGCTAGCCTTGAGGTTAGAAGCCCCACACAGAATGGACTATACCACCCAGGGTCTGCTCACTTTTTTTATATGGTTACTGAAAATTGGAATGGCAATGAGTTTGTTTTACTTCAGAGTAAAATAAAGAACAAATCCCACTGAAGGTTTTGGCTTTCCTAAATATACCAAGTCCAAAACTTTCTACATTTATCTACTTTGTAATTTGTTAGATAGGGGTAGGAAGATTAGCATTTCCAAATTAGAGTAATTTTCTAATTAAATATTAATAATTATATTCAATAGATAATCCTAGTTCAGAACTCATTTTTTTCCTATTACACTCAGAATAAAGTTCTATACATTTAGGTTTGTGGAGGATGACATGAGCTCAGGTATTTTGGAATCTTTTACACAGTTTCTTTCCTAAAGAGAACATTGCAAATTTATGTACCAGTATTTCTAGTGCCAAAACTGTTTATCTTCTGCAAATACACTAAAAGGTAATTTCAATACCCCAAATAAAAAATACTTAGAATTTTTGATTACATAATACCTTGATCCTTGTATTACATTGTATATAAATATAGCATTTACCTTCTAAAACAAGTTTTCTTGAAAACAGGCAAAATAATGTACTTTTATGAATGAATTATTCATTTTTAAAACTCAACTTGATTTTAGAATTCTTTCAATATTCAGATATCCCATAATTTGTGGTACTTACCTTGAATTGGAATTGTAAACAGGAATGTGAAATTAATTTTAATTAATAAAATACAAATGAAAGTTTAAAAAATTAACTTGACTGTTATCCATGAATTCTTTTGCACTACAATGTTTTTACCAGTTCAAATGTAAAAGGTATAGTCATTCTTTATGCCAAATTAATTTGAATGTTGAACTATACTTTTTGCAAGAATCCAAGTACGCTGTTGAAGCAGCTGCTGTGCTAATTAACTGTTAGACCTTCTCTTCTCTGATGGTAAGCCTGCTCCTTTCCAAATAATCATGAGAAAAACACCCATACTCGCTGCCATGACTTGACTTTGACTCATGGGCAGAGTAAACTACACCAGTGGGTTTCTGAACAAATTCATTGGGAGTAGAAAGCCGCATCTCTCTCCCGTGGAGCAGCTGCTGGTTTCCAACTGCTGACCTTGTGGTTAGCACTCCAACATGTAACCACGACACCAAGAGGGCGCTTGGCATGAGAACATGTGATGCAACTTAGAGTCATCAACCATTAAGGCTGCCATTATGTTCTTACCAAAAACACTGCAAGTGTTACATCCACCAAACAGTTTAAATTGGCTGGGTCATGATAGTTTCTTTACTGGTAGCAAAGTTGGTCAAAAAGAAGAAAGTTCAAATGTAATATAGTCTTTCCTGAAAGGAGGATGCCCAATTATCCCAGAAACTGTCTTTAATAATCCCCACAAATTCTAAGATATCATTGTTAGGTAGCCAGAATAGAGACAGAGGGTTTTCCCTCCCATGCCTGCACAGGCACCCTAGAGGAGACTGGAAGGGACTCAGGAGACCATGAGACACCCATCAAACTGGGCATGCTCAAACTCAGGCCCAAAGCCAGGTGAGCAGTACACCTGGGAGGCAAATCTAGGCCCAGGCTCATGACCCCACACAGGGGGCTTACCACAGCCAATAAGGTCAACCAATAACTTCAACCATGCCTCCCTAGCCAGAGGCTTGAAATACCCTGGCAGCAGGAAGGCCAGTCTCTTTGATGCCGCTCCTGGTCAGTTGCAGGTCGGAGGGGGACCCTCTCTCCTAACTTACTCTCCCCCCAACGCCCGCTTGTGTTATGCGCTCTCTCTCTGGCCTCTGTTCCACACATGTGGGTGTGCTGGTCCACGAGATTGATCATGTCCAGCTGTGAACTTCCACGCAGCTTCCACGTGATGTGGAACTCTTCCCTGAAACAGAGTGTACTCCTGAGAGGTGAAACCAGAAACTGCTCCCATGCTGCATAACAACTCACTTGGATTACAAATGGGCTTCGCTGTGAATTCTTTCTCGTGGAAGCCAAGAACTGAGGTTTTACCCATTCAAGAAACCTCACAATTCCAACCATTGAAAACTTGCCAAAAAGAAAATATCTTCTGATGTGTGTATATATATTTTTTAAACATTTTATTAGGGGCTCATACAACTGTTATCGCAATCCATACACACATCAATTGTGTAAAGCGCATTTGTACATCATTCTCAAAACATTTTCTCTTCACTCAAACCCCTGACATTAGGATCTCATTTTTCCTCTCCCTCCCTGCTCCCCCCTCCCTCATGAGTCCTTGATAGTTTATAAATTGGTATTTTGTCATATCTTGCCCTGTCCGACGTCTCCCTTCACCCACTTTTCGGTTGTCTGTCCCCCAGGGAGGAGGTCACATATAGTTCCTTGTAATCGGTTCCCTCTTTCCTGCCCATTCTCCCTTTACCCTCCTTGTTTCGCCACTCACACCACTGGTCCTGTAGGGCTCATCCGCCCTGGATTCCCTATATTTTTATGGTAACTTTTGTATATAAATATTTTTATTTAAAATTTCAACTATATAAAACATTAAGAAAAACATTAATAATATTGGAAGAGATTGATGATTTACCCTTTAGTTCAGAATGGTTTAAAAAAATGTATGAAAAGGAGACATGAAGTCCTACCCTTACTTAACCGTTAACCTACTCTGGGAATTATTCTGGTAGATAGAAAATATCAATGATGAGGGTTGTTTCTGTTTCGGAGGCTTCCGTGCGCAAAATAAAGTAAAACTTAGCCTTTGTGTCTCCATTACTGTTTTGATGAAATTGGAGGATATTTTTTATGACAGCAAGTCTAAAATGCCTACGTGTTAGTCTGGGTACTTTGAAGAAACAAATCCACAGAAACTCATGTATAAGAGAGAGTTTTATAAAAAGGTTAAGTGCACATCAAGAAAACATCCCAACCGAGTGTTGCCCAAGCCCACAAGTCCAACATTAACCCATTAAATGTCCAACACCAATCCACAAAGTCCTCCTCCATCTCACAAAACACACACTATGACGCCAACTGCAGGAGGAAAGCCGAGTCAGTGAATATATAAGCATCTCAGCACTGGCAGGGCTCTGCATGCGGCTGCTCCAGCACCAATGGCTGCATCAGGGTAGGTCCATGTGGCTTCTCCTTGGGGATGTCTTGCAGGAAGTGAACCTTGCCAGCTGAAGCAGGGAACTGGCTAAGGCGGCTGCACCCTGATCTGACCATCAGAAAGCAAGAGACCTGAGAACTACAAAGACGAGGCTCACTGAGCCACTTATCCCTCCGCCCTTCATTCAATCCCACATGTGTTTATCGGTCAGGTTGGCACAATAAACTAACTACCTCAGCCTATGTCTAAAAAATTAAAGCTGCTGTCACACCCTGGGGGTTTTGCTGTTGGACATTGGGGTGCTTGTCGCAAGGTACCAGTTGGAGCCCCTCAGCCTCTCCTCGGGGCAAAGGAGATTTCCGTACCAGGAAAGGTTTACAGGGTAGAAAACCCTCAGTCACTCTATGATGCAGGGTCCCTGTGAGCCGGCATCGATTCTCTGGCAGTGAGTCTGATTTGAGTTTGAAGACGCCTTAACAGGGTTCCTGTGACTTAAAGACGTGAACCAGGACAGCAGTGGTACCAATCACCTGTATGACCCATTTCAAATATAAGATACTAAGATTCTGTAGGTCTTCTGAATCACAATTTCATTTGAAAAAAAATAGTAGCTAAGAAGGAAAGCAGTGTAATGTGAGATGGATATAAGAAAAGAGAGAGAGAAAGAGAAAAGGAACCCTGTTCTACAGGCTCCACTAGGTACCACGGTGTAAAAATGTTATCTTTTAAGATTAGAAATTTCTGACTCAGCTTTCCTTTCAGTTGTATGAAGTGCCTGATTAGATATTTGCAGCATAGTTAAATGGAAAGAAACAATAATAACTTGTTATTTCATTTTAATGTCTCAATATTATAGTCATTTGTACAGAATTTGTTAATTTTTGGTCACTAAATCATTTTGTATTTTCTTTTCCAAACTTTTAAAAATTATTTTAGCTCAAAATATGCATATTGTGAGGTGGAGAACAGATGTAGCTAGAACTTCCTGTATAATCTGAATTTTTTTCTAATGTATTAACATTAAATAATGTTTTCCTTTAAAACTGATGTAAGAGTTGTGTAAATGTAAGCACATTTTATTATGGGTTATAATACGGCTTAAAAGAATATTTTTACTTTGATGTTGAAAACTGTAATTTTTCATCACACCTATAATAAAGTAGCTTATATAGGTATATCCATGCATACCACATAGAATTTTTAAGTTAAGTAAAATTATCACTTGTATTAGTATAGTTATAACTGAATAAATTGTTGCTTCTATTTTCAAATTCGTTGAGCTGTTAAAGTTTCACATTTTAAATGGTATCAACCCATTTAGAAGTTTGAAAATTCAGGGACTGTTTAAAGATTTCACTGTTTCCTTCTGAAAAAAAATATGCACATTTAAAAAAGAAATTGCTTTTATGTATGAACTCAAGTTATCCTGTAAAATTTCACTTCTGGTACATTAAAATCACCTTAGTGCTCCATCTTTTTCCTACTTATAACCTTACGCGCTTGACTTTCACTCCCGAGGGCAACTCCCGCTGTTCCATCTTCTCCGTCTTTGTCAGCTTAGCCATCAGATATTAGTTTTTCAAGGCCAGGCTCAAATGTCAACAGGATGCAGCTCATCTCTAAAAGTATCAGGGATAATTCATTGCTTCTTTATCCTTATTTCCGAAGATAATTATATTTATTTCTAAGAGCATGTTTGTTTCATTTTATAAACAAAAAGCACTTAATATGGTCACTGTTTATGTGACAATGCAATAAATTTTATAGTATCAACACCCTGCACCACCTAACCAGTATTCTTTACGAAAACTCAGCATGATAAAACATAAACCAACTGTCTCCATTTTCTCGTAGCTGTGTAACAAATTACTATATATTTATTGGCTTAAAGTAACACCCAATTATTATCTCACAATTTCTAAAGATCAGAAATCCAGGTACAATCTACCTGGGCTTTCTGTGCAAGGTCACAGCATGCTGATATCAGGGTGTTGGCTGGGGCTGTGATTCTTACTAGAGCTATTCTTTCAAGGCTAATGGGATTTTGAAGAATTAAGTTCCTTGCACTAGATGACTGAGATCTCTTCCTTCCTACTAGTTGCTCCTCAGGAATGGCTTTTGGTTTCAGTGACTGCATGCTTGTCCTTGTTCTATGAACTTCATAGACAGTGCACAATACAAATGTGCATGTTTTTCCTCTCATGCCAACAGGATTACATGTCTCTGATGTAATCTATCTCCAATAACATGTCAGACCTCCTGTTCGGAGGGCTTCCCATTAGGCAGGCTGAGGAGATATAGGATAATCTCCCTTTTAGCTAATGCAACTAAGTACAGATTTGAATGATATTTCTAAATCCATTTTATCATATGACAAAATATTCAGAGTGATCAGATGACATAAAATTTTTATCATATGACATAAAAGAATCAGAGTGATGTCTCATCAAACCCACAACTCCCACACTCTAAACGGAGGAAATTACATGATATGGCTCCTGGTCCTAGAGAGAAGAACCACGTTCACTCCCCTGCCCCATGCCCAGGACCAAATTCCTGTAATTTTTGAATACATACCTTCTATGGCACAAGGGACTTTTCAAATGTGATGCACTTAAGGACCTTAAAATGGAAAGATTATTTGGTGACCCAAAGTAATCACCAGGTCCCTGACAGAAGAAGGCAAAAAGGTCAGAGATAGAGTAAGGAAATGTGTTGAGAGAAGCTGGCATTAGAGAGACTTGAGAATAACACATTGCTAACTGTAAGGATGGAGCCACGAGTCAAGGCATATATATGGGCAATCTGTAGACCCTTGAAAAGGCAATGAGACAAGGAGGAAATTGATCATTATGCTCTTATGGGAAGAACATCGTCATGGTAGGGAGTGATGAAAAGGGCTCAAAATCCAAGACATTAGCCTTCCAAATGACACTAAACGGAAGACAAGCTGATCACTTATCTGATAAAAGTCTTGCATGTGAAATATATAAAGAACTCTTTATACAAGCAATAAGGGGACACACCACCCAACCAAAACGGATAAGGGATTTGAAGACATATTTCATCAGAAAAAATATAAAAGAGTAACATATGAATGTGTTCAATATCTTGCGAAATTATATCAGGCAAGCTCCAGCTTCATTTCAATCACCAAGTCCAAATGTTCCAACTGCTGTTGCTTCCTCTTTGTCCCCAGGAATTGCATGCCAATCACCAATAATTATCAATGCATTTTGATTGGCTGGTCAATTTCTGATGGAAGTCATTGGTAGGATTATTCAGTTTATCACTAGTTTTGTGGTTGGTGCATAAATTTGAATACTGGTTGTACTGATTAGATTTCCTTAAAGGAAAATAAATACAATCATAACACAGACTGCATTGTATTTCACAATGGATTTTGCAATGTCATTTTTGACCATGAATGCAGTGTCATTCCTCTTGTGTTATTTATGACATAGTAAACCATATGGAAATCGTAATAAACCACACCAGTCCATTTTGGCTCACTAATGCCTAGGGTACTGATATTTATGTGTTCAATTACATCTTTGATGACTTCCAATTTTCCTAGGTTTATACTTTGCACATTTCAAGTTCTGAGCATTAGCCGATTTCTGAAGCTATTTCCCCTTACTTTGAGTCATACCTCATCAGCAAATGAGGATCCCAAAGGTTCCATTCCAATAGACTTTGCCAGACTCATGGTCAAGTCCACTCAGAAATCAACTCCTCCTCAGTCACAGTTGAGTGCCTTCTAACCTGAGACTACTCCTCTGGCACTATCTCTGACAGTGTTCTGTTTCCAGTCATGAGGTCTAGGGATCTAACAGTGTTTCAAAGTTGTGCATACGGTTTTCAAAGGCTCTTTTCTCCAAACTGGGGCACTGAGTCCTTTTTTGTTGTCTTCTCTTAGTCTGGAAGCTCTGCTGAAATCTGTCCACTTTGGGTGACCTTGCTGACATTTGATGCATCAGTGATAGAGCTTTCAGTGTCACAGCAACATATAAGCCCTCAGTGTGACAAACTGACAGATACGTGTGGCTAATCATCATATTTGTCAGTTATTCGCACTCAGCTATCAATTTCCTTGCTGAAGAAGCTTAACTGATATTTTTCCTAATCAATTCTAAGTTCTCTGCTGAAGAAATGTTGGTAGTACTCTTTCTAGATAAATGTAACATTATATGCTTCATTGAAATTGAATCTACTTTAGGAGTTTTGTTTCCTCTTTAATGTGTAACTCTCTGAAAGTTGAGTTCATGGTGGATATTTTAATTCTCTAAATTCCTGGAAATTTTCCTGAGTATAGTAAGAACTCATTTTTAAGTGCCTTCAATATTACTAATGAAAATGTTGCTAAATATTTATGATTTTGTCCTAAGGATGACAGGACAAGTTACAACTGGATAATCATTTGGAACAACAAAAGATATCCAAAATTTAATCATCCATCATCGGTGGCTCAGTCAGCGCTGTGTGATACTAACCAGGAAACGCACAGGAGCGGTTCTGCCCTGGCCCATAGGTTTGCTACAAGTCGAGGTCGACTCAATGACAGTGAGTCTGCAGTTTGTTTAAAAAGAAGGCAGAATGAAGATTTCAACAAAGACAAGTGTCTACAGAAATCAGCTGGAAATTATGCTTATATATGTTAATAGAAAATAAAATGTCCACTAATAGAACAACTTAAGATCAGTCTATGAGTACAGAGGAACTTTAATAGTTTTTCAGTCTTGGTACACAAAATTATTGCATCTAGAGAGAGTTGAAAATTATCCCAGTCCACAATTATATGGAAAGGTATCACTGAAATCGGTTAATAGTTAAGCAACTTTCATCTCAAGGAATATTTATAAGTGTAAATGATTGACAAATATCAAAACAATCATATTAATCTAAATCAAGCTGTGGTTGTTAGGTGCCATGGCGTCGGCTTGGATCCCTAGAGACCCGTGCACCATGGAGTGCAACACAGCCCGGTCCTGAGCCGTCTTTATCACTGGCCTATCACGGAGCCCACGTCTGCGACCATGGTGTCAATCCACCTCATGCAGATCCTTCATCTTTTGCACTGCCCCTCCACTTTAAATCAAGTAGTATATTCACATTTGCTCTCACATATTAATAATACTTCTAAGAAATTTGATCATTAGAGTAATAGTTTTCATGACTAATTTAAAATGTGTTCCTGAATTACTATTTTAGACTGGTTAATTTGAAAAGTAAACAATTTTGTTGGAATATAAAATTAATTTAAATTTTTCTATATTTATAAGTCATATGTTAGATATTTATGAATTATCTAGTGCTAGAGAGTCTGTTCATCAGAAAATTAAATTATGTTAAAAAGACATTCAATATATTTATGTGTGATATTGAAAGTATTTAAAGTTCTCAAGAACTAAGATTAACTTTTAAAAGACAGATAGTATTAAGCCACCCTTAATACTAGAATATGTTATTATTAGATAAGTTATTATTAGAATATGTTGTATTTTGGAAATAAAATGGTAAAACTTTTGTACAAATTTAAATCATAAAAACTACATTTTATTTTGTTTGGAACTTCCAAATGTGAATGTTATATTCATAAACCAAAAATAATTTATGAATAGTATTTATACACATTTAAAAATAATCTAGGTCCACAAGCATAATCTCACAATTAGCATTAATTAAAAATAAGAAAATATAGATCACTGAAAATGAAAAGATTTACTCAAAAGTACACAACTATTTAGTGGCAGTCTCTTTAATATAACTTACACCTCAGCAAGTCTAGGTCAGTGCTGTAATTTACAGTGGAACATATACAGCCATTTGAATAAATAAATCATTAATGAGAAAAACATCCTCTGGTGATGTACTCGTTTCACATTGGGATGCAATCCCCAAGGTCAGCAGTTCAAAACCACCAGCTGTTCCTCTGAAGAGAGACAGAGCTCTCTACTCCACTGTCTCAGAAATTACAGGGAAGTTCTACCCTATCCTATAGGGTCACTATGAATCTGCATCAATTCAATGCCAGAGTGAAGCAATGCGACAGAAAAATAGAAATGATATAAAGTGCTTTATAAACTTAACTTTGAACAAACACCTTTTCAACTTCCAAGCATACCTTTTCTTGGTTTGTTGAAATAGGGTGACACTTTCTGAGAAATATAAATGCAGTTGTATTAAGAACATTTTTAAGACCAGGGGGGCATCACTTGAATGCATTATTTAATATATACCGAAAGAACACGGAGCTACTTCATAAAACATGGTCAACATGACAGAAGCGTTTCACCCACAGGAAGCAGAGCTGTCTGCAAGTACTGGAAGAGTGATTTCAGGGGGATTCCACTGCTGTTTCCTAGATCTACAAAGCTCAGAGTTAAAAGACAACAGTTTAGTTTACAATTTGATTTTCTACATTAGACGCGGAGATGAGAGGGAAAATACTGTGTACGGTGGTGATTAAATAATGTGCTTACTATTGAAAAGGATGATGAAATCTCTATCCAGGGATCAGGAAAGGAAAGCAATCATCTGTTTTGAAAATTGAAGGTAAAATTCCCGTGTCTGCAGAAGAGTGAAATGGAAGGCATTTCCTGTCAGGGGGATCTTCTATCTGCACCGAAGAAATGGGATACAGAGAAATTAAATGACTCCCCAAAGCTTACAAAGAAAGCTGATATGTGGGGATGTATACGAATTGGGTGAAACACAAGAACATTTTTATTTCAATGGATGTAATTTGTGTCTACAAAACAAAAGAAACCTGAGAACTTATATATGACAAAGAAAACAGAAATAATTTTTTATTTATAAACATCCTTATTAAATGTGTAATAAAGTTTCTTACTTTATATTACTTCAAATTGGTTAATCACTCATATTTTTGACAAGGGAGGCATGGACTATCTAGAAAAATAGTAAGTAATTCAATTTTTTTTTATGTTTTCTGGATATATATGTGTGCTTATATATATTGCCAATAGAAATAGATTATGATTCCAGTCCATTGGACATTTAGTTTTCTATTTCAGTTGGCATTGTTTCTTATCATAATTTCAATGAACAGGCTAGTAATTTGAAAGGCAAAAATGTTCCTGAGACCTGCTATATACAATATCCCATAGGACCTGTTTAGAGCTAATCTACGAATTATGTACAGAATACTTACACCAAGACATTCAGTGTCATTCGGCACACTCAATGTACTTGGGATTTTAGATAAAAATATATTACCCTTAACATGGAAAGGTTTTCTGCAGCTGGGTTAGTTAATGTATTGTGCCAACCTGGTCTCTTGCTTTCTGATGGTCGGGCCAGGGTGAAGCTGCCTTGGCCAGTTCTCTGCTTCAGCTGGCAAGGCTCACTTCCTGCAAGACATCCCTGAGGAGAAGCCACATGGACCTACCCTGATGCAGCCCTGGGGGCTGGAGCAGCCGTGTGGAGACCCCTGCGCGCTGAGATGCTTACACATTCACTGACCCGGCTTTCCTCCTGCAGTCGGCATCATTGTGACTGTTTTGTGAGATGGAGGAGGACTTTGTCCACCTGGTATTGGACAGATGGATTAATAAATTGGTAGGGGTGTTTTCTTGGTGCACACATAACCTTTATATGAAACTCTGTCTTGTACACGAATTGCTATAGATTTGTTTCTCTAAAGTATCTATTATGGTACCTTGGGAGTGGGGTACTGGAGAAACAAATCATAAGATGGAGAGTAGATGTTTGTTGGACCTCTCCCTTATGGCAGTTTCTCTTGTCAAGCCAGAGGTCAGATATAGCCATACTGTTTACTCGGTGGTTTTCTGGGGGAAATATGGGAAATAGGAAAATAAAAAGTTTGTAAGCCCACTTTCAGCCATTAAAATTTGATCTTTAGATGGGTTTAGGCCATGTCTGCAAAGAAAACTTTGAAAATGTATGCCCCACCCAGTGCTTTGGAGTTCTCAGGAACCAGTGGTCTTTGTCAGAAGCTGGAAACAATCTGGAATCATGAAGAAAACTCCTCTCTGGGACTGAATGTTAAAGGGAGCCTGAGTGCAGGCTGAAATTCTTGCTAGGTGACCACCTGGATCTACTTGTTGAGTAGAAGTGGGAGAAATGCAGCAATAAAGAGACGGGTTGAGTTTGGCCACTGACACCTGTGGACTTGGTTTATAGCAAAACGAGAAAACGAGAAGACGAGAGTAGGTTGACTAGTCTAAATTTCATGAATAGCATGAGAGGGCTAGGCTTGTGGAGTATTGGTAAGAGCCCATGGTCTAACGGCAAGGCAACCAATTGGCATGCTGTGGAGGCTGAGTAAGGCAGCCCACATTGAGTTGACCAGAACCCAATCAGATGGAGATTTTTGAGCCTGTGAACTGGTGCATATTGTTGCTGACTTCATGAATGGCCTGTCGGGATTTGACTTTGCTTATGGATGCAGACTTCACAAGGTTCTAACTGGAATGAAGACTTTTTATGTCAAAAAATATGATTGTTTTCTCAGAGAACTGGGATGTTGTAAGTGGGCAGTATATAAATTGGATACCCAAAATTGGGGGAGATAAAGGCATGAAGTGGTTGACTTACAAACTTTCATAGGTGGGGGCACATATTCACAGTATTATAGGATTAAGGAGTAGGTGTTACTTAATTGCAATCGTGAAGCTAAAGAATTATGTACAGGTGCCAGGTTGGCAAGGGGTGGATTGAGTTAGTTAGTTTATTGTGCCAACCTGGCCGATAAACACAAGTGAGGTTAATTGAAGGGCAGAGGGATAAATGGCTCGGTGAGCCTTGCCTTATGAATTCTCAGGTCTCTTGCTTTCTGATGGTCGGACCAAGGTGAAGCTGCGTTGGCCAGTTCCCTGCTTTATCTGCGGGACTCACTTCCTGCAGGACATCCCTCAGGACAAGTCACATGGACCTACCCCAATGTAGCCCTGGGTGCTGGAGCAGCTGTGTGGAGACCCCTGCTAGCGCTGAGATGCTTACATGTTCACTGACTCGGCTTTCCTCCTGCAGTCGGCATCATTGTGTCTGTTTTGTGAGCTGGAGGAGGACTTTGTGGATTGCTGTTGGACATATGGGTTAATAGGTTAATGTTGGACTTGTGGGCTTGGGCAGCACTGGGTTGGGATGTTTTCTTGGTACACACTTAACCTTTATATAAAACTCTCTCTTTTATACATGAGTTGCTGTGTACCCAGACTAATACGGCAGCAAAATGAGAGACAGATCACTCCAACATCTTTCAGATGAGTAGACATCCATTTACCTGTCTACTAGAATTCTGTTTGCTAGTTTCTTTTGCAATTTACATAAACACATAAAATATATCTAGTTTAGGCAAGGTGCTAAATCTAACATGAGTGTTTACATGCTATAAAATCCATAAAATAGAAAAATTATCAATTTATACATGTGAATTATACCTTTCCAAGGTGTCTAGCTTATGGACTTGTGCCAGTAATTACTATTCAAAGAACTGGGACAACAAATCTTTCTAATTATTCAGAAAAGGTAAAAATGCTGCATATATTAATATGAAAAAAAACCACCTTTTATTCAGAGCTACAAGAATCCCTGTCTCTCCTTTTTCCATCACAAAGTTGCCAATTTAAAATTTGGTAGCATTTGAATGCAATATCTCCTGCAGTCAGAGTGTACCAGAGGATAGCATAGTAAAATATCCTTTTGTGACTCATATATTTCCCACTCTAGCTCTTACTGCATAGTGTGCTACTAATATTCTCATTTCCTTAGTCTATTTTTCTCTGAATTATGCTTGTATCTCATTAAGAAGCAGCTGGGAGGCTATGTCTAACAAAATGGATTATTACACCAGCAGAACAGAGTTAGATCTCTCAAAAATGTTTACTTTCACTCTGGAATATGGCAAACAATGCAGATATCCACACCTTTTAATAGAATTGTACTGCCAGGGAAGCACAGTACTGCCAGCCACAAGGCCAGCACTGAAAACTCTGCCACTCCAGGGGAGAAAGATGAGGCTCCTGGAAAGATTTACAGCCTCAAAAACTCGATACAGGGTCAATGGTAATGAGGGGTGTTTTGTTGTTGTTTGGGGGTTGTTTGCTTGTTTGTGGGGGGTTGGTTTTTCTTTGTTTTTATTATATAGCTATTTAAACTTGAGTTATTATTGTTAATTAGTGTAACACTGGCAACCAACTGGAAACCCACGGTATATTTTCTTTGCTACTCTTTTAGCTTCTCAATAAAACGAAGATTATGGAGTGAGAAGTAAGTGAAGGAAGAAATACCACATTCATTAAAGATGTTGAACTGAGGACGTTTCTTTCTGTTTATTTAGTATAGGAGCATTTTAAGTTTTCTTGTTCTGTGTTAAGTAATTAAGACTCGGTAACACCGAGTAAAGCATGAGCTCCCTCATGAAAACAAGTATTTAGAAATGAGCTAAAGGACAAAAAGTAAAGGTCACCAGTGTCAGTGATAAGAAAAAAATTTACCCTCAAAAGATAACAATTGCATATAATCTAATTTTATGCTTCATGGATGAGCATTGCACAACTCTCTATTATAGTGTCATGGGTCTCCTTTTGCATTTCCTCTGCCTTATTCATATACACAAGTATTACACGTTCTCTTCACAGCTATAGACTCTGCACTTCGAAGAATGACCAAGAAAATTGTATAACTTAATTTAATTTCTCCCATTAAAGAGAAAAAAAGTACATTAGTAATTGTGGTAGTTACATAATCTGGTGTCCATTTGAAGATTAAGAGTGTAGGGGTTGAATCTTGCCTGTCAATCAGTATATAGCCAATGAGGCCTCTTTGTGCGCATGGCCTTCTGAGGAGTCTGGGAACTTCTTTAGTTCTTCCTTGGAGGCGGGAGACAACTCTCTCTGCTCAGTCCCTGTGACACATCCTCCCTGACAAGGCAGATGGACACAGGCCGATGGCAGTCAGAGCCTGGGAGCAGAGGAACTAAGTGGAGACCCCTGCCAGTGGTTGAGATGCCTCTACCGCCACTGACTTCCCAAGACTACCCACCTACTGGCCTGTGATCATCCTGCATTCAGCATCATCGCATGAATTTTGTGAGTCTGGTGAGGACTTTATAGATTGGTATCGGACATATGGGCTAATTTCAGATTTTTGGATTTGATCTGGCCTGGGCTGGGGTTACAATCACTCTTCATATAAAGCTCTTTCTTATATACATGTGAGTGTCTATGAATTTGTTTGTCTAGTCAACCCAGACTAACACAGTAATATCTTTGAAAAAATTATTGTCTATGAATTATTTTCAAAATATCTGTTGACTGCTTTGTATGTAGCTATATAACAACTAACAGATATGGCAGCTTGTAGAACTCCTTTAACTGTAGAAGTTAGAGTAACTCTCACTAATACATTTTGTTCTCATATGTTGTTATAACTACATTCCTCAGAAAATTTGTTGTATCAAATAAATATCACATAGTAAAGCACAATTATTTCTATGATGAAAAAGTAGTAAGTTCCAAGAGATTTTAGTTATAGTTGTTACAATGAATTTTCTTTTTTTAATCATTTTATTTGGGGTTCAAACAACTTTTATCACAATCCATATATACATCCATTGTGTCAAGCACATTTGTTGCCATCATCATTCTCAAAACATTTGCTTTCCACTTGAGTCCTTGGTATCAACTCCTCATTTTTTTTCCTCTCCCCCATTCCACCCTCCCTCATGAACCCTTGATAACTTATAAATAATTATTATTTTATCATATCTTACACTACCCGGCATCTCCTTTCACTCGCTTTTCTGTTAAAATGAATTTTAATGTTCAAATTATTATACTTTTATTATAGCTGTAAAAGAAAATTACTAATATACATCAAAGTATAGTTTGCTCAGGAAAGAATGACATGACCATTTTCATCACTGCCAGAATAGTAATTATATGCACTTCCCCTTATTCCATGTTGTTCTGAATGAAGCACAGAGATCTACATACAAGTGGCTACTCTGAAAGATCAATAAAATAGAATTTTTCATAAGACATGTTATGTAGAGATGGCCCTCCTATCAACAAAAGTGGTAGCCAACAAGACATAAATCATGATTTTAAATAATATCGTTTTATATGTCATTAGTTTCATTGAAATCCTTGCTACAGAATTTATACTCTTTTGACTTAAAAATTTCACACTTTACTTCAGACTTGACAAAGCTCACAAAGTTAGCCTCTTTCTTCCCTTTCACTCTTTTTCATTAGACTGAAATTGAGAAAACTGTAAGAAAAGAAAGAAAAACCAAGAATCTCAACATTAGTCCTTAGCAAGATTATTTAGGACAAATAATTATTGATGCAAATGATTTCTCCTGAAATATAACCCTGGTATTGGTCAGCACTTGAGAGACATGAAGCGAAAGTGTTTCACCCTTTCTTGCTCTACCAAATTCCTCCAGTGTACCACATCAACTCTTAAAATAGTTGCCATATCTATAGAAATAAACTCTATTTCTAGTTCCATGTTCCAGCCAGTACCATGCCCTGGTGGCATGGGCAGTACTCATTAGCATGGGGAATGAAGATGAACCCAGGGCAGTGCAACATTGGCATCTCCCACAGGTCCAGATGCCCAGGCAGTGAGTGAGTGGACATCCTTTGCTCGGGCATTAGCATTCTCTCATCATAGCTCCGAAATGATGAGCGGAGTTATTTTCCAAAACTTACTTGATAGACAAGCCAAATTTTCTCAGGCATGGCAATTAAGGGAGACTACATTTGCACATAAACCTAATGCACTAATTGGCAGATTCATTTGGATCTCCAAATAGCATGCACACCTGTTTCTCAGTGTGTGAAACAGATCATTACCTTTGCCTCCAAACTCACTTTAATTTAGATAATTCATAAAGTAATTTATTTTCTTTGGAAAGTTCTAGGTTACCAAGGTAATAACTTTCATTGTATACATAAGATGTGGCTGATCTTTTAAAAGGCCTTCAATGTAATTGAAATTGTACTGGCTTCTAGACCATGAGGAAGGAAATGGAGTGAGGGGAGCAACAGAGAGAAAGAGATGATATTTTATATTAAGGGAGAACTTCCAAACTATGTCAAAAAGCTTTCTGGAAAAATGGATGTGAATTTACCGCTTGAATGAGTCTGACCCCATCCATCACCTTCCAATGAATGATAGATTGCTCAAGACATGATGTTTGCTTTTTCTAAGTTGCCATATTTGACACTTAAAGGAGACCAAGAAACATAGAAACTCTTCAAAGACTAACCTTTTACTACAGCAATTGCTTCTGAAGTATATGAGTGACAGAAAGAGAGCTTAGAAGACTGTGTTTGAAAAATGTGTGGCATTTGAGAAGGAAACTAATCATAAGAATATTTTACTTCTCTCAGATATAATTCAAACCATTGACATAATCTGTACAAAACACTGAATTAAAAAAAACTACACGTTAATTAAACTCATTTATGAGTCATTAGTTAAAAATGTGTATAGGAAGTTGCCCTTTCTTTTGTAATGTGAGTGACATGATCAAATACATACCAGTGCAATTATATAAGCTATATAGCCATAAATATGGCTTTATAAATATTAGTATTATTAAAATTTGACTTTTGATATGTTTAATTATGTTATATAATTTGTATAATAACTATTTTTTTAATGATACTCTTCTCAGGCATAGTGGAATCTCCTTCCGATTTCATGCTATGTTTTATGAAAGTTTTGTTCTGGATGTTTTATTAAAAATAAAGTATCTAAGGACTTCTGACACAAGACATAGTATTTGCAATTGCTTCAGATGCATGTGAAAGCTGGAGACTGAATAAGGAAGACCCAAAGAGGAGAACTGACACATTTGAATTACGGTGCTGGCAAAGAATCTTGAAAGTAACATGGACTGCTGAAAGAACAAGCGAGCATGTCGTTTGTTGGAAGGCGTACAGTGGGAATGTTCCTTAGAGGTAAGGATGGTGCATGATACTTCCTCTCCTAGAGCTCGGACACACAGAGAAGGACATCACGCTTGGTAAAATAGAGGTATGGTGCAGAAAGGAAGGCCCTCAACGAGATAGATTGACACCCTGGCTGCCAGAATGGGCTCAAAGGTAAGAACCCCTGTGAAGATGGTGCAGGACTAGGAACTATTTGGGTCTGATGTCCACAGGGTTGCTATGAGTTGGAGCCAACTGGATGGCACTGAATAACAACATCCACAAGGACTCCCAAATCTTGTAATAAAGTACACATGGGCTATCGTCGTGCATTACTTTTTCTTTGGCTCTAATAGAGTCCTAAAATGAATGCACTTTAAATTCATTAATGTTTTTCAATTGGTGGTTAAAATCCTTGTCTTGGTTTGGGTGTCTTTTGCAGCAAAGCCTGAGTCAAGGAGTGGGACATATGTGGTTTATGTGGGAGCCAGCGAGAGTGAGATACCCAGGGGTTCCACAGTAGAATAGTGCTCCATGGAGTGGTCAATGGCTGGGATCTCCCAGAAGTCAGTTGCCAGGTCTTCCTTCCGATGCAACTTTGGGAAGACTTGACCTCCAACCCCTCAGTTACCCTAAACTGAGCATGTTAACTATTGTGTCAATTTGAAAACGATTACCAAATCACCCAATGATCTCACTTTTGTACACTTAAGGCACTATTATAGATTGCATGTATTTGTATTGAACGACATGCTCTGTCAGGAGCCCTGGTGGCAGAATGGGTTGAACTTTGGTTTGCTAACCAGAAAGCCCTCAGTCAAACCCATCAACTGCTCCATAGGAGAAAGATGAGGTTCTCTGGTGTCATAAAGGTTTACGGTCTCTGATGGCCTATAAATTCTGTCCTGCAGGGTGGCTATGTGCTGGACTGGACTCAGTGGCAAGTGGTTTGATTTCATTGTGGATAAGCTCTGTGTCTGGGGGAAATAGCCCTCAAAATGTCCAGATTTCCCAGCTAATACTTTGACACATCTTAATTACAGACTAAGGATATTCAGTACAGTTTTTCTTTCTCAATCTTCTTGCAGGCATAGATTATGTAAAATATCAGCCACTTAAAGTCCAATTGTTACACTGTGGGCAATACAGTCTTTAAGTTTTATCAGCCAAAATAGATCTGGGTGCAATACTTGTTCTAGCCCTAGAGCACACGGTCTTTTTTTTTCTCTCTCTCAATAAGTATCTATCTACCTAACCACAAAGCCATCTTCCCCATTCACTGTGTTAGATAAAGTGAGAAAATTTCTCCAAGAATCCAAATGAAAAGAGTATGAAATAATAAGCATGGGTGGAGAAGGATACAAATGGGAATTTGTGTCCTTAATTTTTTTAGAATCTTCTTTCTAAGCAGCACAAGTGAGACTTAATGAACTTAGCAATAGTTTTATTGCTCTAGAGAACACAGTCTAACATCATAAAGGAAGAGATACATTTAGATTATGATTAAAAATCAATTCAGAATTTTTAATAAGAAAATAAAAATAGAAGAAAAAGAACCTAAAAAGAAGAAAAATTATATTTTACTGTTGGTATGCACTTAAAGATCAGTGCAAGGAAATTCCAGGCTTTGGAAAAACCTCAGTAAGTTATCCCTAAGACTAATTATAGATACATACCTGGAAAAAATATATATATCTGAAAATAATTCCCTCTAAAAATGAATCTCTCTGGTTTTATCGATTCCAGCATCAAAACCAAAAACTCAGGTTATGCAGTTAAAGAACTGGTGCTGAAGGGTTTTTGCCATGCTGAATTGTTAGACTGGATGGAATTTTTGTCCCATCTGTTCCAATACTGTTAAATTATATATATAATCAACAAAGTGGCTCACACAGGTAAATCCAATCTGGTTTAAGTTTAAGGCTAAGATATTAAGCCAGAGACTTTTCCTGACTCCTACGTCTGCCAGGGTTGTTGAGCCAGGAAGCAGAAAGATCAAGCACTACAGAGGCAGAGGCAGATAGAGCCAGGTGTAGGAGGTTAAGCCCCTGGCGACAGAGTCAAATGAATTCAAATTTGACAAGCAATATGGCAGGCCACTAATAACTCCCAAGGTTGGCAGGTCTATGGCCCAAGTCCAAGAACCAGAAATTGATGAAACAGAAGCAGGGTCCACAATAGCAAGAAGAGACACGCCTTCCTACAGACTTTGCTTAAATAGGATAGGCCACATCCTTGAGAAATGTCCCTTTCAATTGCATTAAGGTTGCGACTTGAGCAAAGGGTCTGCACTCTTCCCTAAGCCTGTGCCAAATGTCTTGCTGCCCGAGCAGATCGCATCATGGAGCTGATTACACTATTAAGTCACATCGAGGAGGAGGCCTCAATTGACAAAGTACTGATAGTCCTGGTTGACACAACACCAAACTATTACACTCAGTTATTGGTATTTATCAAGTAAGTTTTCAGTCCATCCCTGCATCATGGTGGCTGGTGCCGCTCTAGCTCCCTTTCCTTCAACTCCTCTGAGCACACCTTCCCTCTGCTGAATTTAGACGTACTGTTCATGGCCTCTCTTGGCTCTTAAACATCATGAAGTTGGCTGTCTAACATACACTGTCCATAGTTTGTTTGGTTTCAATCATTCAGCTTCCGGTTCATTGGAAATTAATATATAATTGATGCAACTAGTGGCATATTCCTCTCTGCTTAGCTCCAACCCTATCCAAACCAAATGTCTGATTTGCCGGGTGTGGATTCATCAAAAGAGGAATGAATATGAAATGGCAGTCATTAAAGTGCCAATATTACTGATTCTCTCCCAATTATATTCATCTAATTATCATTATCCATTGTTTATATGCCTTGAATGAATCTTCCCTACGTAGAATCATAGTGGTATTAAAGGGAACTGTTTTCTGAGGCGCCTAATGAATACTTTGCTGACTAAACTTTGAGACTGTTATTTTGCCCCAGGGATTAACATGATGCAAGTATCTTGCACATGATGGGTGCTCAATAACTGTTTGCTGAGTAAATCAAATGTTATCTAAAATTTCTACGTCAGACGATCTACAGTACACTGCATATTAGCATTTGGTGTGAAGCCAGGCCTTCTGTAGCCTATAACCTTTTATGTAGGCTATAATCATACTTAGTACTACTTGGGAACTCAGACAACCCGGGAGCTGGAGATCACTCTGCAATCCACCAGCTTTGCACACAGCTGTGGCGTGTCTTGAGGAGCATTTCAGATATGGAGAAGCGTCTGTGGGCAAAGTCACCACAGCCAAAAGTGTACTGAGACTGCAGACCGTTCCGGAGCAGGGTTAGCAGTAAAATGCTTCAGATCTGCAAAGTATTTTTATCATATCCTAATGCCTGAAAATACCTACATGAGTTGACAAAATTATTGTAGTCATTTCAGATCATTAGAAACCTCAAGAAAACTAGTATAAACAGAACAATTTCTCAGAATAACCCACCTTAATGTAGCATTTGAAAATGCTGTGAACTATCAACTCACAT
>NW_022103915.1:66567447-66602246 GCF_000313985.2 Echinops telfairi
GAGTACAGTGATCCAGAAATATGGAGGACGTCGTGAACACATGCAGCCATTCTATTATTTTCATTAGCAGGAGATCTAAGAAAGGGTCTTTGAGGACCAAGGATATCTTCTTTACAAGATCAGGGTTTTATACACAGTTGGTATAATTACACAATCCATTGTGGACTGTTCTCTGATTGTAACTTCTATAGTTACTGAAATACGAATTTCTTGATAACCAGCAGACTTTTAATACCTAACACACTACTGGTATAGAGTTTCAAATCCAGAATTATTCCCATAATAGGTATCTTAAAAGATTAAATTATTTCAAATAGCAAAAATTTATGATTGAGTCATGAATCAATTTCAGAATTGTTAGGTGTACTAGAAATGCATAGTCTTGGTGCACCAGGCACCACCACTCTTACGTCACTTAGTTATGCTGTAGTGACTTGTCCATTGCTGTGATGATGGACATTATGCCACTGGGATTTCAAATACTAGATGGGTTAAACATGATTTCAGACAGACAGGTAGCAAGGCCTGGTGATCTGCTTCTGAACTAACTGACCAGCGAAACATTTTATGAATAGCAGTGGAACGTTGTCTGACTTAGTGTCAGAAAATGAGCCCTGAGTTAGGGGGCACTAAAATAAAAAGGAAATAGCCACTAATGGTTGTAATGAAGAATGTACAACTGAATAAGTGCTACCTCTTCCATTAGACGCAACCTTAATGATGTGGATGAAGTAAAGCATTGAGCACCTTCATCTATTGATGTGGCTTGACCCCAAATTTAAAAAATATTGAGAGAGACAAGTATTCAGTTTGTGAAACTAATTCTAAAAAATCTGGAACATGAACCAGCAGGTACTGAGGTCAGAAAAATTTCCAGCTGAGGATTCTAACTCTCTTTGTTCCTCTCAGCATGTGAGAAGACAGCAGAGCAGTTTCCTAAATCCATGTTGTTTGTATGTCTGGGTAATATTTGTCAATCATCCATGGCAGAAATGGTTTTCAGAAAATTTGAACCTGTCTAAAACCTTTAGCTAAGAGGACAAACAGTGCAGCAACATCTTCATATGAAATAGGACATCCTGCTGATTATTGAGGGTAGCATTTTAAGAGGAAGCATGATATTCCTATTGATCACATTGCCCAGCAGGTCAACCAAAAATATTTTGCTACATTTGATTATATACTATGTGTGGATAAAAGCAATCTGTGAGATCTCAATAGGAAAGGTAATCTAGTTAAAAACTTCAAAGCTGAATTTGAGCTACTTGGAAACTTTGATTCATAAAAATAATTTCTCTTTGAAGATACTTATTATGGGAGTAATTCTGGATTTGAGAATGTGTACCTGTAGTGTGTTAGGTACTATGGAACATTTTTTTTTTTGGAGAGGGAACTCAAAAGCCGGTAAAGGCCAACATGATAAGCACCTTCAAAGTGATGTTCTGCCTTTTTCCACCTGTGAATGTGCTGACCTACAGTAATGTTTTGTAGCTCATGCCTGCAAACATTTCTTCAGTTAACTCACTATTCCTTACCTTAAAAATAATTGTAGGTGGAAATCAGTTATGAATGGCAACAGAATAAGTATAAAGATTTGATATAGACAGTTTATAGGATATGCTAAATATTCTTAAATTAGTTGAAACTCCCACATTGCCCACTTTATAAGTAAAATTTAAAATTTGTATATGTTTTGCAGCAGGGTACTGTATGGTGAAAAAAGATCTTAACCTAAGGACTGGGACCACTTTGAAGTGCTTCATTAAATGGCAATAAACAAGGAAATAAAACATCACTTTAAGGTCCTGGCAAAGATCTGAGCCCATGTAAACTTTTGACTACTCTACATGTCTAGTAAGTTACATGAGTATATTAATGAGAGACTCTACTTGCCTGTACTAACTTTCATCTTTTTAACCCAGGGTCTTTCACTAAATAACATTCCCCAACTCACAGTCTAGATTAGACTGATTTCAATTTACATACACTCAGAATAAACATGAATGTAAAAAGAATAGGAAAAATAAATAAAAATTAATCTTTAGCACTTTGATACTTATTATTTTTTCTAGTTAGTTCATAAAGAAACTTGTTTATTTTTTTATATTTAAATCACTTTGCCTCTAAAAGTTTAATTGTATCAAAAGACAATTTAATCATAGTCTTGTTGAGAAAAGTGGTGTTTTTATACATACATAAAGCTCACATGTCAAATATATATAGTCTTAAGGAAATACTTTTAAAAGTTGGAAGAAGAGTACTATTATGCTAACGTTCTTAAATATTGATATGTTAGTAGGCTAATAAGAATTATTTCATTAGTTCTTAATAAATGTATAGGAGATTAGCGATAATATCTGTGTACTTACTGTCAGTTGGTTGTACTGAGGAGGTTTGTGTGCTGCTGTGATGCAGGAAGCTATGTCACTGGTGATTCAAATGCCAGCAGGGTCACCCTTAGTGAATAGGTTTCAGTGGGGCTTCCAGCCTGAGAACAGACAATGCAGAAGGGCTCAGGTGCCCACTTCTAAGGAAGATGCCACTGAAAACATTATGTATAGCTGGGAAGCATTGTCAGATACAGAAAGCCTAAACAAAGTGAGGTATTTAGTTTACTGTGCAAACCTGGCCATTAAACACATGTGGGGTTAACTGAAGGGCGGAGGGATAAATGGCTCAGTGAGCCTTGCCTTTCTAGTTCTTAGATCTCTTGCTTTGTGATGGTCAGACCAGGGTGCAAATGTCTTGGCCAGTTCCCTCCTTCAGCAAGCAAGGCTCAGTTCCTGCAAGACATCCTTGAGGAGAAGCCACATGGACCTACCCCGATGCAGCCCTGGGAAGTTGGAGCAGCCTTGTGGAGACCCCTACCAGCGCTATGCTTACACGTTCACTGATTTCAGTCGGTGTCATTGTGTCTGTTTTATGAGATGGAGGAGGACTTTGTGGATTGGTGTTGGACATATGGGTTAATGAGTTAATGTTGGACTTGGAGGCTTGGGCAGCACTGGGTTAGGATGTTTTCTTGATGTGCACTTAACCTTTATATAAAACTCTCTTATACATGAGTTGCTGTGGATTTGTTTCTTGAAAGTACCTAGATTTTCTCGAAAGTACCCAGACTGACACACAAAGGGAGCCACACATTTTCTGAGACACTTCAGGAGAATGGGCCTCTACATCCCAAGGCACTCAAAACGTGATAGAAGAGGGGATCATTTCTTGGAAGGAAGTTGACCTTGGTGAGGGTAATCTGAGTCAGGTAAAACCGATTGGAGTAGGTCTTCCTTGCTGTTGAGGTATGACTCAAGCAAACAAGAAACAGTTGCAAAAATCTTCTAATTGATTGAACTTGGAATGGGCAAAGTATGAATTTAGGAAAATTAAAAGTGGTTAAAATGAAATGGAATGCATAAATATTGATATCCTAGGCATTAATGAGGTGAAATGAACTTGTATTGGCAATCTTGAATCATAAAATTCTGAAAAGAGCACAATCGAGGAATACCATAGCATTCATTGTCAGAAAGGATCTTGCTAAATTCATCATGATGCACATGCTATCTATGATCAGATTATATCTATCCGCCCACAAGGAAATGCAATCAATGCTATTATTATTCAAATTTATGCACAAACCACAAAAATGCCTGATGAAGAAATTGAAGAATTCTACCAAGGACTTCAGCATGAAACTGATCAAACATAAAATTAAAATACATTGATAGTTATTGGTGAATGGAATGCAAAAGTTTAAAACTACTAGGAAGGAAAACGTAGTTGGAAAAATGGATTTGGTGATAGAAATGAAGCTGGAGATTGCATGATAGACTTTACAAAGCCAATGACTTATTCATAGCAAATACCTTTTTGAGCAACACAAACGACTTCCCCAGATGAAATACACAGAAAATATATTGATTACATCTCTGTGAAAACATGATAGAGAAGCACAATATCAGCAACTAAAACCAGACCAAGGACCAACTGTGGAAAAGATCACATTTGCTCATATGTAAATTCAGGATGAAGCTGAAGAAAAATGAAACAATTCCCCAGTAGCCTTAACATGACCTTGATTCGATCCCTGAATTTTGAGAACATCTCAAAAAGAGATTTGATGCATTGAACATTAATGACAGAACACTTGATGAGCTCTGAGAGGACATCAAGACCATCATTTATGAAGAAAGTAAAAGGTCATTAAAGAGTCAGGAGAAGATGAAAAGATCAACGTGGATGTCAGAAAAGACTTTTAAACTTGCTATTAACCATAGAGTATCTATAGCTAATAGAAGACAGGATGAACTCAAGTAGCTGGATAGAACATTTCAAAGAGCTGCTTTAAAAAACAGTCAAATATTATAATGAAATGCCCAAAGACCTAGAATTAGAAAACCCTCGGCATTTCTGAAACTGAGAGAACTTAAGAAAGAATTCAAGCTTCAAATTGAAATTTCAAAAGATTCTATAGGCAAACTATTGAATGATGCAGGAAACATCAAGAGAAGATGGAAAGAATATACAGTCATTGTATCAGGAAAATCTAGTTGAGAGTCCATTATTTCAGGAGGTAGCATGTAAGCAAGAACCAGTGGTGCTGAAGGAAAAATTTTAAACTGTATTAACCAAAAACCAGTCTCCCGAAATGGACATAATGCCCATTGAACTGTGTTAGAAAGCTGAAGCAGCACTGGAAGCATTCACTCATCTATGTCAAGAAATTTGGAAGGCAGCTACTTGGTCAATTGAATGGAAGAGATCCATGTTTTACCCATTCCAAAGAAAGGTGACCCAGCAGAATGCTCTAACTGTATAATGATATCATTTATATCTCACACAAGTAAAATTGTGCAGAAGATCACCCAACAACAATTGCAGCAGTATATTGAAGGGAACGGCCAGACGTTTGGTCAGGATTCAGAAGAGAACATACTGTGGAAGAGACCGTAATTTTCTGGTATCAAGATGAAAACTAAGCAAATTGGAACAAGTCTATAAGAGCCAAAGTATGACATTGAGTATTTCTCATGTGAATTTAGAAACCACCTTAAAGGCTGGTCCGAGTTCAGTGGGGTCACAACTAATGATCACAGCCAGTTACATAAACCATCTTAAAAATGTAGAACACACTGAACACCAATGATGAGTTACGGGAAACATCAAGAATAGCACACATAAAAAAATTAAGTCATTAAAAATACTGGAAATAAAGAAAAAATGGTTGTAATAGAATAACAATAAACATATATATATATAATGAGGGAAATTCAAAATGCATCAGTCAAACCCTCATAGAGTTGAAAACTGAAATAAACAGCTTGACAAAAGTAGTATGGGACTGAAACATAACATTTTCAAAGAGAGAGAGATCATGAGAAAAGTAATTCAATACAGAAATAAAAGAGCAAACAACACAATCAGCCATCTTCATCTCCTAGCCTTGTACAGAGCACTCCACCCAACAACAACGTCATACCCATTCTTCTCCAGAGCACAAAGCATATGTTCTAGAAGAGGTCACGTATTAGGTCACAAAGCAAGTCTCAACAAATACAAAAAACATTTAGATCCTACAATCCATTTTATCATATCACAACACTGCAAAATTAGAAATCAACAATAGAAAGAACAGGAGTATCAATATACATACTTGGAGATGGAAAAGCAAACTACATTAAAACAATTGGCTAATAGATCAAATAATGGATAAAATGAAGAAATTACTTTAAACAAACAATAATGATAACAGCATACAAAAACTTGTGGGACACAGAAAAAGCAGTTATCATTCAATGCACACAAGGAAAAGATAAGAAATATAAAATAAATACCTTAACACCTCAAACAACTAAAAGGAGAGGACAGTATAAATCCTACAACAATAGAAGAAAAATTAAAGAATATTAGAGCAGAAATAAGCAAACTAGGAAACAGAAATACAATGAATAGAATCAGTAGGACAAGAAGTTGGTTCTTTGAAAGGATTAATAAAATTGACAAACTATTGGCAAATTTAGCAAAGGAAAAGAAATATAGGATTCAAGTATCTCAAATTAGAGATGAAAAGGGTGACATCACAACAGAGCCAAGTGAAATAAAAAGAATAGCACATTACTATAAAATACTGTGTTAAAAAATAAATTTGATAATCTAGACAAAATGAACAAGTATCTGGAAATACACCAGCTACACAAATTAACACAGATGGAAGTAAAAAATATGAACAGATCCATAATCCAAAAAAACAAATAGAGAAGGCCATCAAGAAATCTTCAACCAAGAAAAGCCCAAGACTAGATGGCTTCACAGGAGACCTCTATCAAATTATCAGGGAAGAGTTGTCACCAATTCTACACAGATACACAGACTATGGCAGAAAATAGAAAGGTACAATAAACTCTAAAATTTACTCTATGAAGTCAGTATAACCCTGATACCCAAATTAGGCAAAGATCCCACAAAGACAGAAAACTACAAACCTATATTCTTCATAAACATAGAGGAAAAAATTCTGACCTAGAGAATCCAACAACATATCAAGAAAATAATTCATCATGACCAAGTGGGATTCATACCAGGAGTGCAAGGATGGTTCAACATTCAAATACAGATCAATATAACCCTCCACATAAATAAGACAGAATAAGAACCAGATGCAGAAATACATTTGACAATATCCAACATCCAATTCTAATAAAAAACAATAAAATAGGAATAGAAGATAAATCTGCCAACATAATAAAGACCATACATGAAAATCCAATAGCCAATATAATGTTCAACAGGGAAAATCTGAAAACATTTCCCCTGAAATAGGAAACAGACTAGGGTATTTCCTATCACCACGCTAATGTAAATCCATGCTGAAAGTCTTAGCAAAAAATAGTAGATAACAGAAAGAAACCAAGGGAATACAACAGGCAAAAAGAAGTGAGACTCTTGCTATTTTCAGACATTATGATTTTATAGAGAGAATCCCAAGGACTCTGCCAAAAGACTGAAGCAATTGAGGGATTTGGTAAGTGAGCTGGATACTAGATTAACAAGCAGAAATCAATTGGGTTATTGATTATACCAACAAACAGAGTGTCAAAAGAGACATTAAGGAAACAATACTATTTAAAATAGCCACACAGAGGACACTGGGAAAATGGCAACTAGACTCAGCCATCCAGAGCTCCTGCTGCCAGACCAGAAAATTGGGAGTTAAGGTGAAGGAAACTGGGAGGTGGAGTCCTGAAATTACTAGGGTCTCTCCTGAACCCCTTTTTTTGTGATTTCTACTCACAAAGAAAACCAAGCATGCTCTAAATCGCTCTAGGTTCAGCGAGCTGGGCTCATGGCATCCAGCTGAAAAGCTCCTTCCACCCTTTTCCTGGGAGTAGCGATTTCTCCAGGCTGACACCATAAAGGGGACATAATCCCAGACATGAGGAGAACCCCATGTTAAAGCTCTCGGTTCTGTTAGCTGCCTTTGGCTCATAGCCTGGGGACTCGGGGCAGAGGGTGGCCATAATTTGGAGTAGAAAGAAAAAGCAGAATTTTACCTTAGGCAGATCATGGTGTGGGAGAAAATAGGCAGACAGAGTCCAGGGGGCAAATTTAGTTCCAATTGGCCGAGAAGGAAACAACCTCCCTGATAAGCTGGATCTCCCTCTCTGGGGGTCAGTGTGACAGCTTCCAAATCAGAGCACCTCACAAGCATAATATAAAGAGTGAGGATATATATTATTGGTAAAAACTCAAATCCAAACCTTGCTTCTCAGCTCCAAGAAGCACATAGAAGGACCGGGTCCCTTAACATAAATCAGCATAAGAAGAAGCCAACACTAAGGAATGCCAGAACTTAGCTACAGGAGGCTTTTGCATAACAAAGAACTGCAGAAGCTAGTCTAAGATTTATTAAAAAATAAATCCTCTGATTGGGTAGGGTACCAGCAGTCTAGATAGGACAATAAGGCCAGCTTCTCTCTCAGTGATTCTATACAATGCTAGGGAGGTCCTGCCTGTCCTGGGGCCCTACACAGGGCTATGGGAACACCTCGCCCCCACCCTTGCTGTACTGCTACATACAGCACAAGGCAGATATACCAGTGAATTCCAACGCTCAATACAGCGGTGGGAACTGACGCCTGACTGATGGTGTGATCTTGCCTTGGAGAGTAATGCCACACTACATCTGTAGTACCCTACATCAAGAGTGCACACCACCCCGCTACCTTGAGGAAGAGTTGGAACTCCTCCAACCCCATGGACAAGTGATCAAGTCTCAGTTATGTCCTTACCACTCTATTTCTTCTTTCTTTAGTCACTCGTCCTTCTATATTTCCCACCACAGTCACTCTCAATGGGCTCAGGTGTGTTTTGAGGTTTTTTTCTGTCTTTCTCTCTTCTTTTCCCCCTCTTTCATCTCTTCTCTCCCTCTCTTTCCTGTCATATACCACAACTGGATCCCAGGGCACTACCCTCCACCTAGGGGAAATCATCCCAAATAGCAGGGGGAACTCCAGCCTGCCCTCTGTGGGAGTGCTATACACCACTAGAGACAGCTGTGAAAGCCATCTATAGTGTGTTGTACTGCTAAGAAAACCTCCGTTGGACCTCAAAGGTGATCTCACCAACTAGGGCAATTCTTCCCAGCACCACTGGGTGCCTGCATTAAAAGGGCAGGCCAACCTGTCATCATGGGGAAGGGTTTAAACTCCTGTGGCCCCACATTCAGTCAATCATGGATCAGCTATCTGTTTATTCTTTACTTCTTCCTTCTCTCTTTCTTCCTCTTTACCATCACAGGCAATCATAGTGAGCACAGTTGAGTTTCTTCCTCTTCTTTCTCTCTCTTCTCTTTTTCTTTTTCTTCTCCCTTTCTTTGTTCTCTTCTCCTCTCTCTTGCTCTTATGATTCTCTCCTCTCCCTCTCTTTCCTTCCATGTGCCACTAATGGATTTCAGGCCCCTACCCTCTGTCTAGGGCCATTCTGTCCACAGTGGGGAGAGCTACAGCCTGCTCCCTGCAATAGTGCTGCACAAAGCACGAGACAGTGCTACACACGGCATGCCATGAGATTCAGCTATCTCTTTATCTATTTTTTTAATTTTCTCTCCTTTGATTTCTTTTATCTACTTTTTTTCTATTTCTTTCCTTCTTTTGTTCATTTTTGCTCTTCTTTCACTTTTTAATCTTTTCTCCTCTTCTTCTATCTCTTTTCTCTTTCCTGCCACAGTTTCAGCAGATTCAGTTCTCCTATTTTGTTGTTTTCTTTTTTTTACTGTTTTCACTTTTGTTTAGTCTGTGCATTTGTGTGTGTATGTTTGTGTGAATGGGTGTTAGTTTGCTTGGCATTGCTACTCCAGTGTTTGTTTTCTACTTCCTCTCTTTTTCTTCTCCTCTTCCTCTCTTTCCTTTCATAGACACTAACAGCCTCCAGGTCACACCCCTCTGCTAGGGAAACTCTGAAAGCCCAAGTAGGGGAGCTCCCAGCCGCATTTGTTGACTTTACATGCAGCTGGGGTAGTCACGCCAGTCCTCTTCCATACACCAATCAGCAAGGATTTCTCCCCAACAAATAGTGGGGGCACCTCCAGCATAAACCTCAAGGTCCTACAAGTGACTAGGGGAAACTCCTGCCCACCACTCTGGGGACATCACGTTGCTGTGGGAACATCCACCGAACTACCAAGGCAATCTCTCTGACTAAGGTAATTCCCCCTGCCAGCTACAGTGCTCGACACCAAGGAGGGTACACACACACACACACACACACACACACACACACATGCCCTCCTTGTCACTCCACTTGCAGAAGGAAACACAAAATGCCACCAAGGTGCTCCAAACACTGTGAGGCTTATTTAGACATCAGCCAGTGAAGCAACAACATCGTGGGCCCACAACAACCCGACCAGCGTCACATGAGAGGGCTATCCAACTCACAATCCAAATAAAGGAATACTAGTTGGCTAGGTAAGAGTGAAACCACAGGAAGATATAGTGGTAGCCTGGCCCCTCAGTACAGCTACCAGCAGGGAGTTCATAGATCCATTCATACAAGTCCTTCAAGAGAGAGCCCAATGCTCTTCAACTAACAACCTCAACAAAAAAGCAGGAGAAACAGAAGGCGTTGCTGAAAGAAGTCATGAACCTAACTAAGTGCATAGAAGAAGCAGCTATTGACCTGGGACAGAAAGAAATTTTCAGAATGCTGCTTGGAGGCATACAGGATATGAGGGAAGCAATACAGGAAAAGGATTAAGTGACAGAGGAGATAAAGGTGATGCACCAAAGGGAAATACAAGACTTAAGATTTGAAATAACAAAATCCACTTGCAAATTGACAGACTTTGCCAACAAATTTGAGGAGGCAAAGAATCGCACCAGTAACCTAGAGGATAACCAAGCTGACCTCAGCAAATGGGAAAAGCAGTCAAATAAGGTACTCAGAGAACCTGAAGAACACTTGAGAGCCATGTCTGATGCTATGAAGAGGAACAATATTAAAATAATTGGACTATGAGAATAAGAAACAACAAAGAAGACAACAGTGAAAATAGTGAGGGAATTCTTAGAGAGAACTTCCCCAGCTTAGTAAATCAAAATCATGCAACCATTCAGGATCCTGAAAGAACACCAGCCAGAGTGAAATCCAAGAAGTCGTCAAGACATATAATAGTAAAATTATCCAACTATGAGGAAAAGGAGGTCATAAAAGCAGCTAGGAAAAAGCAAATAGTCACATATAAAGGTACCCCAATAAGAGTATGTCCAGACCTATCAGCAGAAACAATGAGGAGGAGGGAATGGAGTAACATATTCAAAAATTGATGGAGAACAATGCAAACCCAAGAATACTTTACCTGGCCAAATTATCTATTAAGATATATGGAGAAGTAAGAGTCTTCCCAGACAAGTAAAAACTCAAAGAATACATATAAAGAAACCCAGGCCTACAAAAATACCCTTGCCAATCCAGTATGGGTAGAAGGTCAACACTCACTGAGGGCAAATAAGAGACCATCACATAGAACAACTCCACCCATAGGGTGACAAAGCAAAAACAACCCCCAGGATAGCATTGGCTCAATAGTGGAAAGAAGGCAAACATAAACCACACACACAACACAAGCAGATAAGATAGGTAGGTAGGAAAATAACCAACATAAAAGGTACAAGATCACATCAGAGTCCACAGATGGATTTAGTAACAATGAATATCAATGGCCTGATCTCAAGCATTAAAAGGCAGAGGCTCACAGATTGGCTCAGAAAACATAACCCATCAAGCTGCTGTCTATAGGAGACACATCTCAAGCTTGCACACAAAAAGAGGTTGAGAATTAAAGGCTGGAGAAAAATATATCAAACAAATGGAAATGCAAAAATATCAGGGGTAGTGATCTTAATATCTGACAAAATTTATCTCAAGATGCAAGCTGTAACAAGAGAGGAGGGGTACTACATAATTCACAAGGGAACAGTAGACCAAGAACCAGTGAGCATAATAAATATATACACTCCCAATGAGAGACCCATGAAATTTGTAAGGCAAACACTCCAAAAGAGGAAAAAAGAAAGCACAGGCTCAACAATTATAGTTGGTGACTTTAATACACCACTGTCTGAAAAAGATCACTGGGAAATAAACACAAGGAGGCTACAGATCTAAACAGCACAATTGGATGACTTGACTTGATATTTTCAGAGCTTTCCACCAAAATGTAAAAAAATTCACATTCTTCTCAAGCCCACATGGCACATATTTGAAAATACACCATATGCTGGGACACAAGTTGAACTAGAGTAAATTCAAGCTCATAGAGATTATACAGATGTCTCTTGCCAATCACTGTGCCATAAGGCTGGAAATTAACAGCAGGATGGTGAAGAAAACAAGGTAAAACAATTGGAGGATGAACAATTCTCTATTGCAAAAGGAGTGTGTATTGACCCAGATTAGAGATGAAATCAGGAAGTTTCCAGAAACCAACGAGAACGAAAATATGATGTACCAAAACCTTTGGGATACAGCAAAGGCATTTATCAAAGGAAGGCAGATAGCAATAAATGCACACATGAAAAAAGAAGAAAGACTCATGGATGATATGCTGGCACAAAACTTACACCAATCAGAGCAGATAGCAGAACAATCCTACTAACAGATATAATAAAAAATCAGAGCAGAGATACAGGAGAGGGAATTCAAGAAAACTATGAAAAAATTAATGCAGCTAAAAGTTGGTTCTTTGAAAGAATTAACAGAACTACTAGACAGCTGGCAAACCTAACCAAAGAAAGGAAGGAACAAATGACAATTGCAAGGATGAGGGATAAAACAGGGGACATTACAATGGACCCTAATGAAATCAAAAGGATAATTACACAGTACTAAGAAGGCCTATACTCTAACAAATTCAACAACTTGGAAGACATGAACAAATATTTGGAAACAATTCCTCCCTAGACTATCCCAGCTGGATGTCAAGACCTCAACAGACCCATAGCAATGGAAGAAATAGACAAGGTTATTAAGGGATTACTAATCAAAAAATCACCTAGGCCAGATGGCTTCACAGGAGAATTCTACCAAGCATACAGGGAAGAACTGATATCAATCCTACACAAACTCTTCCAGAACATATAAAAAGATGGAAAACTCCCAAACTCTTTCTATGAAGCCAGTATAACTCTAATACCTAAAGCGGGCAAAGATCCCACAAGAATTGAGAACTACAGACCAATCTCCCTAATGAACACTGATGCAAAAATCTTTAACAAAATACTGGCCAATAGACTACAAAAGCATATAAAAATATATAATTCACTGTGACCAAGTGGGATTCATTCCAAGGATGCAAGGATGGTTCAACATATGAAAGACAATCAATATTATTCACCACACTGGCAGGAAAAATGATAAAAACCACAAGATAATATTAATAGATGCAGAAAAAGCATTCGAGAACATCCAACACCCGTCCTGTTTAAGACACTCAAGTAGATAGGAATAGAAGGAAAATTCCTCAATATTATACAAGGTATGAAAAACCAACAGCCAACGTGGTAATTAATGGAGAAAAGATGAAAACAATTCCACTGGAAAAGGGGACCAGACAAGGATGCCCCTTGTCCCCACTCCTATTTAACGTCATACTGGAGGTCCTAGCTAACAACATACAACAAATAAAAGACATAAAAGTTATTCATCTGGGGAAGAAGAGGTGAAATTATCATTATTCGCAGACAATATGATTCTATACATCAAAAATCCCCTAAACTCTACAAGTGGAGTTTTGGAAGCAATAGAGGAATATGGCAGAGTGGTAGGATACAAGATCAACAAACAGAAGTCTATCAGACAGCTCTACACATCAGACAAGATCACAGAAGAGACAATTTAAAAGGTAGTACCCTTTACAATAGTCAAGTACAAATTGAAATATCTTGTGATATACCTGACTAAATAAACGAACAATTTGCATGAAAAAAAGTATAAAATATTACGTACTACAAGAAACCAAGAGTGACCTCAACAAATGGAAGAACACCCGTGCTCGTAGATTGGTAGACTCAATAAAGATGTCCGTTCTGCCCAAGGAACTATATAAGTTCAATGCTATCCCGATACAAATACCACCATCCTTCTTCAAAGAATTGGAAAAACTGATTACCAACTTCATATGGAGGGGGAAGAAGACCAGAATTAGCAGAGAACTCCTCAAGAAGATTGACAGAGTGGGAGGGCCTGCTCTACCTGATTTTAGCACATATTATACGGCCACAGTAGTTAAAACAGTGTGGTACTGGTATAACGGAAGAGATTCAGACCAATGGAAAAAAGCTGAAGACCCAGAAATAAAAACATCAGCATACAGGCAACTGATCTTTGATAGGGGCCCAACAAATGTTAAATGGGAAGCAGATGCCATCTTCAATAAATGGTGCTGGAAAAAAATTGTTATCTACCTGCAGAAAAATTAACCAAGACTCTTACCTCACTCCATGCACAAGGATAAACTGACGGTGGATCACAGACCTTGAGATAAAACACCGAACAATTAGGGCCATTAATGAGGGAACTGGGACAAACCTGAGAACCTTGGTACAGAGAACATAGGCTATCGGAAATAGGAAAGGACACAAACACAGAGGAGTCACAAATAGACAAGTGTGATATACTCAAGATAAGTCAGCTGTGTACATCGAAAGAATTCACCAAGAGAGTAATAAGAGAGCCCAAAGAGTGGGAAAACATCTTTAGAAATGACATATCAGACAAAGGCCTTATTACTAAAATCTACAATACTTTGCAAGCTTACAATAAGAGAAAAACTAACTGCCCTCCGAGGAGGTGGGTAAAGGACCTGAACAGAAGTTTCACAGAGTCTGAAATCCGAGTGGCCAATAAACATATGAGAAAATGTTCCCAATCATTAGCTATAAGAGAAATGCAAATTAAAACGATTATGAGATACCACCTAACACCCTCAAAGATAGCCCAATTCAAAAATTCAGAAAGCAACAAGTGTTGGAGGGGCTGTTGTGAGGCAGGAACTCTCATCCACTGCACCTGTAGGTATGCACAGCCACTATGGAAATTGAGTTAGCTATTTTTGAAACAGATGGAAATTGAGCTACCATATGACACAGCAACCCCCCTACTGGGCATAAACCCAGAAGAGGCAATAAACAAACCACGGCCAGACATCTGTGCTCCAATGTTCATTGCAGCACAGATCACAATTGCAAGGAGATGGAAACAACCCAAATTTCTATCAACAGATGAATGGATTAAAAAAGTATTGTACATACATACAATGGAGTACCATGCATCACTAAAAAGCAGTGATGATCGCATGAAGCATACTGCCGCATGGGAAGAACTGGAGGAAACTATGCTAAGTGAAGTAAGCCAAGCACAAAAGGACAAGTACAACATTAGTCCTCTGAGGTAACTTTATTAAAAAAAGAAGAAGAAAAGAAAAATGCAAAAGGGGCACAGGGAAAAAGTTACTGTATACAAACACTCCAGGGGTGCGGTTCAGGTAGTATGGCATGGGCCAGACCAAATTCAAGGGTACATATGGTAGCCAACTAAAAAGGTGGGGTAGAGGAAATGAAAAAAAAAAAAAAAAGGAGAGATGTGTGGCGGGGGATTAGGGCACTGACCCACCCAAGGGGAGGATATTATTTGTGTCTGCACAGGGAAAGAGGGACCAGACTTAAATCAGATGTTCTGGGATGCGAATGCAGCATGTCGGCATGGAGAGGGGAGCCAGTGGAGGGGCCTGAGAGATTGGCCCCCAATTCTAACTACATGGACGACTGCCCCTCCCCCCAGAAGAATTTACTTTAGAGGATCACACTGAAGGGGCAGTTAGGGGAGAGGGACATACATGTCTGATCAGAGCACAAAGGAGCAAATGAATTGGGAGGAAGAGAGAGTGGAGCACATGCTGGCCCACCAGGCCTGGAGGACGATATCCCCGCTCCGAACAGCCAATGCACAGAGTGGACCATATGGCTGGCACATAATCCTAGTAGCTGGGATAAATGAGCAATAATGTAACATCAAGATTAGAGAAAGATTAACTGTCAGTCTATGACATACAGGTAATATATCCTTCCTGATGAAAATGAAGAGGACTTGCAGAACCTACTGATGAAGTACAAAGATTTCAGCCTGTAGCATCCATTACACTGCAACATAAAAAAACAAAAAGTATTCAGAAGTAGACCAGTTAGAAGCATAATTATAAATGAGAAAAATATTGCAACTATCAAGAATTTTGTCTTTCTTGAATCTACCATTAATTCCCATGGAAGCAGCAATCGAGAAATCAAAAGACATATTTCACTGGGAATTTTGTTGGAAAGGACCTCCTTAAAGATTTATAAAACAAAAATATTACTTTAAAGACCTAGGTATATCTGAACTACCTGAGGTTGTCTACAAATGTCTTGTATGCATACAAAAGCTGGACAACGAATAAACAAGGAAAAAGATACATTTAAATTTTTGGAAAAAAAATTTTGGTGAAAAATATTGAATATACCTCATAGACTGCCAGAAGCATGAATAATTCTGCTTTGGAAGAAACATATCCAGAAAGTTTATCAGAAAATAGGGCAGCAACACTTCAGCTCAGGCACTTTGGTAATCATTTTCAAGAGGGATCAGTCCCTGGAGATAGACATCATACTTGACAAAAGAGAAGATGCGCGAAACAGAGGAAGATCTTCAATGAGACGGATTAACACAGTGGCTGCAGCAAGTGGCTCAAGCACAGCCATCATTGTGAGGATACCGTAGGACCAGGTACTTTTTAGCTCTACTATGAATTGGAATAGACTGGGAAACACCTGGGCTACACCTAGCAATAGCACACACAACTGCCAAGGAGCTCTGGTGTGTGAAAGATGGATGAATGAAACAATAGAGAGGAAAGAGTAACATAATAAAAGAAGAAAAACAACAGATGTCAATTCTGAACAAAAAGAAATAAATTATTTGCTGCCTGGTGTAAACTGTGAGTTCTCAGAAGCTTGTGAATCATGAACTGTCAGACTGAACACCCAGCAGGTGAGCGCCCAGCTGAGCATGGCTAAAGATTCAGCAAAGGAATTCATGAGTATGAGAAATAGATCACAGCCGGTATCTCTCAATGGATAAGAGTATAAACATCACTAAGCAGGTTAAGTAGTCAGAAAATCCCTGAACAAAGAAATATCTGTGGGGAACAGAAAAGGATTCTTTAAGCTAACAACATCTAAAAGCTATCATTTACTGGGCATCTACTAGTTCAACTGCTTTCTTAATTGCTTAGCCCAATATACCTGTGATGATTATATAATATGCCAGTTTGTATAGGTTATGATCCTCAGTGGTTTGGTAGATACTATGTAATTACCTTCTATACGGTGATCTGATTGAGTAGCCAATCATTTGAAAGGAGGGTTTTCTTGGTTTTGTAGTCTGCTTCTAGTAAATAAATTAATGTTATAGCAAAGCACATTCTCTCTCTCATCCTTGCAGTCTTCCTATCACCTGATCTCAGGTTGCCTGAAGAAGTCTCTGCCCTACCACCTGACCCATAGATATTAGGTTTACCTGATCCTGCAACCACATAAACCAGTAGAGGTCTACAGCCTGTTGTCTAACCCGTGTATTTGGGATTTCCCAGCCTCCATAACTGCATGAGCCATCTCTTCGCCAATACACAAGCAATATATATAACCAACATAGTTGGTTACACATTGGTTTTCTAATGACAAGGGCAGAAATGTTAACCCAACAGCATCTCCAAGGAAGAAAGAACAGTTTTTGCTCCCCAGAAACATGAGGGAGAGATTCTACTCTATTTACAGGCTTGCTATGAGTTGGAATCAACTTCATGGTATTGTGTTTGCTTGGGCTTTAGTCACTAGTTTGCTCCTCTAAGAGAACTCAAGACAGAGTTCTAAGAGGTAGTTAGTGTAGTCCATCTAATAACTGAGTAGCCACGGGAAAGGAAACACACTGATCTGTTCCTACAGGCAAGTAAAATTACTTGGTAGGGTTTTTCTATCCGAAGTATTTGTAACCTCTACCAAATTACTGGTTGGTTTTGACATTCTCATTCTACTGATTATAAAATAAGCCATATAAGAAGCAAAAAAAGCAATCCCATGACCATCAGGAAAGTAGAGCCAAGAAGAAGCCATGACCGAGAACCCTGTGTGTAGAAGCAGTTATGAGACCTGGAGACTGAGCAGAGGAGCAGCAACAAGACCATGAGAGTTAGGGTCTCCCTGGGGATAAGTAAGGCTGAGTGCCTTCCAGCAGGAAGCTGGTTTGCAGCAACTTATCAGCACTAAAGGGATTTAGTAATACTTGCCCAAATCAGACAGAGGTTAAAGTATCAAATAGCTGAGAGGCATACGATAGAGAGATATGTATGCCAGAATGGCCTGGAAGAGATGCTACAAACCAATGAACTGGATCCTTAATACTTTGTAACCTAGTAGCTTCCCTGTGGTAGTTACATAATCAGTTGTCAATTTGAATATTAAAAGTGAAGGGATGGAGTTTAGTCTGTCACTCTGGTCACAGCTTGATTACTTCATTTGGAGCTGTTAAGGAGATAAATAGCTCACTGGAGGAAGAAGACAGACTCACTGCCTGGGAGATGTTCCACTGACAAGATACATGGCCCTTTGCTGAGAGAGCCCATGCCCTGGGAGCTGGAGGACCCACATGGAGACCCCTGCCAGTGCTGAGATGCTTCTACTGCCACTGGGTTCACCAGACTTAACACACACTGGCCTGTGATCTTACTGCATTCAACGTCATTGCAAGTGTTTTGTGGATCTGAAGAGGATTTTACAGACCTATGGGCTAATATTGGACTTGTGGATGTAATCTGGGCTGGGCTGGGCTGGGATGTTTTCTCAATATTCAATTGCTCTTGTTTATAAAGTTCTTTCTTATACTCATATGAGTGTCCATGAATTTGTTTCTCTAGTCTACCCAGACTAACATATTCCCTACAACAAAACAAAAACAAGGAAACACAAATACATACTACTGGGTATTGTAACAGATTATTGAATCAGAAGAATTTCTCTATAACTTAGAAAAGGAAATATTTTTAAAATATGTGGAGATGTCATGATTAACCTTAAAGCATGCAGGGTCAAAGACAGCAGTTGCTATATGAGACAAAGATGTGGCTGTCTGCTTCCATAAAGATTTGAAGCTTTGAAAATCCTATGAGGCAATTCAATTCTCTCTTATAGCGTCATTATGCATTGGAATTGACTCCTTGGCATTGGGTTTATTTTTGTTGTTTTTTTCATTTCAATATACAGAAGCAATAAGGAAAATTCAACAAATGCCTGGCCATCCAATCAACTCGAACTCATGAAAACCCTATAGGATAGAGTAGAACTGGTCCTTAGTGGTTTTAGGACTATACATCTTATGGGAGTAGACAGCCTCATCTTTCTGCCACAGAGTGATTGGTAAGTTCCAACCAACACCTTTGCACTTAGTTTCTTATACCTCAGTGCTACCAAGAGTCTTTAATGAAGAAAAAGATAAAATTTCACTACATAAACTTTTTTTTAAATCACTTTGTGTTTGATCCAATTGTTGGCTCTTCCCTACCCCAAAATAACTATGTGTTGGAATCTTAATTAAAATAAAGTGTTTTACTTAATTAAAGTAAAATAAAGGAGTCAGACACATTTCATAGTAGCATGCTTACCTCAGTTCCTCTTGATGGTCCACATGGAGGATGGGAGGAAGAGAGAGGAGGAGAGGGGAAGGAGGAAAAGAGGGAGAGGGAAGAAAGGAGAGGGAAAGAGCAGAGCCCAGAGGAGAGAGAGCTTTATTTTTAACCAACGTTTATATATACTTGGGGGCATGCAAGGCCCTTGATTACAGGTAACCACATACATCACAGGAAGGGGTTGTACCACAGGCACTACAGCAATGGGAGGGGGACGATCTAGGGGTGTCCATGCAAGAGGAAGAGGAGGGATTTGAGGTACACATGTGACAAGATGGGCGGATCCTAGATTCAGGATGGCAGCCCAACCTTGGATGTCCCTGAGTTGGTTTGACTTGTTTTGAGCTCTCCTTCAGGAAAGCAATCCATTGTCCTTAACAGCAGAGAGTGAGCCCCATCTATGGCAGGACAGACAATAGGGCCTGATTGCTCTGAATGGCTGAATGGCTGCAGGGAGAAAATCTCCAAGCGTCTGACCTCCCACCTTGTGCTGGCAAGCAGCCTCTTAGGTTTGGCATGTATTTGGGGGAGACAAACTGGGGAGAAACCTTTTTGTAGGCCACAGTCAGATGTGTCCTAAATTTAATCACTCCAAAAACTAAACTCATACTCACGGCCATCTAGTCCATTTTGAGTCACAGCACAGGCTAGAACTGTGACTGTGGGCTTCTGAGATTGTAACACTTCATGGGAATAGAAAGTCTCTTCTTTTTCCTGTGGAGGGGCTGACGAATTCAAACTGCTGACCTTATGGTGAGCAGCCAATGCACAACCTTCTGAGCTAACAAAGCTCCTATCTAATCACCACTGACTTATAAAAGAGCCTTATAAAGGCAGGCTAATAAAACAATACTCTACATTTATTAAATACAGAAATATTCACGCACAGTACAGAAGACAGATGCCATGTGAGGATCATGGACACATCAAGAAACCAAGGACTGCCTCACACTAACTACAAGGAAGGAGTTTACATGGCGGAGACCTTAATTTGCAGTTTCAGCCTCCAGAACGGTGAGGGATGTTACTGTTATTTAAAGACACCCACTTCTATTACTTTTGCAATATGAATTAGAAGTAAATAAACTTGACCCAAAATACCATGCATTAAAAAAAAGCTAATAAGCACGTGACAAGTTGGGGCAATATTGTTCCTTACATCATAGAAGATTATTACTGTTATTGCATAGATTATAAAAATAGAAAAAAATTATCTGTTATAAATTGAGCAAGAGATATGAACAATTCTCAATAAAATGAAATGTTAGTTGCCCTTAAATATATTTAAAATATAAGCAACCTTGTTTATGATAAGTGAAATACATAAAGTACAGTGATACAGATTCTCATACATCAAATATTAAAACATCTAAAATTTTGATATGTTCTGCTGGTGTGACTGAGTTGACACAGGGACTATTAAAGATTACTGAATGTCTAAAATCATGCATTTTAATAAATCATAATGTGTCAATATCTAGAAAAATTGCATACCCATTTGTATTTTTGGGATTCTTACCCAAGTAATGAGGCCTTTTACTCTCATAAGATTTACCACCTTGGAACCCACAGAGACAGTTCTATCCTGTATTACAAAATTGACTCAAAATCACCGCGTTTGGGCTTTTGAGTACGTAAATGAGAAGATACAAAATCATAAAAGTTTGAAGTTGCCAAGGACTTTGTCTTGCTTGGATTCACAATCAGTGCTCCTGGAAGCAGCAGTGAAGCTGCAGTCAAAAGAGGTGTGGCTTTGTCTTCTCCAGCATCCGTTGAAAATTTTCCATTCAACTCGGTTCATCCTTTCTTCCATTTGCTCGAGGTGATCTATAATTAAGAGCAAGTTTTAGTCTCTTCTGACTTCCACTTTGATCTTTTCTTTCCTGTCTTTTTAATGACCTTGCTTTCTTCATGAATGATGATCTCGATGTCCTCTCACAGCTCATTAAGTCTTCTGTCATTAGTATTCAATGCATCAAATACGTTTTCGAGATATTTTCAAAATTCAGGTGGGATAGACTCACCTGACAAAAAGGTCCCATTTTTGACTCTGATGGACTTATCATTTTCTTCAATGTTATCCTGAAGAATTGATGTTCTGTTCCACAGTCAGCCCTTGGCCTAATACTAGCTGGAGATATTGAATTTATCCATCATTTTTTTCCCTCACAGATGTAGTCAATTTGACTTCTGTGTATTCAATCTGAGGAAGTGCATGTGTTGTTGAAACGAAGTATATGATATGAACAACTTGTTTTGCAAAGTTCTATCATGTGATCTCCAGTTTCATTTCTATCCAGTCCGTATTTTCCAACTACATTTCCCTTCCTCTGTGTTCTCATATTTTTCATAACTTTGAAAGATACTTGAATTGACTGTGTCTCTACTTGAAGGCAGACAGATATGATCCTATTGCAGACAGCATTGTATTTCATGATGGATTTTTGCAATGTCATTTTTGACAATAAATGCCACACACACACCATTGCTTTTAATTGTATTATTTGTGTCATAGTAAATCATATGATTTTTTGACTCACAATGGTCAATACTAGTCCATTTTGGCTTATCAATGCCTAGGATATCAATCTTTATGCATTCTATTTCTTTTTGACAACTTCCAATTTTCCTAGATTCATACTCTGGACAGTCCCAGTTCTGATCATTAGCAGAATTTTGCAGTTGTTTCCCCTTACCTTAAGTCATGCCCCATCAGCAAATGAAGATCTTAAGGCTCTACTCCCCCAAGCTTTATCTGAATCATATCAACAGGGTTGACTCCAATCTGAGAAGCAGCTCCTCTTCAGTCATGATTTAAGAGCCCTCGGACAGGGAGTGCCCATCCTCTGGTTCTTTCTCCAATGTTCCGTTTCCATTCACTAGGAATGAGGATTGGGTTGTTGGTGTGTTTTTATTAAAGTATTTTTGTTTTCTATACATTTCTTAAAATAGGCCTTAATCTGATATAGGTCTTTCGGGATCTAACAGTGTTTCAAAGCTATGCTTAAGGTCTTCAGAGGCTCCTTCCTTGAAAGTGGGGAGCTGAGTCCTTCTTTGTTATCTGTTCTTAGTCTGGAAGTTTCACCAAAACCCATTCACTTTGGGGGACCCTGCTGGCATTTGAAATACCAGTGAAACAGCATCCAGTCTCACTGTTACACAGCAAACACCACAGTACAACAAACTGAGCAGAATGCCCTTTAATTATTTCTCTGTCATGAAGTGTTTAACACACTCAGCATTGTTTTTCAAGGATGCATATTATTTCATTGTGTGTATGTACCAGAGCTTATTATCCATTCCTCCAGAGTGTTTTTTTACTATTTCTATTTCTTGATATTATAGAAATTACTGTGATGAACATGGGTACACATATATATGTTCCTATTTTTTCTTCATTTCTTTAGGTCATGTAGGAAGTAGAGAGATTGTAGAATCACAAAGAAAAGCAATCTTCTCTCCATAGTGGTTGTACAATTCTGCAATCCAACCAGCAATGTATGAATATTCCAATCTCATAAATCCTTTCCAGCATTTATTATTTTCTGATTTCTTTTTGCTAAGTGTCAGCATGAATTGGTATCTAATTGTTGTTTTAATTTGTATTTCTCTTATAGCTAATGAATGTGACCACTCTTTATATTATTGTTGGCTGCCTGGATGCCATCTTTAGTAAATTATCTATTCATGCCTTTTGTCCATGTTGATTGGGTTATTTGTGTGTTTTTATTAAAGTATTTTCATTTTCTAAACATTTTTTTTAAATAGGCCTGTATCTGATATATCACTGTCAAATATTTTCCCCAGTCTGTCAGCTTCAATCTGAATTTGCATTTAAGCATTTGTTGAAATGTCCCATGGTCGGTACCTGGCCTTATTTTGGGTGCTAAGACTGAGCTGCTCCACTGTCTAGTTCAATAGATATAGTTGGAAAAAGGTATTTTCAATGAACAAGCCATTGACTTTGCAAAATTATATAATACAATCTCTAGCTTCTGTTCTATAACCAAGGCCATATTTTCCAACTACTTATATATTTTTTCTTTGTTCCCAACTTTCACCTTGCAATATTGGGAAATTATTTATGAACCTTGGTTGCATATTTAATCAATTTCAGTATTTCAGTTAAAGAAGTTGGTAGAACTCTTCATTTGCTTCAACAGTAGCATTAGTGGTTGCTTAGTAAATGTGAATAAAAGTTGTATGAACTTGATTCCCATGTAGCTATATAGATATTGTCCTATATCAGACAGTATTGCACTTCAGGGTGTACTTTTAACCAATTTTATTGGCATATAATTCACATATTATACAATTCAATAGTCCAATCACATCAAGAAGAGCTTTACAATAATCACCACAATTTTATAACAGATTCATTATTCTTGTACTCATTATTATTAGCTCCCTATTCCCCCCAACCTCCCCTGGTTACCCCTAGAGAACCATTAAACCAGTTACTATCTCTATAGATATATCTATCCTGGATTTTATACCCAGAAAAAATATTTGAAAAATAACAACAAGAAGACTGTAAAACAGATAAAAACCTCAATCAAAATGAAGCAGAAACTATTAAAAGCTAGAACAAATTTAAAATGGATGAAAGGGATATCAAATAATATGGTGTCAAATGTTAACCTAATTGCATCTACAATAATTCACTTTCCTAAGCATTCTGCATGATAGTAAGACTATTCACATTCCTGGTCTGTGGTCAGAGGGGATTCACTAGGGGCTTACCTCATCTGTATTTCCACTTTACTTTTTTTTTTAGCTGAAACAATTTTAAAATGGCTAAAAAGAGATATCAAATGATAAGGTATTACATTTAAACCTAATTACATCTGCTATAATTACAATACTCTTTGTCTGATAGGAAGGTTACTCCCCTACCCTTAGGGGAGTTTGAACCAGAGGGAAATCACTTGAAATTTAATCCAAGTGTTGACACTGCAAATGAAGTTGGGCTTCCACTGTCACACATAGCCTCCTGCAAATCAGGTGTTCACAATTTAAGCTCTGATACTATTCCCTCCTTCAAATTTGGATTTCATTATTTGTAAATAATGTGATCCATATCCTTGGATCACACAGACTGGTGTTCTCCCTCCATGTGGACTTAGCTGATGCCTAACTAAGATGGCTGCTTGTTTTAAGACAAGTCTTTAAGATGCTATTCCTTCTGGTACCTGGGCACCATCTAGTTCCTTACCACACTACGCTAGAGCACCCTTATCTTCAATGATCTCTTTAGGAGAATGAGCATCAAAATAGATTTTGAGTTGTTCATTTAGACAATGAATACAGAACAATTCCTCTTGAATTTGTCATTCCCAGTACAGTAAACCTTATAATTGTTGTTATCAAATTGGTCAATACCAGAACATTTCAGTTAACAAATATCTAAGATATCAATCTTCATGTATTCAATTTCATTTTTAAGGCTTCTAACTTTTACAGATTCATATTTGAAAATTCTATGTTCTGATTAGTAATGATTTACAGCAGCTGTTTCTTCTCATTTTGAGTCATGCTTTATGTGCAAAGTAAGGTCCCAAAGGCTTTAATCCATCTACATCATTAAGGTCAACTCTACTTTGAGGATGCTTCCCTTCTCCAAGTATATTTTGAATACCTTCCAACCAGGAAGGCTCAACTTCTGGCACTGGCACTAACAACGTTAGGTTGCTATTCACAATTTTCTCAGTGATTAATACCTCAGTAGTGGACAGGCTATTTTTTTCTTCATGGTTTATTCTTAGTCTGTAAGTTCCACTAAAACCTGTTCCCCATGAGTAACGCTGCTGGTATTGAACTATCAGTAATATGGTTTTTAGCATTACAGCAGCACACAAGCCATAACTGTATGACAAACTAACTGACAATTGGGAATCCATAAAAATTACAGCTTAGAAATGCTTTGGGACAGTTCTACCTTGTGCTATAGAGTCTACCGTGAGTTCAAATAGACTTGATGGCACCCACCACTAACAAAATGGGTATAGACAGATAATTCAAGTTTACCTTTGGCATGGCTATACTCAAGCGTGGTTTTAATATTAACAAATTTGCAATACTTCTTTCACCTTCACAATTCCTCATTGATAATAGCATTTAAATTGCTAATATTACTGTCAATGTTTTGGGGGGAAACATCTCTCAATGCTTTTCAAATAGGGCTATAAGATTTAAGATCAAGTTTTCTTGTATAAGAGTTTATCTTGAATACTTTTTGAATCAACAATTCTGATTAAGAAATATTCCAAAAACTGGATAATTTTTTATAAACAAGTTATGGCTTCATGCAGGTCAAGCAGGATTTCTCTTTCCCTGGATGCCCACTTCTGTCCATTGCATCCAGCCATAGAGCATGGTCACTTTGAAATGGAATCTCTGTTCATGTATCTTAGCGTCACAAAGACAGTTAGTCAGCAGAGAGTGAACTGAAGTAATAATGAACACCAGCTAGTATCAAGATAGTAAATACCATGAACTTAAAGGAAAGTTATGCTAAAGCATAACTGTCCCGCAAAACTTCTCCTTAGCAGCAGCCCATACATTCCATTCAACACCACCAGGGAGAAGGAAGGGGGAAAGAAGTCAGTGAGAACGCGGGAAGGCAGGGTGAAAATATAATAGTGCGTCTTAACCAATTCCAGGGAAAATATTTTATTTTTGAAAATGTAGAAAGGCATTCAGCCATGTGAACACATTGCTAGAACCTCTCCCAGGAGAATCAAAAGACTCTGAAGCTGAAGCTTTAAAAACACTCACCTTGGAATAAACTGCATAGTTTTAGAAACAGGAATGAAAAATGTTAACTCTATTTCTCAAGTTTATGCACATATTTTTTTCAGAAGATAATAGGCTATTATGCAGCACAATATTCAATGTGATACCAATTAAGTATTTATGTAGGATCATTAAGAATATTGGTAGTAGGACTAGGACAAAGGGTTAATATGAAGGGAAAATTGGCTACTATGGAAGTGTAATAACTCCAGTCGGATGATTTAACCAGGACATTTTGGGGGTTAGGCCTAATCATTTGTTAAAAGTTAAGTCTAAAAGAAGTCATCTCATTTTCTTGAACTATAGAATTGAAGACAAGTAGGAATCCATGAATACATGTAAACTCACTTATTGTGATGCTCAAAGAATATAATAGCTTACTTCATTGAAAGTTGTGACAGTTTTAGGTACATTACACTGGAGAATTCCCAAGGAGAATTTCAAACTCCATTTCAATAACTATATCTTAGAAAATGTTTTTGAATATTATAACTTACTTTTTCAGCATGACATTATTTAAAATGTGTCATTGAAGTGTGAGTAATGTATAATTCTTTTTCTTCAGCTTAATAAGTGGACAAGTAGACTGGATATTACTTTCTGTTTTAAATACTCTAAGATTTTTTTCTCCACTAAGCACCCATTAAATGAGCATCTTAAGCTTCTAATATTAAATATTTCTGAAGCTATGTTCCATAAAATATTATAAATATGGATTAATCCATATAAATTTAAAGAATGTAAGTATAAAAAGAGGTGGTGATCTGGTTTTATTTTCAAGTACTTAACCATTTTGTAGAGCTTATCATTAATTCCAGATCTAAAGCCACTACAACATCCTCATTTGAGTCATAAACTGAGTTGAAAAGCAACCCAATATACCAAACCACTGAACAATTAACAGCCACATTTTTGGGTTTTTGCTCATTGCTTTAAGAGTTTAAATTTCTATTAGATGCATGCTATCATTTTTACATGCCTTTTTTATGGGCAAAATCGTTTCACAGTCCACTTGGTTTGCCTTTGGCCAAGAGAAAGCTCTATATTCCAAGAAACATCTCGATCTTCAATTTAAATGGAGAGCTCATGTCCCAAGTATTGAGAAGAAAAATTATTACACTTATGAAAGCTTATGGCTTACATTTCTGGCTGTATTCCTTGAAAAAACAAGCAAATGCCTCATTGAGCCTCAATTCTCATGTTAAAAATTCTGAATACAACTGATGTTAGAAACAATTCCACGATAAAATTTGCTTTATATTTGTGGATGTAATCCTATTTGAACAAAGCACCTTTTGTTATTTTACAAGTACAAGATATATACTATACATTCATTTCTGGTCTAAAGCAAATTAGACACAAGCAGTGCCGACTCAGGGCATATTGATGCCCTATGAGGACTGCCAAAGACCAAAATGTCATGCCAAGAACTACCAAAATGGGAGACAGCATTGTGGGCTAGTCTCTAATTTCGACTACTAGCCTTCAAAGCTATGAGAAATTAAATTTCTGTTATTTGAAACCACCAATTTTGGTATTTCTGTGATGACAACTCTAGGAAGGAAAATAGTTTGTTTTAGATATACCAATAGTTTAGTGCATGAACCACTAAAGCAAACGATGAAGACACCGAATAATGTTGCCAGCATCTTCAGTGAAATTGATCAGACATGCAATCAAGATGCATCGATGATGATTAGCGATCGGAATGAAAAAGTTGGAAACAGAGAGGAAGGACTCATAGTTGGAAAATATGCTCTTGATGACACAAATGAAACTGGATATCCCAGGATGGAATTTGTAAATTTTGTAAAACCAACAACTTCTTCATCTCCAGTACCTTTTGGTGACCACATAAACAGCACCTATAAATGTAGTCTTATCCAGACAGAATACACAGAAATCAAAGTGACGACATTTGTGGGAAGAGATGAGGGAGAAGCTCAATATCAGCAGCTACAATGAGTCCAAGGGTCAACTCTGAAACACATCATCAATTGCTCAGGGTGGAGCTGAAGAAAATGAAAACAAACCCATGAGAGACAAAATATAACCTTGAGTATATCCCACCTGGATTTTGAAAATATCTCTAGAACATATTTGACCCAGTGAACACTAATGACTGACGATCTAATGAGGTGTGAGATGATATCAAGAACATCATTAATGAAGAAAACACAAGGTCACTAAAATGACAAGAAAGAACCGGAGGAACACTGCGTGTTTCATCAGTGCTCTATGCTGTGCCCTGGTTGACTCATCCCCTCCTTGTGACCCTTCTGTGAGGGGATGTCCTATCTGGTTGTGTGAGGCTTCCTCACCCCTCAATATCATGACCCCAGTCCTGTCTTTCAATTCTGGCTAGACAAGAGCATGAACACTGGCACAGCTAAGAGCTCATGGCACACAGAATCCAGGTCAGATAAACCCCTCCGGAATAGAAATAGAGTAGGATACCAGGAGGGGAGGGGGAAAAGGAGGGGAGGAGGGGAAGAAGGGGGATTTGATTGCAGCGATCAACACATAACCTCCACCCCCAGGGGGAGGGACAACAGAAATTTGGGTGAAGGGAGACCGATGTCAGTGTAAGAGATGAAAATAATAATAATTTATCATTTATCAAGGGGTCATGAGGGTGGGAGGGGGGTGGAGGGGGAAAAAAAGAAGAGACGATACCAAGGACTCAAATAGAAAGTAAATGTTTAGAACATGATGATGGCAACATATGTACAAATATGCTTGATACAATTGATGTATGGAATGTTATAAGAGCCCCCAATAAAATAATTCAAAAATAAAAACAAAAGAAAAAGACAAGAAAGAAGGAAAATATCAAATGGAACGTCAGATGACCCTGAAACTTGCTCTTAATCATAGAGTAGTTAAGGCAAATGGAAGAAATGATAAAGTACAAGAGCTAAACAGAAAATTCCAAAGGGTTGCTTGAGAAGACAATGTGTGATAATAAAATGTGCAAAGAAAGACCTGGAGTTAGAAAACCAAAAAAGGAAGAATGTGCTCAGTATATCTTCAACTGAAAGAACTCAAGAAAAAAGTCCCGCCTTAAGTTGCAATGTTGAAATATCCAATGGAAAAAAATAGTGAATGATGCAGGAAACACCAAAAGAAGGTGGAAAGTATGCACAGAGTCACTGTACCAAAAAGAATTAGTTGACAGTCAACCACTTAAGGAGTTAGCCTATGACCACGAGCCAATGGTAACACATAAAGAAGTACTGATGCATTAGCAAAAAACCAAATCTTCAGGAATTGAAAGAATACCAATGGAAATTTTTCAATAAGTTGAATAAAAACTCACTGGTCTATCCCCAAAATGCTGGTTAATTAACTAGAATAGAGCATAGCTGTGCTCATTCCAAAGAAAGGTGACCAAAGGCATTCAACGTTGTGAATCGTAACAAATTGATAGCCTTAAAAAGAATGGGAATTCTAAAACACTTTGTTGTGCTCATCTATAACTTGTGCATGAGTCAAGAGGCAGTTGTGGGCACAGAACAAGGGAATGATGCATAGTTTAATATCAGGAGTTGTATGTATAAAGGTTGCATCATCTCAGTATAGTTATTTGATTTGTATACTGATTCGATCTGTATACTGAGAAAATTATCAGAGAAAATGCACTATCTGATGAAAAAAACGTGACATCAGGATTGGAGAACTTAAAACAACTGGCAATATGCAGATGACACAACTTTGCTTGCTGAAAGTAAAGAGGACTTGAAACACTTCTCATGAACATCAATTATTTCAGCTTTCGTTCTGGATTACAACTCACTGTAAAGAAGACAAAACCTCGCAACTGGACCAGTAGATAGCATGATCAATGGGAAACTGCCCAGGAATTCGTCTTGCTTGGATCCACAATCAATGCTCATGGAAGCTGCAGTCAAGGGATTAAATGACATATTGCATTGGGTAAATATGCTGTAAAAGACTTTTTAAAAAGTGTTGAAAAGCAAGGATGTTCCTTTGAGGACTAAAATGTGTTTGACACAAGGCATTGTATTTTTAATTATGTCATATGCTCCCAATGGGTAGGGCTTAGAATGATAACACCTGGTCACCTGACCATTCAGTTTGCTTAAGAAAAATGACCAAATGTCCAGCTGTACATGGATTTCTGGGCTGTGATCGATGGCTTGGCTGAATGGTATGAGATTTGGAAGAAGCATGATTGGAAAATTGATGAAAAGAAAGTGTGGAGAAGCAGGAGATGGATAGATCTCTCTGAGTGGGCCAAAGAAGTGAAGATATTTTTGTCTCATGTGAATGCTCAAAAAAAAAAAAAGGGTTACTTCCACAGAGGCACATTTTAACAATCTAATGGATAGGATGACATACTCAGTGGAAACCCATCATTTTTCTTCAATCACATCTGTCAATCACATGAACAAAGTGGCCGTGATGGCATGGTTGGGGTTATACATCAGCTCAGCAACATAACTTCCACTCAGCAAGGCTGACTTGTCACTGCTACTGCTGAGTATGAAACCTCCCAGCAGGAGAGACCAACACTAAGTCCAAGTATGGGACCATTCCTCTTTGGAGTTCAATCAGCTACCTAAGGAAAAATTGATTACTTAGGACCACTTCCATCATGGAAAGTACAGAATTTTTTTTACTGGAATAGACATTTACTCTGAATATGAATGTGCATTCCCTGAACACAATCCTGTTGCCAACATTAATATTTTTGGACTTAAAGAATGTCTTATTGACTGGAATGGTATCCTGCATGGTTGTGCTTTAGATCAAAGGACTCACTTCACAGCAAATCAAGTGCAGCAATGATCAAGGCTCATGAACTGGTCTTTCCATGTCTCCCACCATTCTGAAGAAGCCAGTTTCAGAGAACAATGGAATAGCCTACTAAAGACATAATTACAGGACTATCTAATGGCAATATCTTGAGAGGCTGGAATAATGCTCTCCTGCAATAATGTTCGCTGGAGATGCTCTGAACCAGTGGCCATTGTATGGTCCTGTTCTTTCAATAGCCAAGATTCACTGGTCCAGGAACCAAGGGGTGGAATGGGAGTGACACCATGCACAATTACTCCTGGTGACCCACTCGCATTGTTTTTTGCTGCCCTTCCTGGCAATTCAATGCTCTTTAGATCGGAAGGTCCTAGTCCCAAATGGAGAAATACTCTTGCCTGGTCACCCAGCACTAATTCCATTGAACTGGCCTTTATGAATGCCTCCTGGAAATGTTGAGCTCCTTATGCCTCTGGATCAATAAGTAAGGAAGGGTATTGATTGATCCTGATTACCCAGGGGAAATTAGATTGGTGTTAACTAATGGAGGCAAAGAAGAACATGTCTGGATTCTAAGAGATGCTTTAGGTCATCTCTTATAACTACATAACCCATGGTTAAAGTAAATGGCAAACAATAGCTTGCACCTGTCTACAGCCCACCACAGTGGCTCCACAGTCTCCAGTTTACACCTGCCAGTGGTCAGTCACTTGAGTGTCTGCTGAAGCCATAGAGCCCATAGTAGCTGCATGAGGGGCCAGTGGATTCCCTTCACAGTTGCCATTGCTACTCAGCCTAACTCTCTGCTTTCTGCTCTTCAGTTATTTGGCCTGGCAACCATGTGACTCAGGACCTGACCTCAGCCCCACAACTGAGTCATAGAGGGGAGCCAAACAGAATTCGATGGCACCCCCTCTGAAGTTTTGTGATTTACCTTGATATAAATGCCTTTTCTGATATAAACTTCTCTTTGTATACATATACATACATATGAGCATATATGCATATATATGTTCTGCTTGTGTTTATTTAGAAAATCTAGTTTAATATGTATACCAAATAAAAAACCAAACCCACTGCCATTGGTTATAAATCTTTATAGGAGCAAACAGCCTCTTCTTTATGTGGCTGAGAAGATGGTGAGTTTGAACCACCAACCTAGCAGTTAGCAGCCAAACTCCTAGAAAGATCTATGGTAGGAAGAAAAACATATACATGTGTCTCCTGTATAAAAACAACCTCAATAATTCACTTTAAGGGTTTTTTTTCTGTATGTAATGTCAGCACAAAATCATCTTGTCTGTAAAAACTTTGGTAAAGGTTCATATTGTAAACTATTGACATATTGATCTGCTAAGATCTCAGTCATAATGGAAGGTAGTAAATATAATATGTGAGAAACTTTGAATCCAAGGATCTTGATAATCAAGAATTGTGTTGTCCTGGAGGATCTGCTGTTGCTGTCGGGTGCCAACAAACCAGCTCGGAGTCACAAAGACCCCGTGGAACAGGATGAAACCCTGCCTAGTCTTCCGCCATCCTGACCATTGTTGTTATACTTGAGCCCATTCTTGAGTCCAAGGACATCGTCAATCCATCTCCTTGAGGAACTTCCTCTTTTTCCCTGACCCTGCGCTTTACCACGCATGATCTCCTTTGTCAAGTCTCGTCTCTGCTGATAACATGTCCAAAGTAGACATAAGATGAAGTCTGATCATCCTCACTTCTAAGTACATCCTGGCTATACTTTTTCCAAGGAAGATTTGGTTCTTCTATTGGCAGCCCATGGTACTTTCAACTTTCTTCACCAATATCAGAAATCAAACATATCAATTCTTCTCCAATCGTTTTCATTTATTGCCCAGCTTTCAAAAGCATGTGTTATTTGGTTGCTGGGTGCTGTCGCGCTGGTTCCAAATCAGCGACCCTGTGAGTTCAACAGAAGGAAACACTGCTCAGCCCGCTGGTATCTTCACAACCGTCGTTCTGTTTGAACTCATTTGTACGGACACTATGTTAATTCCTCTCATGGAGGGTCTTCTCTTTTCTGCCCTTCTACATTATCAAATACGTATAAACATCCTTTTCCAGGGACTGGGATCTCCTGATAATACGTCCAAAATACATGAGATGAAATTTCGCAGTTAAACGTGCCATTGGGTCAGAAGAACATTAGTCATCAAAGTGACCATACATCCTCTGTAGCACTTTAAAGAAGTCTTAAGGACATGGCACTCAAAACATTTTTCCCATGTAGAAAATAATACATTCTGCTTTTTAAAAAAATGGTTGAAAATGTTTAGCCTTATTCTACAACAATTTCTGTATGTACACTCTTATTCTCTCTGGCTCTTTGCTCCTTTATGCACAGAGCTTATCAACATAAAACAATTTCCTAATTCAAATACAATAGTGATCACTGTCATAACAATTATTTCCTCATAGCACCTCACATTGCTTCAGTTTACTTATCTTATTGAAAATGTGTTAAAATTTACAACTACATCATTAATAAACATTATTAAGTTTGCAGTATCCTATATTGGCAAGGTTTAGATATTTAGGGACCCACTCTGGTCAAAGGCAGATTTCTCCCTTAGCTCACCAAACACTTAGCGAGTACCCTTGCCTTTGTCTTGTAATTCTAGCACATAGAATGCAATTATAGATAAAATCCCTCTGGAGACTATTTTTACATTTTCAATCCAAACTACATTTTCTTCATGCATTAAATCTCATCCCAAGACATCCCACAACACTAGCTAAAGGTTGGCTTCTTGTTCCCTCCATGCCACAACAGTCCATTTATATTCTCTTTCTCATACTTTTGTGTTTTAGCCAATTCGTCTAGTTTATTTGTAGTTGAAACGACACATTTTTAACAGAAGGCTCTTGATATGTTTGTAGGTAATCAATGATGAAAGTATGAATGAAGTAGATTATTTAGAAAAAAATTATAAAGTATAAACTATTTTGAATACTAAACTTTCAATATTTTGAAAATAGTCTATCTATTCACTATATATTCTGTCACTTCTGTGGCATTTGCCTATAATGTTGTGTTGAACTTCCTCTAATCCTTTGTAATAACAGCTTTATCTTTCTTATTATAAGCCATCTGGCCTTTGAATATTTCGTTATCACCCCATATTATGAGCCTCATTCAATATGCCCAGATGGCATTTCACTTTATTTTTAGTGCATTTGTTGTTCTCTCAGTGAAGTAATTATTTTACCAGAACAGGTGGATAAAAAATTATCTTTATCTTTGGTATTAAAATTGTGCTTAAATATTCTGCAATTATACTCGTTATTTTAAATTTTGTATTTTTATATCTTTAGCTACTAAACATTACACATTTTTAAAAGCTTCCAGTTTTAAATTAAGATGATATATGATAATAGATTATATCAGAATTCATTGGAATCCTTTTTACTCTACACTTGTGAGTTTTACAGCTACATTATTTAAGCGGAAACTATACACTGGTGGATTTTTCCCTTCTGATATTTAAAGGGGGATGTCTTAATGATGAGAATTGATATTGTTATCTCTATTTTCTCTGGCACAGTGGGTTATGTGTTGGGTTACTGACCAAAACTTGATGGTTTGAACCCACCAGCCTCTCGGTGGGAGAAATATGTGGCTGTCCACGGCTGTAAAGGACAACAGCCTCATAAACCCTAGGGAGAAGTTCTGCTCTCCCTACAGAGTCATTATGGGTTGGAATTAACTCAGTGGCAGTGGATTTTTATTTCTATTAAAGATATTCAACTAAATCTAAAGCCATGTGAGATTCGGGTACACCATGTATAGTCGTCACAGAGGGAGTATCAAATGAAAAAAACGATGCCAGATTATGCCTGCCTACCTTTAGTAAGAATCACATTTTCTTTCAAACAAAATTGCTATCTGATGACCCAGTTTGCTCCTAAAACCCAATTTTGTCATTAGGATAGG